>NC_084829.1:103017578-103339036 GCF_033115175.1 Lepus europaeus
ACCACAATGGCCAGAGCTGTGCCGACCCAAAGCCAGGAGCTTCTTCCGGGTCTCCCCTGTGAGTGCAGGGTCCCAAGGACTTTTACCTTCTTCCATTGCTTTCCCAGGCCATAGCAGAGAGCTGGTTTGGAAGTGGAGCAGCTGGGACTTGAACTAGCACTCCTATGGGATGCTGGCATTGCAGGCGGCGGCTTTACCTGCTGCGCCACAGCACCGGCCCCTGTTCTATGTACTTTTAGTCCTTTCAGATTCACTGTGACCTGATTTGTGACTTAGGAAGTGGTCTATTGTATAAATACTTGAATTTGTATTCTGCAGTTTAGAGAGATAGTATTTTATATATCCTCTAAGACAAGCTGTATAATCATGCTGTTCAAATCTATATCCTTCCTGATTTGTTTTTTACTAAAAACATGTGTTAACATTTCCAACAACAATTAAGGACGTTTTCTTTTTTTTTTTTTTTAGTTGCATCACTTCTGGTTCTGGTTTTAAGCCATGTTACTAGGTCTGTACACATTAAGATTGTTATGTCTTCCTTTTCAACTAATACTGAAAGAATTTTTAGATTATTATTATTTTTCATTTTAAAGGCAAAGAGAGAGAAACAAAGACCATCCATCTGCTGGTTCACTCTCCAAATGCCTGCAAGGCTGGGCTAGGCCAAAGCCAGGAGATGGGAACTTAATTCAGATCTCCCACATTGGTGGCAGGAACCCTGGTACTTGAGCCATCGTCACTGCCTGTCTATATTAGGATGCTAGCGTCTTGAGCGTGATTTGGGTATCAAACCCAAGCACTGTGATATGGAAAGTGAGCATCTTAACTAGTGTCTTACTTGCTAGGCTAAACAACTCTCTTTTGAGTTCCGTGACTGTTCATTTGGATATGTCTGTGTGCGTCTTTGAAGAGAAGTCTGGGTTCCAGTCATAGATTTGGGAGTAATCAGATTTTGGTAGTGGTGAAACTGAAGTGGATAGCATTGCACAAGCAGAAGATGTAGGGTTAAAAGAAAAAGATCCAGAAAACACCAGCATTGATGACATATCTATGGTCTTTTATTGAGGTTTGGATCCACAAGAAAATTGTCTTTTTTTTTTTTAAATAGAAATAGGGGACAAATATGCATGTGTTTATAATACGGAAAAAATTTTACTTCATGATAGATAGGAATATATTGAAATGTTCATGGAAAATACAATTAAAATTATTTGGGTATAAAAATGTTTTGAGATCCATGAATATTAGGGGTCTTCATAAAGTTTGTGGGAAAGGTATGTTACAGAAAAACTGGGTTTAAAGTATTTTTGCATCAAAATTAATTTATATTTTGATGTCCATTTGGGGACTGAGTCTTTTCTGCAGTGGTTAAGACATTGCTTAGAATGCTCATATCCTATAAATGAGCGTCTCCGTCCTTTCTGTGCTCTGGATTCCAGTTTGCTGCTAATCCACAACCTGGGAAACAGCAGATGATGGCCCAAGTGTTAGGTCCCAGCCATCCATATGGGAGAATTGGATGGAGTTCCTAGCTCCTGACTTTGGCCTTACCCAGAGAGATCTCCCACCTGCTTGTTCACTCCTCCCCAAATGGCTGCAATGGCTGTAGCTGGGCTGACTCGAAGCCAGGAGCCAGGAGCTTTTTCCAGGTCTCCCACATGGTGCTGCTTTCCCAGGCCTTAGCAGAGAGCTGAATAGGAAGTGGAACAGCCAGGACTTGAACTGGTGCGCATATGGGATGCCAGCACTGCAGATGGTGGCCTTACCTGTTACACCACAGCACTGACCCCATTTGTCTAATAAATTTTTAAACATTTCCAGCTTTTTACTAACTGTCCCTTGTATAAGGAAACATATGAAAGACAACAAGGATTATAAAAGCATATGACAAACTAAATATAAACTAAAAATTAAAAATTAGGGTCATCATTGTGGTGCAAAAGATTAAGCAATCCCATATGGTTGTCTTGGCTGTTCCACTTCCAATCCAACTCTCTGCTAGTGCACCTGAGAAAGCAGTGGAGGATGGCACATGTGCTTAGGCCCCTGGAATCACATGGGAGACCCAGATGGAGTTCCAGGCTCCTGGCTTTGGCCTGGCCCAGTCTTAGTGGATGGAGGATCCCTCTTTCTCTGTCCCTCCCCATTTGTCTGTAACTCTGCCTTTCAAATAAATAACATTTTCAAAAAAATTTATAAAAATTCTGCTAAAAATAGTTTAGCTGAAGCCAAACTAAAAGTAACTTCAGCTTAGATAGTGAAAGATTTCTTAGATAATATTGTTTTGAGTCAGTATTAAAAATAACTACACACACACAAGAAAGATAACTGAATCCAACAAAATAAAGTTTTTAAATTTGTTGCAATGAGGGACAGAGCACATACAGAATCTTGGAGCATCTCACAAGAGGGTGTTAGGGGGCCCGGTGCTGTGGTGCAGTGGGTAAAGCCTCCGCCTCCAGTGCCAGCATCCCATATGGGTACTGGTTCAAGTCCAGGCTGCTCCACTTCTAATCCAGCTCTCTGCTAGGGCCTGGGAAAGCAGTAGAAGATGGCCCAAGTCCTTGGGCTCCTGCACCCGTGTGGGAGACCCAGAAGCTCCTGGCTCTGGCTTCAGGTCAGCGCAGTTCCAGCCGTTGCAGCCAGTTGGGGAGTGAACCAGTGAATGGAAGACCTTTCTTTCTCTCTGCCTCTCCTTCTCTCTCTGTGTAACTCTGACTTTCAAATAAATAAATAAATCTTAAAAAAAAACACAATAGGATGTTAGGAAGGATTTGACTAATTAAGATGTGAGTTTATGTTGGATGATCTGGGAGAGGTGATTTGGGGGAGTGTCAAGGGAACAGGCTTGTGCAGGATTGTGCTGTCAAAAAGCAGGGGAATGGATGGGTGTTTGGTGTAGTGGTTAAGAGACCCATACCCCATGCTGATGTGCCCGAGTTTGAGTTCTGGCTCTGCTTCTGATTCCATCTGTCTGCTCATGTGCTTCCTGGGAGGCAGCAGGCGATGGCTCCAGGTTTTGGGTCCCTTTCACCTTGGTGGGAGACCTAGATTGGAATTCCTGGCTCTGTGACCTAGGCTTGGCCCCGTTTTGGCTGTTGCATGTATTTTGGGAGTGAACCACTGGATGAGAGTTCCCTTTTTCTCTCTGCCTGTCTCTCATATAAATATAAATAAGTAAAAATTTAAAGAAAAAAAAGAAAGCAGGAATAGTCCTATGATTGGATATTGTAATAATTCTTACTCAGAAAGCAAGCGGAATGCACCAGGGCTGAAACAGGAATTGTTAAAAAAGCAGCCGTATTAGGAAAGGGGAGTGCTTGGTTTTTTTGGTTTAGACAATGTTCTTGTTTTTGTGTCTGTGCAGACAAGGTCACAGAGTAGCTTTTTTTAATGTTGGTATTCTCTGAAATTATTTATGTTCATCAGGCGAACACCCTGACCTAACTGATAGTGCCAGGCCAGCTCCTTGCTGTCAGGGGCTGCTTTGTGTTTCTCAGGATGTGAGGGTGATAAGGGAAGGAGAATTGAGCAAACACTTGGTGGCAGAGACAAGTGTTGGGTGGTGTTAGGAAGTGCTCTGGTGGTTCTCTCATGAGATACAGCATGGAGAGTCACTAAGGGAAGTTTGGAGGAGTAGTAAGATAAGAAACAAACAATTGGTGCATGGTTTTAATTGATAAACTCAGAATATTGTTCAGGTAGTTTCTTTTTTTAAATATTTATTTGAAAAGCAGAGTTACAGAGAGAGAGGAAAAATAAGTCTTCCATCTACTGCTCCACTCCCCAAGAGACTGTAATGGTCAGGGCCAGGACAGGTAGGACAGGAGCCTGGAACTCCATCCAGGTCTCCCACGTGGGTGGCAGGGACCCAGGCACTTGAGCCATCTTCTGCTGTTTTCCTTGGCACATTAGCAGGGAGCTGGATGGGAAGTAGAGCAGTTGGGACTGGAACCAGTGCCCATGTGGGATGCCAACATTGCAGGTGGCGAACTTAATCCACTGTGCCACAATGCTGGACCTCAGGTTCTTGAATCAGGTTGTGATGTGATGAGGTTAATGAACCTAGCTGTCTTCTAAAAATTTTCAGGATCTAAAAATTATTTTATCGAACATTTTCTTATGTAAATCTCTACTTCAGATGACTTTGTTTTTCTTAAAAGTACTCATTTACATACATTTTTACATTGTTTTTGTAGTTTTATGCTCTGAAATATGTGTATATCAGAATATTGTGACTTACATATATTGAGAGGATGGAGTAAAACAATAAAAAATTCTGAGCCCTCAATAGTGACAACATTGAACTATGTCTATATACAGTTTCTTAGATGATGAATTATCAGTATCAAAAGTATATAATAACTGTCAACTTAATCTCTGTGAGATATCCTGAAAGTTGCTATAATGACCTAACTGCTAAAATGAGAAAATGTTGTTCAGGTTGAAATGTCTGACATTTGGTAGAGAATGATGGTAAGGATAGAATTTCTAATGTTCAGTTTATACTCATGCTGAAATAAAAATTCATAATCCGCACGTGGCTCGTTTCATATCCCTTAAAAATTAGCCTGAGTACATTAGTTGAAGGCTGGCACTTCTGGATGTGATTTCCAGCATCCCCATTAGTGTTGCTGGTACTGATCAGAAGGAGCAGAGAAGCCTTTCATCCTTAATTTATTCCCTTGTGCCTTTTTGATGAGGTTGTCTTCTTTTAGATGCTTTTGAAAAAACACTGTCTTAATTTATACATGGTAATAAACTGAGGAGAGAGAGTTTCCATTATTGGAGAAGTGTGATTGTTGGGATACTGTTTTAAGTTTATGTTAATAAATTTAAAAACTTGTGTTATCAATTTGTTTTAATCATAAATATAATAGTTTTAGAGAGAATAGATAACACCAATCAAATCATACTGTTACAGACTGTTAAAGTATACACACTTACTGATGGTCCTCTTCCCCACTTAATGCTGTATAATTGTTCAGACCTGGTTAATGCCACTCTTAGGATCATTGGTTACTATCCTCACCCTGTCTTTTATGACCTTGTCTAAATATGATCAGAGTCGGCGAACTTGGAAGGCTTCCATAGCCTTGGCAACTCATGACGAGAACCTAGGGTGGTTACTGGCGCCATAAACTAGAGTGTCAATTTGTTAAGTCAACAACAGGAGTCACTGTGCACTTGCTCCTCATGTGGGATCTCTGTCCTTAATGTGCTGTACATTGTGATTTAATGCTATAACTAGTACTCAAACAGTATGTTTCACTTTGTGTTTCTATGTGGGTGCAAACTGTTGAAATCTTTACTTAATATATACTAAATTGATCTTCTGTATATAAAGAGAATTGAAAATGAATCTTGATGTGAATGGAAGGGGAGAGGGAGCGGGAGAGGGGAGGGTTGCGGGTGGGAGGGAAGTTATGGGAGGGGGAAGCCATTGTAATCCATAAACTATACATTGGAAATTTATATTCATTAAATAAAAGTTAAAAAAATTTAGGTCTTTTTTTTTTTTTTCCATGATATCTTGGCTTTCCATGCCTACTATACTCTCATGGGCTCTTCAGCCAGATCCGATTGCCTTGAGGGCTGATTCTGAGGCCAGAGTGTTGTTTAGGACATCTGCCATTCTATGAGTCTGCTGTGTATCCCGCTTCCCATGTTGGATCTTTCTCTCCCTTTTTGATTCTATCAGTTAGTATTAGCAGACACTTGTCTTGTTTGTGTGATCCCTTTGACTCTTAGACCTATCAGAGCCATCAATTGTGAGCTGAAATTGATCACTTGGACTAGTGCGATGGCATTGGTACATGCCACCTTGGGGGATTGTGTTGGAATCCCCTGGCACATTTCTAACTCCACCATTTGCGGCAAGTCCGATTGAGCATGTTCTAAATTGTACATCTCCTCCCTCTCTTTTTCCACTCTTAAATTTAACAGGGATCACTTTTCAGTTAAAATTTAAACACCTAAGAATAATTGTGTGATAATTACAGAGTTCAACCACTAGTACTAGAACAACAACAACAACAACAAATACTAAAAAGGATAAAGTATTACATTGTACATCTAGAGTCAGGACAAGAGCTGATCAGGTGAATGATCTCTGTGAGTGAGATCCCAGTGGAAAGAACGGGGCCATCAAAGAAGGAGGTACCTTTCTCCGAAGGGAGGAGAGAACTTCCACTTTGACTATGACCCTATCGGAATAAGATCAAAGTCAGCGAACTCTAAAGGCTTCCATAGCCATAGCCATGACTAGAGCCTAGGGAGATTACTGACGCCATGAACAGGAGTGTCAAATTGTTAAGTCAGCAACAGGAGTCACTGTGCACTTACACCCCATGTGGGATCTGTCCTTAACATGTTGTCTAATGTGAAGTGATGCTATAACTAGTACTGAAACAGTATTTTTTATACTTTGTGTTTCTGTGTGGGTACAAACTGATGAGGTCTTCACTAATTATATACTGAATCGATCTACTGTATATAAAGAGAATTGGAAATAAAAAAAAAAAACCTGGTGTTAAATTGGAAATGGCATAGAAAATTAATTAATTTTTAAAAAAAACTATTATGTAGGATCTCTGTCTTTAATGTGCTGTACATTGTTATTTAATGCTATAATTAGTACTCCAATGGTAGTTTTTTCACTTTATGTTGCTATATGGGGGCAAACTGTTGAAATCTTTACCTAATATGTACTAAACTGATCTTCTGTATATAAAGAGAATTGAAAATGAATCTTTATGTGATTGGAAGGGAAGAGGGAGCGAGAAAGGGGAGGGTTGCCGGTGGGAGGGAAGTTATGGGAGGGGGGAAGCCATTGTAACCCATAAGCTGTACTTTGGAAATTTATATTCATTAAATAAAAGTTAAAAAAAAAAGTTAAAATAATTTAAAAAAATAAAATATACACACTTAATTCATGACCCATGTTTTTAAAAAGTGCCTCATGTTAAATAACCCCATATGGAAAAGTCCTTTTAGGAATAATTGAAGTTGCTTGCAGTAGAATTTAACTTACCATATTAAGACTATATTTGACTCATAAAGCATGAAGTTCAAACTAAAAGAGGGATATAAAATTAGTTCACGTTTTATTATTTCACTTAGATTTTTCAGTGTTAAACTCTTAGTGTAGCTAAGTTTAGCTATATGTTTAGCTCATTGTTTTAAATTAAGAGAGATGGAGGGAGGGAGAAAGAGAATATCATTATGTTCTTAGAATTGTATCTATGAATGACATTGAATCTGTTAAAAACTAATTAAAAATTAAAATAAAAAAATTAAAGAAACATACATACAATAGTAAGCAAATTATTTTAAAAATTTATTTTAAAAATTTCTTGAACTTCACCACTTACATCTAACTGCCTTTTCCTCTCCAAACTTGCCATCTGCATCATGTTAAAATTGCTTGTATAAAAAGTTAATTTCCTCTTGTCCATACATTTCCTCTTAGAATCCAATATCATTAATCATTCACTGATATGACAATGTCAATTTTTATAACCTATTATAAAAATAATGATTGCTCTCTATTTAGTATGTGAATTCTTTAGTTCATATATATTTAATTCCATAAATATAGTTTACCTAACTCATTGGCAGTCTTATACATTTGAATAAAGTGAATAGATCATGTATAAATTAAAAATATGTATATCTGAAAACTAGGATATGCCAGATACTTTGTTGAATATTGTGGATAACCTGTATCTTTGTCATTTTAACTGTATTTTATTATTAATTAGACTTAAGTAGCTTGTTCAGAAATGGAAAGTCAAATTGCAATGTGAGAAAATTACAAGACATTGGCAAAGAGTTGCAGTATGAAGAACCCTTGTGAATTAATAAGACAGATCAAACATCCTTGTAGGACATGGACAAATAACAAAAACTTAGAAATTCAAGAAAATATAAATATAGAAATTAAAGAAATATAATTCAAAATATCATTTATTAGGTGAAAATTTGACACAGTTATTATGTTACTAATGATGTATAATGTTGGCAGTGTTGTGGAGATATAGCAGTCACACATACCTCTGGCAGAGGTATATGGATAAAAGTGTCTTGAGTAGAATTTGGCTGTCTATTGTCAAAAACATGTAAATAAGGGGCCGGCACTGTGGCGTAGTGGGTAAAGCTGCTGCCTGCCATGCCGGTGCCCCCCATATGGGAACCAGTTGGAGACCTGGCTGCCCCACTTCTGATCCAGCTCTCTGGTATGGCCTGGGAAAGCAGTAGAAAGGCCCAAAGTCCTTGGGGCCCTGCACCCACGTGGGAGACCTGGAAGAAGATCCTGGCTCCTGACTTTGATCGATGCAGCCATTGTAGCTATCTGGGGCGTGAACCAGCAGATGGAAGACTTTCTCTCTCTCTCTGTGTAACTGTGATTTTCAAGTAAAATAAACAAATCTTTATTTAAAAAATGAAAATAACATAGATATACAAAGATATATATTCAGCAATTTTATAAAAAAAACAAATGTTTATCATTAGGTGATTTATTAAGTTAGGAGCATCAGTGTAGTGGAATACTGTGTAGTCAATTTAAACAAATGAAATTTTGACCTTAGATTGTTGACTGATGTTCAGAAATTCACTTGATTTCCTTGGTGATATGTTGAGAACTACTGAGAGAGGAAAAGACTGAACATATTGCGATTCTGTTTCAACCACAGAGGCTTTGTCTTTTTTTTTTTTTTTAAGATTTTATTTATTTATTTATTTGAAAGGCACAGTCACAGAGAAAGAAGAGAGATCTTCTACCCGCAGGTTCACTCCCCAAATGGCCGCAATGGCCGGGCTGGGCCAGCCAAAGCTAGGAGCTAGGAGCTTCTTCCAGGTCTCCTATGTGGATAGAGGGGCCCAAGGATTTGGGCCATCTCCCACTGCTTTTCCAAGCACATTAGCAGGGAGCTTGATCTGAAATAGAGCTGCCAAGACTCATCTTATGTGGGCACTGCACACGGCGGCTTAACCCACTCTGCCACAGAGCCAGCCCCTTCTATTTGTCTTTTACATAGAAGTTTTAAATACGAGTTTACCTGGAAAAAGGGCAAGGGTGGGGAAATATTTGGCTTCTAAAACCATGATCTTAAAATGTTCATTGCAGTGGGAAGATTTTCATGTTACCTGACAAAAAGAGAAAAAGTAGAGTGCAAAACATTGGATATAGCAGGAGCCCAGTGTTGTAGAAAAAGTTATATCTCGGGACTGGCCGTGGCTTACTTGGTTAATCCTCCACCTGAGGCACTGGCATCCCATATGGGCACCGGGTTCTAGTCCCGGTTACTCCTCTTCCAGTAGTCCAGCTCTCTGCTGTGGCCCGGGAAGGCAGTGGAGGATGGCCCAGGTGCTTGGGCGCCTGCACCTGTGTCGGAGACCAGGAGGAAGCACCTGGCTCCTGGCTTTGGATTGGCATGGCTCTGGCCATAGTGGCCACAGAAGGAAGACCTTTCTGTTTGTCTCTCTCACTGTCTAACTCTATCCGTCAAATAAAAACAAAAACAAAACACAAAGCAGTCATTATATCCCTAAAAAAAAAAAAATTACATCTTTATTTGTCTATATATATGATAAAAGGTAATAGTAGTAACAAATTTTCTTTTAAAAAAAGATAATGGAGCTGGCATTGTGGCACATAGGGCTAAATTACCATCTCCATTGCTGGCATCCGGGACGTTCCACCTCTAATCCAGCTCTCTGCTAATGTGCCTGGAAGAGCAGTAGAAGATGGTCCAAGACGATGGGGCTCTGCATCCACATGAGAGACCTAAAAGAAGCTTTTGGCTCCTGGCTTTGGTCTGGCCCAGTCCTGGCTGTTGTGGCCGTTTGATGAATGAACCAATGGTTGGATGATCTCTTTCTCTCTCTCTTGTTCTCGCTCTCACTCTTACTCTCTCTCTTCTTCTCTCGCTGTAACACTGCCTTACAAATAAAATAATAAACATTTAAAACATTGTAAAAGGTCTTAGTGGTGTGGTGAGATTTTAGATGATTTTACCCTTTTTTTTTTGGGGGGGGGGTGGGGGGACAGGCAGAGTGGATAGTGAGAGAGAGAGACAGAGTGTAAGGTCTTCCTTTTTGCCGTTGGTTCACCCTCCAATGGCTGCTGCGGCCGGCGCACTGCGACTGGTGCATCGCGCTGATCCTAAGCCAGGAGCCAGGTGCTTCTCCTGGCCTCCCATGCGGGTGCAGGGCCCAAAGACTTGGGCCATCCTCCACTGCCTTCCTGGGCCATAGCAGAGAGCTGGCCTGGAAGAGGGGCAACCGGGATAGAATCCGGCACCCCAACCGGGACTAGAACCCGGTGTGCCGGCGCCGCAAGGCCGAGGATTAGCCTGTTAAGCCACGGTGCTGGCCCCCTGTTTTTATTATTTGTAATTTTCTAAAGTAAGCAGCTGCTACTTATTATAAGGGTAAAAAGCAGTCACAGTCACTTAAAAATACTTTTACGTGCAGAGATCCCTTGTGATGCTGGTTTGGTCAGAACTCATTTCACCCTTACAGGGCAACTGTTCAGGAGACCTTTATCTAACAAATAACTGTGTTGTAACTTTTTTCTTCTTGCACTAATGTTTTTAATTTAAGAGGTAAAATTATTTATTAAAAGACCATGAAAAGGGCTGGTGCTGTGGCTCACTTTGCTAATCCTCCGCCTGAGGCTCCAACACCCCCGGTTCTAGTCCCGATTGGGGCGCTGGATTCTGTCCCTTTTGCTCCTCTTCTAGCCCAGCTCTCTGCTGTGGCCCCAGAAGGCAGTGGCAGATGGCCCAAGTGCTTGGACCCTGCACCCGTATGGGACCAGGAGGAAGCACCTGGCTCCTGACTTTGGATCGGCACAGCACGCTAGCCATAGCGGCCATTTGGGGGGTGAGCCAACGGAAAAAGGTAGACCTTTCTCTCTCTCTAACTCTGCCTTCTGCCTGTCCAAAAAAAAAAAAAAAAAAAAAAAAAGAGCATGAAAAGAGAAGAAGTAGAACTTGGATTAAAAATATTTATTAAACTTAAAAAAATAGAAAATGCTTCCTTAACCTAGTATAATAAAGGCCAAGTATAAGATTTACTATATTCCAGACACAGTTATATTAATTTAGCTAATTCTTTTCTTTGTTTTAAAGTTAGTTTTTTATTTGGAAGGCATAATTACAGAGGAAAAGGCAGAGACAGATCTTCCATCCACTGGTCCACTCTTCAAATGGCCACAACAGCCGGGGCTGGGCCAAACCAAAATCAGGAGCTTCTGAGTCTCTCACAATAAGTGACAGTGGCCTAAGCACGTGGGCCATCCTGGGCTTTCCCAGGAGCATTATCAAGGAGCTTGATACTAAACAGAACAGTTGGGACTTGAATCAGCACTTCTAAGAGTTGCTGCATTGCAGGCGTAAGCTTAATCCCCTATACCACAATTCTGGCCCCAACTCATCTAATTCTTAGAACAACACTATGTTAGATATTACTGTTACATACAGAGAGCTTAAATAATACCATCAAGGTCATGCTACTATTTTAAACTCCCCAAAAGTTTGGCTGTTGTGTTTAAAGCGTTCTGTCTCTTTGACTACAATTTATAATCCTAATTTCATTCAATGTCAGAAGTAGTTCCCGGATGGTAGGTGAGGAAACATAAATATATTGATATGTATGTTTCTATTTTACTGGTATTTTCTGGGGTTGTTTCTTTTAAGATCTCTTCTGAGCCGGTGCCGTGGCTTAACAGGCTAATCCTCCGCCTTGCGGCACCGGCACACCGGGTTCTAGTCCCTGTTGGGGCGCCAGATTCTATCCCGGTTGCCCCTCTTCCAGGCCAGCTCTCTGCTATGGCCCGGGAAGGCAGTGGAGGATGGCCCAAGTCCTTGGGCCCTGCACCCGCATGGGAGACCAGGAGAAGCACCTGGCTCCTGGCTTTGGATCAGCGAGATGCACCGTCCGCAGTGGCCATTGGAGGGTGAACCAACGGCAAAAAGGAAGACCTTTCTCTCTGTCTCTCTCTCTCACAATCCACTTTGCCTGTCAAAAAAAAAAAAAAAAGATCTCTTCTGTTTGAAGTCTTTGACTTGGTGCTGCTATTATTTCACTCATTGCCACTGTAGTATGCAAATAGTAAACAAGAGGAGAATTTTGGTTAATCAGAGATACCCATTCTTGTTCAAATGTTTTAGAAGCCTGTCTGTGGTAGATACTATGTATTTATTTTTTAAAGCAAGCTGAGTGTAACTATGCGCAGTATCTACATGCTATGCCTATGGAATACATATAAGTTATTTGTCTTTGGGCTGTAAAAGAGCATACTTCTTTTATATTTGAGGATGGCATTTTTTTGGGCATTTATATCCTAATCCAAACTTCCCATGGTCAGCAGTGTCCACACCTGACTTACTTATGGTGGTAACTGACAGTACTGAACCAGCCATGTATTCTCTTACCCATGACCTGTGGCTTTCGCAGAGCTGGTAGAAAAAGCTAGTAGGGAAGAGTTCATTTAGAAGTTAGTAATCCCCATGTATTTGTGTATGCTCTTTTTCCAACACTAGCTACTGCATTTCTGAAGTACTGTTCAGGTTTGATGAGTGTCAGAAAAAAACTTAGAATTATACAGGAAAAGAGACATGTAAAAACAGTGAAAATGATTAGTAAGGTTAATGAAATATGAACAAATAGAGAACATACAGAAAATATCATAGAAATGAAAACAGTATGGAAGGATTATGAGTTAATTAAGGAGATATTCTGATATCTCTAGGAATAAATGAGCCCTTCTCTAGGATTTTCTTGATATTAGAAAAAAAATCTTTTTCCCTAGGTCATATATTAGAGGAGGAAGAAAGAAAGTACAGTAAAATCATAAATTAATGCAGGTTGAGAAGCAATGACTTGAATAGCCCTTGTCTTGACTGTCGAGGAACAATTTTTTTTGTTTGTTTTCTTCATACTATTTGTTGAACTCTTAACATAGAGTTAATCATACATGTGTACAGTCAGTTGAAAATATATCTCAGTAAAAAATAAGAGTGAGAATAAGAGAGGGAGGAGGAAGTTTGTAACTGTAAAGCTGTTTAGTTCTGCATACATTCCTACAGACCTACTTCTAAGGATACAGTTTAAAATTTTGCTTGGGACCCCAAATATCATGAATCTGGGTGATAAAAATGTCATCCTAAGTGTTAAAGTGATCATTCTAAATGTTAAAGTGAATATATAGATAGGATTAAGTGTTAAAGTAATCATATAAATAGGATCAAATGTCTGGTAATAAAAATAGATAGAATTAAAAAGGAGACAATGTTCCAACACAGGAAGCAATCCACACAGCATACTCATAGAATGACAATTGCTTTAAGCAGCACTCTGACCTCAGAATCATCCCTTAAGGCATCCTGGTCTGGCTGAAAAGCCTCTGAGAACATTTCAGGCATGGAAAGCCAAGACAATGTGGCAAAAAATATTCTACATGAAGGATCTCTGTGAGTGAGACCCCAGCAGAAAGAAGTGGCCATCAAAGAAGGATGTACTTTTCCTTGAAGGGTGGAGAGAACTTCTATTTTGCTTATGGCCTTATCTAAATACTAACGAAGTTTGTGGATTCAAAAGGCTTCCATAGCCTAGGCCACTCATGTCAAGAGCCTCAGGTGGTCACTGACATCCTACAAAAGAGTGTTCATAGTTAAATTAACAACAGGAGTCACTGTGCACTAACTTCCCATGCAGGACCTCTGTCCTCAATGTGTTGTATTATGAGAGTTAACTGTAAAACTTGTTCTCAGTTTTTATGTGTGTGTGTATGTGCACATGTGTGCAAATTTTCAAAATCTTTACTTAGTATAGAGTTGATCTTCAGTGTATAGAGTTAATTGAAAATGAATCTTAATGGATAATGAGACTGGGAATGGGAAAGGGAGGAGGAGGAGGTATGGGAGTATGGGTCCCATACAGGGCAGGTATGGTGGGAAGAATCACTATATTCCTAAGTTGTACTTATGAAATTTGTATCCCTTAAATAGAAAGTTTCTTTGGGAAAAAATAAATTAATTAATGAAGGCCTTGTTGAAAATTAGAATTCTTCTTTTCTGTCTGGTTATTTGGAACTGTTTGTAGTAATATGATAGGCCTGGGCCATTGCCTTACATGTATCCAATGACTTACTCTGTCAAAGAATTAGAGCAGAGTTGTGGAACTTGTTTCATGCCTGGAAAGATTCCCTGGGGCTTTGTGACCCCTCTGTGATCATTGGAGCAATCTGGGCACTTGAAGAGATCTGATTTTGTTTTAGAGGAGGGAAGTTTGTTCATTTTTTACCCAACCTTGCAATAGTCACAAGGGTTTTCTCCCATGGCATATAACATCCTACACAGATTTTAAGAGAAAGGTGTTCAGGTGGATAAAAACATTTCGATACAATATGACATAGTCACTACCTGTGTTGTCTTACATTATTAGGATTGAACAGTGGAGAGATGGAATTTATTTTCAAACCTGCTTTGTAGAGAATCTCAGATTATGACATAATTCTAGAACTATACTGTGCAAGATGGTAATCACTTATCCCATATGGCTATTTAAATTGAAATTAATGAACAAATAAAGTGTTTAACTTTTCATTTGCACTGGCAGTATTTTTTTTAAGATTTATTTATTTTATTTGAAAGGCAGAGTTACAGAGAGGCAGAGGCAGAGAGTGAGGTCTTCCATCCACTGGTTCACTCCCCAGATGGCCATGACTGCCAGAGCTGCGTTGATAGGAAGCCAGGGGCCAGGAGATTCTAATGGGTCTCCCAAGTGGGTACAGGGGCCCAAGGACTTGGGCCATCTTCACTGCTTTCCCAGGCCAGAGCAGAGAGCTGGATCAGAAATGGAGCAGCCAGGTTTCGAACTAGTGCTCATATGGGATGCCGGCACTGCAGGCAGCGGCTTTACTTGCTACACCACAGTGCTGGCTCCCGCAATGACAGTATTTCTAATGTTCAGTAACCACGTGGCTGGTTAGTAGTTACCACCTTGGACAGAGCAAGTATAGGACATTTCTGTCTATCATTGCATAAAGTTCTATTGATCAGCACTCCTCTGCAGCATATCTTCTCAGGAAGTCATCAATACTGACTCATTGATGGCTTTTAAAGTGTAGGTTTATTGAAGAAACACTGTTGTGGTTTTTTTTTTTTTTTAAATTGAACAGATGTTCTTATAACTTTGACAGTATATTGCAATGACACAGATTTGTGAGTTAGCTAACTATACTACTATAGCGGAAAGTTTCATTCAGGTTAATCAGTAGTAGAAGCTACTCAGCCTGTGAAGCTGGGCTTGTGGGTAATAGCATGGTAGTAAAAAGGATTCTAACTTTGAAGTCAGGAAGCATGTAATCGTGTCTTAGCTTGTCACTAGCCAGTTATAAGACTTTGGGCATGTTAATCTGTGATTTAATTTCTTCTTCTCTAGATTGCAGATTTAAATGCCATCCTTTTTAAAAATCCCTTCTGTCAGGGTGGGCATTTGGCACAGACACCACTTGGGTCACCCACATCCCCTATTCCAGATCAGATTGTCTGGCTCAGCCCTGGCTCCTCTGTTCCCAATCCAGCTTCCTGCTAATACACACCCTGGAAGACAACGGATAATTCAAGGACTTGGGTCCTTTCCACACACATGGGAGACCCAGATGGAGTTCTGAACTCCTGATTTTGGTCTGCCCAGCTATTGTGGGCATTTTGAGGGAATGATCCAACAGTTGGAAGATATTGCTCTGGCTCTCCATGTTTCAAATAAAATGAAAATAAGTAAATAATAGTATGAAACAAAATTTCCTCTTGTTATAATAGTTAATTCTGGGCATTTTATCCCACCAAGTACAACTGTTAAAAAAGACCTATGAATAGGGCCAGCGCTGTGGCGTAGTGGGTAAAGCCACTGCCTGTAGTGCCAGCATCCTATATGGGCACTCCACTTCTAATCTGGCTCTCTGCTATGGCCTGGGAAAGCAGTAGAAGATGGCCCAAGTCCTTGGGCCCCTGTACCCACGTGGGAGACCCGGAAGAAGCTCTTGGCTCCTGGCTTCAGATCAGCACAGCTCCAGCCATTGCAGACAATTAGGGAGAGAACCAGCAAATGGAAGACTCTCTCTCTCTCTCTCTCTCTCTCTCTCTCTCTCTCTCTCTCTCTCCCTCTTTCTCCCCCCTCCTTCCCTCCCTCCCTCCCTCTCTCTCCCTTTCCCTTCCCCCCCCTCCCTCTCTCCTTCTCTCCCTTCCCTGCCCCCGCCTCTCCTTCTCTCTCTGTATAACTCTGACTTTCAAATAAATCTAAAAAAAAAAGATCTATGATTTTAAATGACAAAGATAATACAAAGAGAAGGAAAAAAATGTTGATCAAATTACTAAGAGAATCATACCCTTATGAAAATCAGTTTAAGATAGAGCAGTTAACTCTGGAAACCATAAACCACTGCCCAAGAATACAAGAAGGACTCTGTTGGTCTTAAATTGTAGCAGCGTAGGGCCAGAGCTGTGGCAAAGCAGTAAAGCTGCCACCTGCAGTGCCGGCATCCCATATGGACACCAGTTCAAGTCCCCTCTGCTCCACTTCCAATCCAGCTCTCAGCTATGGCCTGGAAAAGCAGTGGAAGATGGCCCAAATCCTTGGGCCTCTGCACCCATGTGGGAGACCTGGAGGAAGCTCCTGACTCCTGGCTTCAGATTGGCACAGCTCCAGCCATCACGGCCATCTGGGGAGTGAACCATTGGATAGAAGACCTC
The DNA here is from genome assembly GCF_033115175.1 of Lepus europaeus. Taxonomy (NCBI): domain Eukaryota; kingdom Metazoa; phylum Chordata; class Mammalia; order Lagomorpha; family Leporidae; genus Lepus; species Lepus europaeus. The sequence goes on from NC_084829.1 coordinate 103,034,342, forward strand.
TCTCTCTCTCTGCCTCTCTGTAACTCTGCCTTTCCAAAAAAGAAAAAGACTTCAAGAATTTAAAAAAGACCTATAAAAAATTGTAGCAGCTTTTCATAAATACTGTTTTCATCATATTCACTTATGCATAAAATTCTTTACTTACTTTGGAATCCTATTTTAGTATTACTTCTGTTCCCTAGCCCTGAGACCTTCAGCAAATTACATAACCTACTGCTTCAGTTTTCCTATTAGATGAATGAAATAATGTAGTCTGTTGTCATGTCAGAGAAAAAGACATGATTATAACAATAGGGGAGTTCTGTCTCTTGTGTACCAGATATTATGAAAACAGAAAGAGGGGCCAGGGCTGTGGCGCAGCAGGTTAAAGCCATGGCCTGCAGCACTGGCAACCAATATGGGTGCCAGTTCAAGTCCCTGCTGCTCCACTTCTAATCTAGCTCCCTGCGCCTGGGAAAGCAGTGGAAGGTGGTCCAAGTGCTTGGGCCTCTGTACCCATGTAGGAGACCCAGAAGAAGCTGCTGGCTCTTGACTTCAGCCTGGTCTAGCCCCAGCTGTTGGGGCCATTTGGAGAGTGAACCAGAGATGGAAAATCTCTGTCTCTTTCTCTTTCTCTGTTATCTCTGCCTTTCAAATAAATAAATAAATAAATAAATCTTCAAAAAAAAGAATTAAGCCTTGGAATATTTGCAGGATGTAGAAAATAATGATCAACAAGAATTTAAACTTCACCTTGAACACTGTGGAAATGCATTCAAAAGATTTTGAGCCAGTATGTTTGAGTGGTGGCTACATGAAGAAATGGGGAGCAGATGAGCACATTGTGCTGAAGAGTGATCACTGTAGCAACAATGTGGAGAATGGATTAAAGGCTGAGACACCAGTGGGAAGCTAGTCGTACACTGTGGAATGGTGAAGAATTGTACTGGGAACTTGAAGGAAGGAAACAGATTCTGCAGTTAAGGAAGTAAAATCAGTATTAACTGAACTTGGTGGCCAGTTGAAATGGGAATAAAGGAGATGGAGGTTTCTGTCTCAAGCATTGGAATTGTGGCTTTTCACTGGGAAAGGAACACATTAAGAAAAATTGACTTGAGAGGTAAGCAGTGTGTGAGATCAAGTCGGAGCCCGACTTCCTAGTTCAAATCCTGACTGCCGTGTGTTAGCTCTGTGGCCCTGGGCGTGTTGCTGCTTTGTGCCTCAGAGTCCTACATCAGCTTCATTTGTACATGGGCTAACAGGCTGGAAATTCATAAAACAGTTACTGGTGTACAAGACACTGGGTGTGCTTGCTGTTACTCTTAGTGGAGGATATGAATTAGTTATATTTTAGATGTAATGAGAAAGAGTCATGGGGAAATACATGTAAGCAATGAAATACACAAGGCCTCGGAGCTGCTTGGTAGAGAAGGCTGGGCTGGAGGAATGAAGTTATAAGGTATGGGAGTTAATGAATAGCAGATGAAACCAAGGAAATATTGAAAATACCCTAGAGGAAGTGGGTACAGTGGGAAGGCGGCCAAGAGGGAACACTAGTGAACCGTAATTTAAGAGTTGAGGAAAACAAGGGGGAGTGGACAGACATGAGGAAGAGAGTTAGGCCTTTGGGTCCCAGATAGCAGGGGGAGTGAGGGAGTAAGTGATGATATGAAATGCGTAAAGCTGATGAGTGTGATAAAGAGTGAAAAATTCACTGAACTTGTATCACAGAGTTCACAGGATGACCTTAGAACATTTTGGTTTTATAGAGATTTGGGGACACATGTCACATTACCAAGGACTGAGGGATAAACAGGTGAAAGGGTCTCCTCCACTAAGATTTCATTTTTTATTTAATTTTACAAAGTATAATTGAAAAAATATAGTTAAAAAATCAAATAAAAGGAAAAAATAAAATATTCCTGCGCCCTCTTCCTCTTCCTTTACTCCCTATTTTTTGATACAAACAACCAAATTTAAAGTGTGTCTCTGTTTCTTTAGGAATTACTGTCATGTTTCATACTGTTAGTTTTCTTTTTCTCACCAGATACTATCTGTACCCTTTACTATAGAAGATAAGAATTTAGATTATTTATTACATCGCCTTTTCTGCTATTCCTCTAAAAAATGTTTAGCACATTTGGATAAATAATAGTTTATTGCTATATAAATATTATTCACAGTAGAATTACAGTATACTGTGATTGCTTTTCATTTATTAATAAGAATAGCCATTGCAGATAAAGTTGCTTTTTTCTTTGAATTCTCTGTATGTATCATCTTCAACAGAATGGGAAATCTGTTTTCAATGACATCTGCCATTTCTTTTTCTTTTTTTTTTTTTCTTGTTGGAGAGTCCTTGCTGTAGCTTGCCGCAGTCTTGCTTGGTCTAAATAGTAAATTACTTAATTTTCATTTTATTTTAAAGGCAGAGAGAGGGAGGGAGAAAGAGAGAAATCTTCCATCCACTGATTCACTCACCATGTGACAACAACAGCCCAGGTTGGGCCAGACTGAAGCCAGGAGTCCAGGTCTCAATCCAGGTTTCCCACATGTGTGGTAGGGCCTTAAGTATTTGAGCCATCACCTGCTGCCTCCTAGGGTGCACATTAACAAGAAGTTGGTATTGGAAGCAAAGCCAAGTTTACTTCCCAAAAGGCCACAATAGCCACAGCTGAGCCAACAAAGAGCCAGGAGCCAGGAGCTTCCTTAGGGTCTCCCAGGTGGATGCAGGGGCTCAAGGACTCAGACCATCTTCCACTGCTTTCCCAGGTGCATTAGCAGGGAGCTGGATAGGAGTAGAGCAACTGGGATTTGAACCGTATTGGATGGTGGTGCTGCAGGTGGCAGCTTAATTTGCAGCACCATAACACTGGGCCTCCTGCCTTACCCCCACCAAGCGGAATCTTAACTGATACACCAAATGCCCCCTCTTGTTTTCACATTGCTTAAAGTCAAAAAGTTTAGATTTTTTTTTAAAAGATTTATTTTATTTATTTGAAAGACAGAGTTAAAAAGGAAACTTGTTGAAGTGAAATGGACACTATGAGAAACAATGACTTGATCAACCCTTGTCCTGACTGTTGATGAACAACTTAATACTTTATCCCTTTTAGTATTTTGTTGTTGTTGTTCTACTTAGTGCTATTGGTTGAACTCTTTAACTAACACACAATTATTCTTAGGTGTTTAAATTTAACTGCAAAGTGATCCCTGTTAAATACAAGAGTAGGAATAAGAAAGGGAAGAGATGTTTAGCACATGCTCAATCAGAATTGCCCCGAATGGTAGAGTTAGAAACGTGCCTGGGGATTCCAGTTCAATCCCAACAAGGTGGCATGTACCAATGCCATCTCACTAGTCAAAGTGATCAGTTTCAGTTCATAATTGATCATAATGATAGGATTAAGAGTCAAAGGGATCACATAAACAAGACTAGTGTCTGCTAATACTAACTGATAGAATTAAAAAGGAGAGAACGATCCAACATGGGAAGCAGGATACACAGCAGACTCATAGAATGGCAGATGTCCTAAACAGCACTCTGACCTCAGAATCAGCCCTTAAGGCATTCGGATCTGGCTAAAAAGCCCATGAGAGTATTTCAGGCATGGAAAGCCAAGACACTCTGGCAAAACAAACAAACAAACAAACAAAAAAACAACTGAAAGATCTCTGTGAGTGAGATCCCAGCAGAAAGAATGGGCCATCAAAGAAGGAGGTACCTTTCTCTGAAGGGAGGAGAAAACTTACACTTTGACTATGGCCTTGTCTAAATAAGATTGGAGTTGGTGAACTCAAAAAGCTTCCATAGCCTTGACAACTCATGACAAGAGCCTAGGGTGATTACTGACACCATAAACAAGAGTGTCAATTATTAAATCAACAACAAGAGTCACTGTGCACTTACTCCCCATGTGGGATCTCTGTCCTTACTGTGTTGTACTATGTGAATCAATGGTATAACTAGTACGCAAACAGTACTTTACACTTTGTGTTTCTGTGTGGGTGCAAACTGTTGAAATCTTTACTTAATATATACTAAATTGATCTTCTGTATATAAAGATAATTGAAAATGAATTTTGATGTGAATGGGATGGGAGAGGGAGCAGGAGATGGGAGGGTTGCAGGTGGGAGGGAAGTTATTGGAGGGGAAAGCTATTGTAATCCATAAACTGTACTTTGGAAATTTATATTTATTAAATAAAAATTTTAAAAAAGAAAAAAACAATTAAAAAAAAGAGTTACAGAGAGAGGTAGAGACAGAGAGAAAGGTCTTCCATCCACTGGTTCACTACCCAGATGGCCACAACGGCCGGAGCTGCGCCAATCCAAAGCCAGGAGCCAGGAGCTTCCTCTGGGTCTCCCAAATGGGTACAGGGGCCCAAGGACTTGGGCCATCTTCTACTGCTTTCTCAGGCCATAGCAGAGAGCTGGATCAGAAGAGGAGCAGCCGGGACTAGAACCGGCACCCATATGGGATGCCAGCACTTCAGGTCAGGGCTTTAAACCACTGTGCCACAGCGCCAACCCCTAGATGTGTTTTTATTACTTGTGCAGCTTGAGAAGTTCCTGTTATTTCCTTAACCTGCAGGTAAAGTGGTTACACTTGTTGATTCATTTATTGATAGTGTTCAATATATTATCATATGCATGCCAGTCTTAATACTTTATAAAGATAAGAATGATGATATCTTTAGGCTGGCGCTGTGGCTCACTTGGCTAATCCTCTGTCTGTGGCGCCGGTACCCTGGGTTCTAGTCCCAGTTGGGGCGTCGGGTTCTGTCCCGGTTGCTCCTCTTCCAGTCCAGTTCTCTGCTGTGGCCTGGGAAGGCAGTGGAGGATGGCTCAAGTGCTTAGCCCTGCACCCGCGTGGGAGACCAGGGGGAAGCACCTGGCTCCTAGCTTTGGATCGGCGCAGCACGCTGGCCTTAGCAGCCATTTGGGGGGTGAACCAACAGAAGGAAGACCTTTCTCTCTGTCTAACTCTGCCTGTCAAAAAAAAAAAAAAAAAGAATGATGATATCTTTAAATTATAATTTAAAGTAAACATAACATCTCATAAAATTTCTTGTGTTAAAGATGTATTTTTAAAAATACTTTTAAATGAAATAGTTGAAACATAGAAAAAAGTGGAAAGAATTTTAACAGTGAGTGCCATTACACACAATATGTAGATTATGTAATTAACATTTTTCTAAACTTTTTTCCTTATATGACTCTACATCTATTATTCCTTTATGGATCCATCTGTCTTCCTTTTGATGAATTTTAAAAGAAGCTGCAGACATCAATACACTCTTCCCTCTCAGTCATTAGGCAGTCCTATCATTCGCTAGAATTCAATATCTTTTTAGAGATAAAATTGATGGACATTGAAATGTGTGAATTGTAAGTGCATCATTCAATAACTTTGGCAATTGCCTACTCTTTTGTAACCCTAACTGCTCTTAACATTGTATATTTTGTATATTACTGTCACTCCAGAAAGATCCTTGTGTGTCCTTCTTCAATCTATACATCCACTAACAGGAAACAGCTATGTAATTTTTTTCCCGAGCATAGCTTAGTTTTGTCTTTCATAGAACTTCACAGAAATGGAATCATGCACTCTCTACTGATGTTTTTCTAAAACTTCCTTCACTTTATATTGTTGGGAGATAATTTTCTTTGGATCTGTCACTCAAGATTGCTGCATGTCCTGTGAGTGAAGCTCTTACTGCTCTTTGTCCAGTCTTTCTTTTCACAGATGTTTATGTAGTTAATGCTTTGGAACATAGAGATTGCATTTCCTTCCAGAATAAAGGGCAAGCTTGCTTACTGCCCATTATAAAAAATTCAGGTTTCCTAAGGTCAGGGTTCCTGTCTTGTAATGCAACCCACTGGATATATAGGTTTCATCTGACCTTCTTCCTGTCATCATGTGGGAATTGGAGCCTCTAAAACCAACACAAAAATGCTGATACTTGGGCTTCAACTACTGTTGCTCTGAATACTAAACTATACTTTCTTTCTGATGCTGTAGTATCATGCCTTCACAGTACTAGCATCTGTGAAATTGTGGCAGCCTAGGTTGTGAGCTTGCACTGGAGGCAAAACTCCAAGACCCATTGTCTTTTTTTTACCTTTATTTATGTTGTATATACCAGCAATAAGTATTTATTACTGAGTAATATTCTATTATATGTATATAAAAATTTGCTTATCTTTACTTTTGTTTAAGGTAGCTCTGTTGCTTACAATTTTTGCCTATTAAGGATAAACATATTATAAACATTTGCACAGAAGTCTTTAGACATGTGTTTTAATTTCTCTTGGATAAATACTTAGGAGTAGAACCCAGGGTCATATGGCAAGTACATGTTTAATTCTGTTAGCAATTGAAGAACTTTTTCCACAGTAGATCAGTCATTTCATATCTCTGGCAACAGTGTGTATGAGTTCTAGTTACTCCACATCCTCAGCAACTTGTAAACCATTTTAGTAGATGTGGACTATATTGTGGTTTTTTATTTATTTATTTTTTTGGAAGACTACCAATGTTGAGCAACTTTTTTGTGCTTATTTTTATACATATATCTTTTCCCATAGGCATATCTATTCGAGTCTTTTGCCTACTTTTAAAAATACAGTTACATTTTGCTAGCCTTCTTATAAAAGACTTTATCCAGCTTGAGCAACCTAGTTTTTTCTTTTAAAGATTTGTTTTTTTTATTTGAAAGGCAGAGTTACAGAGATAGAGGGAGAGACAGAGCGAAATCTTCCATCCAGTGGTTCACTCCCCAGATGGCCACAACAGCCAGGGCTGGGCCAGGCCAAAGCTAAGAGCCAGGAGCTTCTTCCGGGTCTTCCACATGGGTGCAGGGGCCCAAGCACTCGGACCATCTCCGTCTGCTTTCCCAGGTGCATTAGGAGGGAACAAGATTCAAAGTGAAGCAGCCAGGACTTGAACCAGTGCCCATATGGGATGTTGGCACTGCAGGCAGAGGCTTAACCTTCTGTGCCACAGCGCAGCCCAGCTAACCTAGTTTTTAAGAGACCCTTTGCTTCTGGAAGGTGATCCAAAAGTCTGGATTAAATGGTGTTTTTTCCATAAGGCTGACAGTACCCTGAGCATAACCCTGGGAAGGGGTGCTGGGATGGATAAAGCAAAGAGCCACAGGTCAAGTCTTTGGAAGACAAATACAAGTTAATATATGGAATGATGTGTCAGGAAAATGAATATATATATGGCATTTATGAAGAGATACAAGAACTCCCATGCCAAATATTGTTTAAAGGTTTATTTATTTATTTGAAAGTTAAGGTTACACAGAGAGAGAAGGAGAGGCAGAGAGAGAAAGGTCTTCCATCTGCTGGTTCACTCCCCAATTGGCCACAATGGCTGGAGCTGAGCCAATCCAAAGCCACGAGCAAGGGTCTTCTGGATTTCCCACATGGGTGCAGGGGCCCAAGGACTTGAGTTATCTTCTGCTTTCCCAGGCCATAGCAGAGAGCTGGATTGGAAGTGGAGCAGCCAGGGCTCGAACTGGCACCCATACGGGATGCTGGCACTGTAGGCGGCAGCTTTACCCACTATGCCACAGTGCTGGCCTTCCCCATGTCAAATTAATTTGTTTTTGATGTGGAGTAGGGACTGAGAGATTGTGGATATTCAGGAATTTCCTATCTAAGAAGATCATCTCAAACAGGGAAAGATAGTTAAATTCAGTGTGATCTTCAGCAAGTAGTTTTGTCAAAGTAATTTCTTTTCTCTTTTAAAATTCTTTCTCTGAATAGCTGATAAGAACATTTATCAGAGATTTGATTGTCACATTATTCTGTAGAGCAGGAGTCAGAACACCATGGCCAAATCCAGCCCACTGTCTTTTTTTTTTTTTCCTTCACAGGAAGTTGTAAATGTATATATGTTTCTGTGTAACTTTTACTCTTCCTCCGAATGATAAAACCATGAAATTGGGATTGGTAAAATCCCCTCTTAGTCACTTTGCATTGCTATATATAACACATACCATAGCCCAGGGGACTTTAAAAACATACATCCGCACCCCCCACCCCTACCCCCGCAGTTCTGGAGGCTGGGACGTTCAAGATGAAGGAGCCGAGGGATTCTGTGTCTGTCCAGGGCTGTCTTGCTGATTTGTAGACAGCCCCCCTTTTTCTGTAGCCTAGACTGAAAGAGAGAGAGAGATTGAGAACATGTCTCTGGTGTTTCCTTTTTTAAGGGAATGAATGCTCCATCCGCATGGCTGAATTACTTCCTGCCCCGTAACACTATCATATCAAGAATTAGGGCTTTAACACATGAATTCTGGAGGGGCACAAACATTCAGGCCATAGTAAATCTGCAGAATTTATTGAGATGTCAGCAGTTACATATCTATTCATTTGAATGTGTATGTGTGCTGCCCATTGTTGTTGGACTCTTTTTCTATTATTGAGTTGTAAGAGTTCTTTATATATCCAGAAAACCAGTCCATTATCAGATGTGTTTTGTGAATATTTTCTCCCGATTCTGTCTTTCCTATATATTTTCAACAGTGTCTTTTGATGTGTACAAGTGATGAAATCTCATTGTAGCTATTGCTTTATATGTCCCAAGAAATGTTTGCCTACCCCAGTCCTCAGAAGCTTTTTCCTCTAAAAGCTTCATGGTTTTGGTTTTTTTGACTAGGTCTGTGATCAGCACTACTTATTGAAAAGACCTCTTCTCCTTAATGGAGTGCTTTCACATCTTTGCCAGAAGTCGGATTACCAATGCTCAAACCTGGCTATTGGAGTCATTTGAAGAACGAAATAGTGGGTGGAAGATCACTGTACCTGCTCCTACTCCCTGCCATTCTGCTTTGAAATAAATAAATAATTAAATTTTTGAGGGAAAAATAAAAGGAAGTTCAGGGATGTAAAAATACTAATCAGGTGAAGGTAAAGGACAAAGGTAGGTTGGATCCAAGGAAATAGCAGGTGAAAACGTTCAACACAATGTCTGCCTTTGAATAGATTCTCGTCACATCTTTGCTTTTTCCAGTGAGTAGTGGAACACACTGTATACTTCTAAAAATAGGATAGGGGCCTGTGTTGTGGCATAGTGGGTGAAGCTGCCACCTGTGCCACCTGTATCCCATATGGATGCCAGATTGTGTCCCAGCTGCCCTACTTCTAATCCAGCTCCCTGCTAGTGGCCTGGGAAAACCAGTGGAAGAAGGCCCAAGTGCTTGGAGAGACTTGGAGACTTGGATGACTCTCCTGGCTTTTGGCTTCAGGTTGGCTCAGTCTGGTCATTGTGACCAATTGGGGAGCGAACCAGAAAGTGGAGAACCTCTCTTTGTCTCTCCCTCTCTCTCTGTAACTCTGACTTACAAATAAGTAAATACATTTTTTTAAAAAGTGGTACAGACTGTTTTTTAACTTACTTTCATGTGTCCTCAGTTTTGAAGTACAAGCCGGAGGGCAGTACTTAACTAATAGTTCCTGTAACATTTTCCTTTAATATTCAAGACAAGTAAGGTGGCTAGGTGTTTGGCTCAGCAGTTAAGACACTTACATCCTGTGTCAGAGCACCTGGTTTTTTTTTTTTTTTTTTTTTTCCCTTCTTAAAATATTTATTTATTTGAAAGGTAGAGTGACAAAGAAAGGGTTGGGGGAAAGCAGGAGATCTTCCATCCTCTGGGTCACTCATCAAATGGCTACAACATGCTCAGCCATGCTGAAGCCAGGAGCCTGCAACTACATCTAGTTCTCCAACATGGGTGTCAGGATTGCTGTACTTGGGCCATCTTCTTCTGCTTTCCTAGGTATATTAGCAGGGAGCAGGACCAGAGGCAGAGCAGCTAAAACTCCAGCTGTCTCCAATATGGGATGCTGCTGTTACAAGCAGCAGCTTAAGTCCCTGCCTGACAACACCAGCCCCAGAGTACCTGGTTTTGTTTCCTGGCTTCAACTCCTGATTCCAGCTACCTAATAATGAGGATCCATGGAGGTAGTCATGATGGCTCAAATAATCGGGTTCCTTCCACCCCACATTGGAGACCTGGATTGAGTTCTTGGCTTTAGTTCAGCCCAGACCCAGGCACTGAGAGCTTGGTGAGTGAATCAGCAGATGGGAGTGCTTGTACACTTGTGTTCTCTCTCTCTCTCTCTCTCTCTGTTTTTCTCTCTCTCTCTGCCAAATAAATAAATAAATGAAAGTTGTTTTTCATCCTATTATGTGAAATTTAATGATTAAATTGAATTAGATAGATAGATTTAAACTCTTAGTAAACATGGACTTTTACACTGGCATCATACTTCTTTTAACTTTTATTTTCTTAAGGTATGTGAATAAAGAACTAAAATCTTCCTTTTCTTGGGTGAACTGGGCAATACAAAGAATGCATAATACCCATTCATTTCCATCTGTGTCCATATAGACAAAATGAAGTCATATGATTAAAAAAATTCCTACCATTCGTGATAGTGATCCTACATTTTTTTTTAACAGAAATGAGGGAAACCTGCCCAGTGGCAAGCAGCTTATCCACAGTTGTGGGATACACAGTGGTTGTGGCACCAGAGCTGGAGCCCAAAGATCTTGACTCAGTCCTGAGCTCTTCTGTCGTGCTCTTCTGGGTGCCTCAGGCTTAAGGGTTCCTGGAGTATCAGGCTGTTAATTGACTTTTTCAAGGAGTGGTGATAAAGAAGGCCAGATTTGGCCAACTGCATTAGATGATCATTTCTGACTTGGCGTTGTCTTCCAAAGATTTGTGTATACTATTACATCAGTGTCTCTATCCGTACTAACAATACATTGTTATGTGGGACACATAATAATTTATAGTAGGAAATATGTATAACTCTGAAATGTTTTACAAAATCAGTTTCTCCTGTCTTTTTTTTAAAAACTATTTGTAATAATCTTTTGCTAAGATTATTATGGTTACCTTTTAACAGGCTTCCCACATATATTCTTCCTGTTTTCTAACATCTACATTATTGCCAAAGCAGTTATATGTTTTAAAACACTGATTTGATCTTGCAACCTCTAAAAGAAAAAAAAGTGAGTAGATATGGTAGTAGACCTCATCAAATACTTAAGAAATCAATCATAAGTTTTCATCATCTGTCTCTAGCTTACTGTTTTCCAACCTCATTTTTGGTGACCCTCTTCAAAGGAATACCCTTAAACTATTCTAGTTGCCATCCTCAAACTTACACTAACTATCCTGAACAAGCATATGGGTAAACCTTTAATTTAATTTGGATTGCTGTCTTTCATCTCCATTAATATCCATTGAAACCACTCTCTTTTTAAAAAGATATATTTATTTATTTAAAAGGCAGAGTTATAGAGAGGAAGGCAGAGAGAAGAAAAGGGATCTTCTGTCCACTGGTTCACTCCCCAAATTGCCACAGCGGGCAGAGCTGGGCTGATCTGAACCTGGTCCAATATAAAGCCAGGAGCCAGGAACTTCTTCCCAGTCTCCCATGTGGGTGCAGGGGCTCAGGATGGACTTGGACCATCTACTTGTTGCTTTTTCAGGTGCATTAACAGAGCGTTGAATCAGAAGAGGAGCAGCCCTGACTTGAACTGGCACCTATAAGAGATGCTGGCACTGCATACAGCAGCTTTACCCACCACACACAGCGCCAGCCCTTTGCTCTCTATGCACTCAAAAACGTTCCTTGTATCTAAAAGGTTCCATAATGCCTCTACCTGGTATAGACCTCTGCTTGGTATTATTTCTGTTAGTTTAGAGAAACTTCCTTATATTACTCATTTAATAATTTTCCCCCTATTTTTTATATTCTCTCTCCCCAGAACTCAAGTTAAATTTGAATCTTTATCTTTTTGGGTTCCTCCTCTGCATTTATTGTTTTTTCTCTCATGCAATCCTTCCTTCCTTCCATTTGCCTATGTATAGTTAGTTTATATCCTGAGAAATTTTCTACTCTTTTACTTCCAACCCACCTAATCTTAGCAATCATTTTAATTTTCTTAGAATGTTTTTTTCAATTTCCTGGCCTTTTAATCTTGTTTTATTAGTGTTATATCTCTCATATCTCTGGATATTGAATTTAACATTTCTTTTGTTCTCTCATTTGTTTTTGCCTTTGTTATGCTGCAATTTAAAAAAAAATTGTTTATTTAAAATGCAGAGTAACAGAGGAGGAAAGGGAAAGAAAGAGGGGGAGCAAGAGAGAGAAAGAGAGCTATCTTCTTCCTGCTGGCTCACTCTGCAAATGCCCACTAGAGCCAGGGCTGGGCCAGGCCAAAGCCAGGATCCAGGAACTCCATTCAAGTCTTCCTTGTGGACGGCAAGGACTCAAGTTCTTAAGCCATCATCTCCTTCTTTCCCAGGCGCATTAGCAGGAAGCTGAATCAGAAGTGGAGCAGCTGGAACTTGGACTGGTGCTTAGATATAGCGTGCAAACTCCCAAGTAGCAGCTTAACCTGTCGCACTACAATACCATTCCCAGCCATGCTGCACACTTTGAGATTCTTGGGTGGCTCCTCAGATAATGTGAAGGAGTGATAAGAATAAGGGATGGCCGGCGCCGTGGCTCAACAGGCTAATCCTCCGCCTTGCGGCGCTGGCACACCGGGTTCTAGTCCCGGTCAGGGCACCGATCCTGTCCCGGTTGCCCCTCTTCCAGGCCAGCTCTCTGCTGTGGCCAGGGAGTGCAGTGGAGGATGGCCCAAGTCCTTGGGCCCTGCACCCCATGGGAGACCAGGAGAAGCACCTGGCTCCTGCCATCGGAACAGCGCGGTGCGCTGGCCGCAGCGCGCTACCGCGGCGGCCATTAGAGGGTGAACCAACGGCAAAGGAAGACCTTTCTCTCTCTCTCTCTCTCTCTCTCTCTCACTGTCCACTCTGCCTGTCAAAAAAAAAAAAAAAAAAAAAGAATAAGGGATGAGTATGATGTAAGATTGAGTGTGTAGGGATTCAGTGGCTTCTTTACTGAGAAAATGAATTTTAGCTATATGTAGTATCAAATATTTCATTGGTTCCCTAGATATTTCTTCCCAGTTTCTTTAGAGAAAGGCCCATATTGTTTCCCTTGAGGCACTGTTTGACTGTTTTCATGTGTTGTAGGTAGGTATAGGGATGAGAGGATGAAATGGACATCTTGTTCTTGTTCATGGATTCCCCACCAAGCCCGCAGCTTGCTTCTGCCCTTTGTCCATGTTCAATCTGAGCATAGTCTCAGCGTTCTTTAGGAATTCGAGTCTCTACTTCTGCTGCAGTTTTCAGTCAGCACTCCCAACTTACAGAAGCTTGTTGAATTATATTTTCTGTTGATGGCACCATTCTCATTCTCTTACTTATTCTGTTAAAAATTTTTTTGACTGTCATTCTGATGACTTTTAAAGTGTAACATGAGACCTCTGTCAGTCTGTCATTTCGACCTGGAAGGCAGTTTATGCTTTCTAGAGAAGAAAATCTCCTGCCTCTAAGGAGAACCAGGGATTACAGTTTAGAAACATTTCTGAATTTTCACAGTCCACTTAGAAAGAAATAATATGTGCCAAGAGAGATCATTACTATCTGTATAGATATCTTAGTAGAAATACTTGGCAAATAAAGTATAATATTTGGACTGCTTTCACATGCCTCCATCTACATGTTACTATTCTTTGCAATTTGTTTTTAAACAGATGGAAATAGGGAAAGGAGTATAACAAGGAAATTAAAAGCAAATAAAAGCAAATATTTTTAATTGTGAGCCAGAATGCATTTTAAAAATTGGAATTAAGGGAAATGAGAAACAGGAAACCTTGTTTGGTTGAAAGAAGAGCACAAATGAGAAGTGTTTGATGTGCTACTTAATATATGCACATTTAGAATTGGCCTTTTCAATAATAAGTATATAGTATTGTGGTAGGTATGACAGCAGTTTCTTCTAAATACTTCATTCATTTTGTCATTCCTTTGTTCACTGAATTATTGAATGAATATTCAGTAACTGTGATTCTCTTCTATAGAGAATAAACTTCTAACTTGTTAAAAAGGTGGGGGGGGGGGGCACAGATGAAAATGAAAGCCCAAACACCGAAAGTTCTACCTTATGTAACTCTTAGTATAGATTAAACAAAAATGTACATGAAGTTGTTCAGGTAAGTGGTTGTTCATGGTAGGTAGCTCTTCATAGATCACATCAAATTTGGATATTTCCTTAGAAAATTTGAGTAGGGGAAGGCAGTTGGCTCAGTGGTGAAAACACTGCTTAGACTGCCTTCATGCCACACCAGACTGCTCAAGTTCCAGCTACCCGACTTGTGATCCTGCTTCCTGCTAACGTGTACCCTGGGAGGCAGCAGTGGTGGCTCAAGTCCTTGGGTCTCTGATACCCACATGGGAGACCCAGATTCATTTCGGAGTTTCTGAAATGATTCAGCCTGGCTCACTCCTACCTATTGCAGGCATTTGGGGAGTGAATAAGTGGATGGAAGTTCTCTCTCTTTTTCCATGTCTCACATAAAGAGAGACTAAGGAAGAACAAGGAAAATAGGTTTATATCAACTTCTAAGTAGAGTCATATGACAGTGTTATCACCCTCAACCATGATAATCCTTTCAGTGCATTCCAGATGTGCTATATACTGTGTCACTTTGACATTAAAATTAAGAAAGTTTATATAGTAGAAGTATGAGCCAGCAAACTGATTTTGCATGAATAACTCATTTAAAGGAATTCAGTCAATGTTTTCCTCTCCTCCTCCAACATGAGAGTCCCACTAATAATCCTTAAGGATTTTCCTGATGCCAAATCTAAAATTCTTTTAAGTACTTATTGAGTGATGGCTATTTGCAGGCATTATGCTAAGCCTTTTGGGAAGTACTAAGATATACATTGCAATCCCTGGCCTTCAGTAAAAGATAAATCCAAAAGAGTAAAGAAAATGGGAGGATAGTATACAAATATTTACCTTATACAGCAGAGTACTATAAAAACCACACAGAATAATCAGTTAAGAGAATGAGAATTCCCAATTTGGCACAATTGAGGATCATTATATAAAGGATTATTTGAGCTATTCCATGAGATTTGCCTAGGATTTTGGTAGACTGCTGTGAGTAGAAAAGTGCATCCTCACCCAGAGTAAACTATAATACAGAGTTAATAAAATCTACAAGGAAATGTAGATTTACTGATGGAGAGGTGTGGGTTAGATTGCGGGACAGGAAGTGGAATGTAAGTAGAGTAGGACTATAAAGGATCTCACCTGCAAACTAAGAGCAGTGTTGTCGATTTCCGAGAAAGGCTGAGATTTATTCAGAGAAAATAAACAGATGTAGGAGAAGCTGTGGAATATAGAGGGGAACTCGTTGCCAAAAATATCTGTGATGAGACTATCAGAAGATAGTGAGGACCTGTGGTAGGATTATGCAGATCAACAAAATAGATGAAAGAGAGATTATTTTTTGGGGGTTTATTAAACTTTTATTTAATGAATATAAATTTCCAAAGTACAGCTTATGGGTTACAATGGCTTCCCTCTCCCAAAACTTCCCTCCCACCCGCAACCCTCCCCTTTCCCGCTCCCTCTCCCCTTCCAATCACATCATGATTCATTTTCAATTCTCTTTATATACAGAAGATCAGTTTAGTATATATTAAGTAACGATTTCAACAGTTTGCCCCCATATAGCAACACAAAGTGAAAAAAAATACTGTTGGAGTACTAGTTATAGCATTAAATAAGAGTGTACAGCACATTAAAGACAGAGATCCTACATAATATTTTTTTTAAAAAATTAATTAATTTTCTATGCCATTTCCAATTTAACACCAGGTTTTTTTTTTTTTCATTTCCAATTATCTTTATATACAGAAGATCGATTCAGTATATAATTAGTAAAGATCACATCAGTTTGTACCCACGCAGAAACACAAAGAGTAAATATACTGTTTCAGTACTAGTTATAGCATCACTGCACATTAGACAACACATTAAGGACAGATCCCACATGGGATGTAAGCACACAGTGACTCCTGTTGCTGACTTAACAATTTGACACTCCTGTTCATGGCGTCAGTCATCTCCCTAGGCTCTAGTCATGAGTTGCCAGGGCTATGGAAGCCTTTAGAATTCACCGACTTCGATCTTATTCTGATAGGGTCATAGTCAAAGTGGAAGTTCTCTCCTCCCTTCAGAGAAAGGTACCTCCTTCTTTGATGGCCCCGTTGAAAGAGAGATTTTGAAGTTACAGATGCACAAGATTCAGCACATGGTTTGGATAAAATTAAGGATTGTAACCGATGTGACTGGGAAAATGGAGGAAACTTGCATAAAAATTGACAAGTAGAGAGGAGAAATTTGAATTTTGTGAACTAATATAGTGAGCTAAGTATCTATTTTCCAACGAGTCTTTTGCTATTTTATAGCTTTTTTGATCTGATAACATAGAGTGAACATTCTCTGTGAACCCTCAGCTTTTTGTTGCAGAGCCTTTATAATTTCTTAAGGATATTTATTATTTTTTTGCCAAGTAGTATAGCTCTAGTGTTATATATACTATCTTGTCTCATATATATATATATATGCGCAAGATATATATATATCTTGTCTCATATATATATATATACACACACACACACACACACACATATATATATATAAAATTTGAGAAGGGAGGCATATATAACAAAACTTTAAAAAGTGCTCTTTCAGAATATCATGATAAATAGCCAGAATTTTGTTGTCCATAAGAATAGAATTTTTCTTAAGATTTGGCAAAGCAGTTTTATTTACAAGTGATACTTAACAAAAATTAAAACAGTGGAAGATGAACTCAAGTTAGTAAAAGTGAACCCATACACTAGGAACTATGAGAAATTAATAAATGATAGAATTTTTGTTACAGAAAAATAACTCTGATTAAAACTGTCCCTTTATTCTCCTCATTTCAGCAGCTGAACTATGCTCTCCTTCATCTAGTTTAAAAGAAATAACCTACATTTTCTTAGTAGGAAGGAAGAAGAAAGGGAATTGAAAGCAAAAGAACTATTTATAGGGGCCAGCGCTGTGGCTTAGCGGGTAAAGCCACTGCCTGGGACACCGGCATCCCATTTGGGCACCAGTTCAGATCCCGGCTGCTCCACTACCGATCCAGCTCTCTACTATGGCCTGGGAAAGCAGTAGAAGATGGCCCAAATGCTTGGGCCCCTGCACCCTCGTGGGAGATCCAGGGGAAGCTCCTGGCTCTTGGCTTCAGATGAACCCAGCTCCAGCCTTTGCAGCCATTTGAGGAGTGAACCAGCGGAAGGAAGACCTTTTCTCTCTGGCTCTGCCTCTCCTTCTCTCTCTCTCTCTCTCTCTCTGCCTCTGCCTCTCTGTAACTCTGCCTTTCAAATACAATAAATAAATCCTTTAAAAATAAATAAATAAGAACTATTTATAGTTAGTGAGAACACTTGGGAGAAAAAAATGAAAAGATGCTTTAGAAATGTGAAAATAACTTCAAAAATACTAATTTGTTATTTCAGAATGTGTAAACAGAATTTTTTTTCTACATACCATCAGACAGCTGCAAAGGCTTCATCAATTTGTAGACTTCAGCATGAAGAGTTTCATTATGTCAGGTGACCTGCACTAGAAACAGGTTAATAAGTCTGTTTTCATGTGTCATATCACTTTCACAATAAATAGCTTCCTTTTGCTTGAATTTCGAAGTGTTTTTATTTGTTCCATGAAATGTTTTGGTTATTTATAACAATAGTAGTCCATTTTATCTGCAGGTTTTATGTTCTAAGACCCCCAGTGGATGTCTGAAACTGAAAATAGTGCTGAACCCTACATTTAATGCGTTTTCCATCTTAACTAAACATTTATGTCTCTGTAGCTTTGATAGTTGAGGTGCAACAGCAACACCAGCACAAATTTCTTTTTCTTTCACAATTTCACAGATAGAAGATTCACTATAGCTATAAATATCAGCATTCTTAACTTAGAATTCTTTCCACTCAACAGGAAGCATTTTATAGCTTTTCTTTGTTATATCTGAGTTGCCAGTGTTGCTGCTTTTGTGCTTTGGGGCCATTAATAATTAAAATAGGAATACTTGAACACAAGTACTGTGGCACCACAGCACTTGATCTAACACATCTTATCTAATAAGATCTTATCTAAGATCTAGCACATCTTATAAGATGACTTCTGAGTGACTAGTGAGTAGGTAGAGTATACAGTGAAGATACACTGGATAAAATGTTGATTCACTATAGCTGGGATGGTGAGAAATTCCATCATAGTCCTCAGAACTGTGTGAAGTTAAAAACTTATAAATTGCTTATTTCTGACACATCCCACTTAGTATTTTTATATTTTGGTTGTTCTCAGGTAGCCCAAACCTTGGAAAGAGGAACTGTGGACAAAGGGAGACTGTTGTATTTACTGATTTTGAAATCTGACAGAGGCAGAGAGTTCCCAATCACTGGTTCACTCCCCACATACCTGCAGTGGCTGAAGCCAGGAGTGGGGATCTCAGTACAGGTCTTTCACATGAATGGCAGGGACTCAAGTACTTGAGCCATCACCTGCTACCTTCCCAGAGTGTGCATTAACGGGAACCTGGAATTGGAAACAGAACCCAGATGTGAACCCTGGCACTGTGATATGGGATGTGTGTGTCCCAAATGGCATCTGAACTGCTGTGCCAAACATCTGCCTGGAATTGCTGTATTTAGCTGCCTTTAGAAGCATGGACTTGAGAGGGGGTTACATGTAATTGAACAAGATTTTTTGTTTTATTGATTATGTAGGAACCTTTTAATGTGCTAATTTGTGAACCCATGGAGAAACAACACACATAGCATTTCACAAACTTAATTTGGCTAGGAACTCCTCTCTAGGCTTTTTCCCCCATGGAGTCTTTTTCAGAAGCACTGTTATTCAGAAATCAGATCACTTGCATTTACAAATAAACAGAAAAGAGATTAAATGACTCATTCAAAACTATGTAGTTATTTATATAAGGATGTGGACTTGAACTAAGGTCCTCCACCATACTGTGTTTCTTTTCTTCTGCCCCACAACTTCAGAAAAGTATTTAAAAATAATATATTTTAAATTATATCTGTAAAATATTCACAGAGGTTTTGAAGAAATAAGTAAAACTAATTATTTTTAGTATATTTTGAATTGGCTGTCTGATGAAAAGAGTACTACTGAAAGAGCCAATGAATAATTAAAGCCATGGTTACAATTTTATAATTAGGAAACTGGGGGGGGGGTGCAGAAAAATCAACTGTCTTTCAAATTGTAAAAATCAATTTCCTCTCAAGTTATAAAAAGCTCAGACAATGCAGTGAAGTGTATACCAGAAAGCTTCCCCACTTTCCCAGAACAGGACTGGAAAAAATGACTATCGTTCACTATCTATAATTCTAACTCTACATAAAGACATAGATACCTTTCAGAAATCTTAATGTTGATGGCTATATGATAGTCACATTGTTCTTTGAGCTTCATTTTTTCAATTAAATGCATACAGATCTAAATATAAATCTTCTCTTAGAAGCTTAATAATATAATACTACTTGGCTCTATTATAATTTAAACAATTTTCAGTCGATAGACATTAGATAATTGTAATTTTTTTAACTAGTCAGTACTGTGGTGTGTTTTGTATTGAAACTTTGTGTGAATATGTCTTCAGTAAAGTCTTTGAAGTAGAATTGCTTGTTAAGAGAACAGATACATTGTATAAGGATTACCAAATTGCCTTAAAAATGGTATTAGTTTATTCTCTCACTGCAGATAGGAAACCTTAAAATGGTATAAATTTCACTAAACTTAAAAGAAAAAAAACCATGACTTTATACTTTTGTAATGGGTAACAGAATATCTTGCTTTGCTAATCTTAAAATTATAGAGATAATTTATAAAACAGTGACGATAATCATGTTCTCACTTTCTCTGCTCCTCCCTTTACAGAGCAAACTATTCATGGAAGGATTTAGAAGCCTAAAAGAAGGAGAACCAGTGGAGTTCACATTTAAAAAATCTTCCAAAGGCCTTGAATCAATACGGGTAACAGGACCTGGTGGGAGCCCCTGTTTAGGAAGTGAAAGAAGACCCAAAGGGAAGACACTACAAAAAAGAAAACCAAAGGGAGATAGGTAAGCATTTTCCTTTGCCAAATGTATGAGCTTATTCTGCTTGGGGAAGATGTTTGAAAATTTATTTGTTTTATTATGTTAATGGACTTTATATAACCTAGCCAAAAGAAAATGCCACCACTGTGGTGAGCTGGATGAAGCTGTCTTGCCACTGGCATTATCTATAAAGTGTACTGAACTGAGCACTCAGCATCAAGTGTTAAATAGTGCCTTGACTTCCATTTCTACCAAATAGCTGAGACCCCCAGGTGAGGGGCGGAAGTTCCCAAAAGAGGTGCCTCTGTATGTGCAGAATTTGCCAGCATACCACCTATTCTTTCAAATTAAAATATATGTATTGTTCTGACTGATTTTAAAAATTCAATGCAAAAACACTAAAAAAAAGAAAAGAAAGAAAAATCACTTGAAATTTGAGGTCAAAATCAAATAAATGTGTATGCTATTTTGAAACTTGTAATTTTGTTTTTTCACTGGAAAGTATACCACAGAATATTTTATTTTAATCAGTGACACTTGTATATATTCTCACTATATGAATGAATCAAAATTTAATTTTTTTAAAGATTTATTTATTTATTTGAAAGAGTTACAGAGAGAAAGGGAAAGACAGAGAGAGATCTTCCATCTGCTGTTTTACTCCCCAGATGGCCACAATAGCCCATAAAGACTCCTATACTGAAACTGGAAACAGGGGAAATGAAATTTGTTAGTATGGTTGTCAGAAACAGATCTTTGTCAACTGATAGTAAGCACAGTTACCAAGGCAATGATTTACTATCTTAGTGTTTAAAAGACTTAAAGATTTTTGATGACTTTCTTGATTTCTTTCTTTCTTTTTTTTTTTTTTTTTTGACAGGCAGTTAGACAGTGAGAGAGAGAGACAGAGAGAAAGGTCTTCCTTTTTCTGTTGGTTCACCCCCCAAATGGCTGCTATGGCCTGCATGCCACACCAATCCGAAGCCGGGAGCCAGGTGCTTCCTCCTGGTCTCCCATGCAGGTGCAGGGCCCAAGCACTTGGGCCATCCTCCACTGCCTTCCCAGGCCACAGCAGAGAGCTGGACTGGAAGAGGAGCAACCGGGACTAGAACCCGAGTGCCGGTGCCGCAGGCAGAGGATTAGCCTAGTGAGCCGCGGCGCCAGCCTCTTTCTTGGTTATTAATCAAGTCTGCTTCCTAAGACAGTTTTAATAATGAGAATAAAATTGTTCCTTGATCCAGATTTCATGTTTTATTAATGTAGTTATAGAAAGTAGCTTTAAAAGTCTTATAAAATATTCTGCAGTCTGCATTTCAAAGTGCCTGTTTTCCCTTGATTAGGTATTTATGCTGGTTTAAATTATTCCTACTTCCTTCCATTTTACTTTATTTTTACTTTTTATATTCTGCAAATTTTCATAATACAAGATAGAAGGAACACAGTCAACACCCATATATCCTCACTTGTAATATTTCAATTATTATAGATATTTTGTGGAATTGTTTTAAAGTATGTTACAGATGCCATGGCATTTATCCCTATTTATTCCTATCAAATTAACTTTGATTTTCCAGTTCCTGGCTCCTGGCTTTGGCCTGGCCCAGGCTTCATTTACACAGGCATTTGGGGAGTGAACCAGCAGATGGCAAATCAGTCAATCAATAAATCAGTCACTCCGTTTCTTTCTCTTTCAAGTAGATGAAAAGAAAATACATTTTTTAAAAATTGTATTTCTGTATATTTTGTTTGGAGTATTGTTTAAAATTCATATTCAAATTGACATATGGTAAAATTGACTTTTTTTTTTTTTTTTTTTTTGGTGTACAGTTCAATGAATCTTAACGTGTGTATATACCTGTGGTCACCACCACAGTCTGAATTCAAAAGAGTTATCCCACCAAAAATGTCCCTCTTATTATCTATTATAGTTACCCCTCCCCCACCTATGATCTCCGGCAACCAGAGGCTTACTGTAGTCTTTTAGTGGACAGCATATAAATGGAACAAAATATGATACAAGCTTTTGAAGTTAGATTTTTTCACTTAGCATAATGTCTGTGAAATTCGTCCAAGCTGTTGGATATACCAATAGTTGATTCCTTTTTTTAATATTTTTTAATTGATTCCTTTTTATTGTTGAGTAGTATTCCATTATGTGGATGTAGTTATCCACCCATTTATCTGCTGAAAAGCATTTAGGTAATTTCTAGTTGTGGCAGTTAGGAATAGAGAAGCTATAAACATTTGTGTACAGATTTTTGTGTGAACATTAGTTTTCATTTTTGGAGTGATATTGCTGGATGATATGGTTATAGGTGTAGATTTAACTTTGTTAGAAACCACCACATTATTTTGCATTCCTGCCAGTAATATACAGGAGTGTCAACTGCTATGGATGTTTGCCAGCATTTGAGTTTGTCAGTTATTTTAACCTTTCTAATGGGAATGTAATGATAGCTCACCATGGTTTTAATTTTCATTTCCCTAATGGCTACTGATATTGAACATCTTATGTTTCTTTGTGTCATTTCCTTCTTGGTGAAGTGTCTGTGTCTTTTGCCTGTTTTTTACTGGGCCATTTGTTTTCTTATTGTTGCACTTGGAGAGCTCCTTATATTCTGGATACCAGACCTTTGTTAGCTGTATGATTTGCCACTATTTTCTGTCAGTTGGTGGCTTGCCTTTCCAATTTCTCAGTAACTCTTACAGAGCAGAAGTTTCTGATTTTGTTAAAGGCAGTTTATCGATTGTCTATTTCATACCATGTTTAAAAGAATTCTGTGCTTAACTCTCGTCCACAAAGATTTCCTCTATTGTTTGCCTTATTTGTTTTATTGGTTTATTTTTTACAAGTATGTCAGTGATCCATTTAGAGTTACTTCTTGTATAAAGTATGAGTGTTACATCAAGGTTCATGTTTGCCTGTGAATAATAGATACTGTTTGAACACCATTTGTTGAAATGATTATCCTTTCTCTTTAAATGCTTTTTAGATTACAAAATTTAACAATGTAACTAATTTCTGTTCTTTCTATTACATGGAGTTAATGTGGTTAACAAATTGAAAATTTGATTTTATCACTCAAGAAAGCTTATTAATTCTATTATTTATATGTAGAATAGAATCATATTTTATGAAGAATTTTGTCTTTGTGACAAAAAGCATAAACTAATTTTGAAAATTCTACCATAAATGAGTTTACTATTTTTTAACAGAAAACTTTTATTTAATAAATATAAATTTCAAAAGTATAACTTTTGGATTATAGCGGTTCTTCCCCCCATAACCACCCTCCCACCCACAAACCATCCCATTTCCTTCTCCCTCTCCCATCCCATTCTTCGTTAAGATTCATTTCTAATTATATACAGATCAGTGAGTTTACTATTTACAAAAGACAATGAGTTTTTTTTTCATTCTGTCTTAAAATTTTGATGAATTTAGTGGCCAGTTACTTGTGTCCAGGCACTGAATAACAGTAAATATTGTGTAATTTTGTTTTAAACCCACCACATTTTTTGAAAAATTCTATTAAAATTTCACATTAAATAACTTCAGATTTTTTTTTAAATTTAGTTTTTCTTATGTTCATTTTCAAAATATTTAAATGATGCTATAGAACTTTTTATAATAAGATGAAGATTATGTTAATAAATGACTAAGAAACTCTGTTTCTTTTAATAAACTAGCCTATGCTTGGTACCTTTTTATTCTCTTAGAAAATACAGTGTACTATCAGGAAAAGGAAGCAACTTCCACAATGTGAAATTGTGAGGGTAGGGTGATGGAATGATGATTTTGTTTCTATTATTGATTTTAGTGTTTATATGACATATGCCAGCCAATAACATAGAATTGAATATTTTATATAATAAAATTTTAGTTTGTGCTACCAGATATTTTAAATGAATAAAAAGGCTTTGGACTGAAACTGCTGCTCTGGACATCTTTCTATATAGGTTAAATGATTTTAATGCTTATTAGTGATTACAATATATGTAACCTTGAAGAATATTTGAAGTGCTGCATATGTGGTAGATGTATATATTGAGTGTATACATGCATCTTTGTACTTTTTTTATTGTTTATGCTTTCTCTTTTAACTGTTTCTTAATTTTATTTTTCCCCAGGGTAGTGGCTATTGTCTTTGTTCTCCTTAACCTTCCACATCTTTTGACTCAACCACAGAACTTAAAGTTTTATTTATAATAATACAAGTTCTCTTTTCAGCAATATTGATAGGAGATCTTTAAAATAACTTAGAAAATTATATTAATATCCTGATTTTTTTTTTCATTTGGTGCAGTATTTAATTTGCACAATAGCATTAGCACATGAGTAAGATTTTAGATTTTTCTACATGAGTTGAAACAGTGATATATTTTGTTTGGAAAGATGGTTAATTTTAAAAATGTTTGATATTACTACTTTTGGCATGAAAGTATAAGAAATTGTTTTCATTTTATCACATTAGAGAGACTTGTTAATTCCTGATTTTAACACACCCTTTGTTTAGAATTAAGAATTGATTATAAGATTTGGCATTATTTGTAGTGTAATATTAAAATGGGATGTCATGATATGTTTATCATTCATGATCAGAAAGGCCAGGGTGTGCATAAACAAGCTGTTCAATGTCTGATTTACTCTCAGCTCAGAAGAGTTAACTTGCCTTCTTTTTTTTTAATTTAAGAAAGTGGAGATGTATGATAGTAAAGTTATTTTTATAGGGCCATAATTTCTCAAGTTTAAATTTTTTTCTAATTTTTAAGGTTTTGGAGGCCTTAAGATTTTTGGTTTGAGGGTTTTAAAAACAAACTTTTAGGCTTTCTTCATTGAAGTGCTATATATTTTCATTTACTTTATGTATTTAAAACATTTATTTATTGTCTGCATTCACCTTTAAGCAAGTGAGCTCCAAACTAGTGTGATACCCAACACCAGCTTACCTACAACAGTGGTGTAACCTCTTCCACTCATGATATCTGGTGTATGTGAAATTTTCTGGGGACTTACCCTTGGGAAATCTAGTAGTATACTTTTAGAGAAATCTTCATAGCATTCCTGAATATAAGAAACCTATACTTCAGTTTAGGATGCTATTTTATTAGGGAATATAGGTTTTACTTTAAAAGTTCTTTCAGTGATGTGATTGTTCATGTTTATGATGTCCCAGAACCTGTTCTCCAAAGAAAAATGAAAATTTTCTTTAGGTCCTAGAGATATTTGAAAAATGTAAATCAACAAATTCCAATAAATAACTGTTTCACCCTGATACTTGTGTGATTAGATTTAGGAATTTGCTGTTTAGTGGATTCCTATTGTGGCAGAGAAATCTTTCAGGCATGAATTGATAGTCCAGATCCTTTGAGGTCTGTCTATTCTGACCTATGACCCCTATTCTTACAAGGTCAACATCTGAGGGCAGGAGATTAAGGCAGTTTAAAGACCAGAATGGTAAATGGAATGGAAAAATTAGCCAGCACATTTTGGGTGCAAAACATCAAAGTCATCAAATAGTTTGCTTATTTTAAACCTGACTTATGGGACTAGCAAGCTAATTTTAATGTGTATATTGGCATAATAAATTTAATAATCATAACTTACTTTATGATATTATTTAAACTGTATCACACAATTTAAACTGATACAACTTAATCTCAAAATATCAGGAAATGCAAAAGTAGTTTGCCATAGTTGTCAGTCCATCTGTACAGTTTTAGAAAACATTTTCCTTAGCTTTTACTATCAAATATTTTAATTTATCAAGAATGTTTAATAGAATGAAATATATGGACCTATACTGGCTGATAATTTTAAGTGGCAGGGAATTAAGTTTTAGTTCTATACTGTTGACTTTAAGAAATGCATATTTTTAAAAGATGGAGATAGAAAATAGGAGAAGGTAAGAGGCAATTTGTCTTTCTTCCTTCCCTGCCTTTTTGAGTCTTTGCTCTTTTAAATTTTTCATCTTTACCTCTGAAAATAATCCTTATGCCTTTTAATTATGTGCTTTTCATTGTAATTCTAAAATGCAGACCATAGATTTTCCTCCTTAGTTCCTGTGTTTCATTTCCTTGTAAGAAATTGTCCACAACCTTTTATTTTACATTTGTTTGTATCCTGGACAGCTGTGAATTTGCATCTTCTGCTTCCTACTAATGACTGGCAAGGGCTAGAGTTGAATAACTGAGCTGTTGCATCCAAATTTTCATTCATCCATATAGTGACTAAGGAAATTAGTAAAACCAATACAATACCAGAGTCTCCTCAATCTTCTGCATTTTTTATTGTATCGTAAATTTTCCATTTTATAGTCCTAATTTTAGGGTAGTTTTCCATGTCCTTTCTTTTTGTGATTATTTGACCAGCGATCTCTTAATGAGGCAATTATAGTTGTTTCCTTCTTTCACATTATCTTAGCAGATGCTCCCCCTGCTGTGACCTCTGTTCAGGCTGGGCAGACAATGTGCCATTCTCATCACCCTCTGCCAGACATTGTGTAAGGCTGAGCTTCACTGGGCGCTGCATAGGTCTCCCAAGATGCTGATGGAATGGTCAGAAGCCAAGTGGGAGTTCATTAGAATTTTAGGCTGATTTTCAGATTGTTATTTTATCCTAGGAATAATAGATAGTAAAATAATGTATACGGGGGGAAAAAGCTCCAGGAGCAACTTTACTTCACTTTCTTCCTTTAGACTTCCTTTAGCCTTGCTAAAATGAGGTCAAATATTTAATGTATGGTTTCAGCATAAGGTATTATGAATTGGATAATTTTGTAAGATTTTGAGATCCTTTGAAAAGAAGATATTAATTTAGCCATTTAACCTCTAATTTAAAATACGTTTATTTTTAAATGAATATTTGACATTGTTCAGAATTTCACTTAAGTTTTAGTGTTGTTTTTAAATCTTAAAATTTGTGTTAATTATCTTAAATATAAATTCACATGTTTTCTATCTCCTACTCATGATGTCAAATCTGTTCCCATATGAATAGAATAAGAACTGATTAAGATGAAAGCTAATTAACAGAAAATATCTATATATGAACTACTAAATCCCTCCACTGAAGAGTTAGGTCTATCTGCCAACCCCAAGTAGTCATCCAAGTGAATCACGAAGTTGTCAGTAGCCCTTATTCTCCATTAACAAGGACTATGAATCAAATTCTATTCTGAGAAATTTGAAGAGCCTGTGCAAACTTTCTTCCAAATTTACACTGCAATTTTAATTTTTGAAACTTGGTTATAATAAACAGATTAAGAGCTATGACTTGAGCTGTTCTCCTATATAGGTTTTTATTTTTGTTGGTATAATAGGTTTACCTTATTTATATTGTAATTGATAATATAAAATATAATAATATGTAAGTTATAATCCATTGCACTTACCAATAAGAAATAGTAATGTAGTAAAGCAGGTTTAATATAAGCTATGTAAGTCAGTCATCTGCAATGCTTGGGACTGGAAATGTTTTGGATTGTAGATTTTTTCTTAGATTTTAGAATATTTGTATATAACAATGAGATGTCTTAAGGATGGAACCTAAGTCTTAATATGAAATATTTGTTTCGTATATGCTTTATACATAAAGCCTGAAGACAGTTTTATATGTTTTTAATGCACTAACATTTTGACTGCAAGCCATCACATGAGGCTAAATATTGAATTTTCCACTTATGGGCATTTTGGTGCTCAAAAGGTTTTGGACTGGGGCAGGCATTTGCCTAGGAATGTCCATGTCCATATCATAGTACCTGAGTTCAATTCCTGATTCTAGCCCCAGATTCCAGCTCTGCCGATGCAGACCCTAGGGGGCAAGTAATTGGGTCCCTGCCACCCATGTGGGAGACTTGGATTGAGTTTCTCACTCCTGACTGTGGCCCTGGAACAGTCCTGGTGATTGGAAGGCATTTGTGGGATAGAGTGGCAGATGGGAACTCTCTCCTGTCTTTCTGTCTTTCTCTCTCTCTCTCTGTCTCTCTTTCTCTCTCTCTCTCTCTCTTTCTCTCTCTCTCTGCCTGTTGCAAAAAGCTTTTGGGGTGTGAATGTTTGGCACAGCAATTGAATCACCACATAGGGTACCAACATACTATATCTGAATGCCTGGTTTGAGTCCCTACTAATGTGCTCCTGGCGGGCAACAGGCGATAGATAGCTCAAGTACTTGGGTCCCTTCCATGCACAATAGGATGCTTGGATCGAGTTCAGTCTGGCTCAGCCATGGCTTTTGAGGAGTGAACCAGCAAATGGAAAATCTCTCCATCTGTCTCTCTATTTGCCTTTCAAATAAAATGAAATAAATACGTTTGAAATTGTTTTTAAATTTTTGATTTTGGAGCATTTCAAATTTCTGGTTTTTGGATTAGAGATCCTCAACATATATATATATATGGAAGTGAAAAATGAAATGTTGGTCCATTGAAAGGAAGATAGACCATTAGGAAAGAGAATGTATATTTCTCTATATAAATATATACAAAAGAGCTTCAAGTTTTGTGAAAAATGGAAATAAAAGATTTTGATGCAAAACTATTTTTAAATTCATGAATAGTCTTTTCATAATACATATTTTTCATAAACTTTTTTAAGAACTCCTCTATGTGTGAATTTCAGTTTTTTCCACAAAATAAGCTTATATTTATATTTATATAAATTTTATATTTATATAAGCTTATAATTCCACTTTCTGTGGACTTTTTTTTAAAAGGTTTTATTTATTTATCTGAGAGGTAGAGTTACACAGTGAGAGGGAGAGATAGAGAGAAAGGTCTTCCTTCCATTGGTTCACTCCCCAAATGACCGCAATGGCCAGAACTGCTCCGATCTGAAGCCAGAGGCCAGGAGCCAGGTGCTTCTTTTTGGTCTCTCATGTGGGTGCAGGGGCCCAAGCACTTGGGCCATCTTCTGCTGCTTTCCCAGGCCACAGCATAGACGGATTGGAAGAGTAGCAGCCAGGACTAGAACTGGCACCAAATGGGATGCCGGCTCCACAGGTGGGGGATTAATCCACAGTGCCACAGTGCCGCCCCCATCTATGAACATTTTGAAATACTATCATTCAAGGCCAGCGCCGCGGCTCACTAGGCTAATCCTCCGCCTAGCGGCGCTGGCACACCGGGTTCTAGTCCCAGTCGGGGCACCGATCCTGTCCTGGTTGCCCCTCTTCCAGGCCAGCTCTCTGCTGTGACCAGGGAGTGCAGTGGAGAATGGCCCAAGTGCTTGGGCCCTGCACCCCATGGGAGACCAGGAGAAGCACCTGGCTTCTGCCATCGGATCAGCGCGGTGCGCCGGCTGCAGCGCGCTACCGTGGCGGCCATTGGAGGGTGAACCAACGGCAAAGGAAGACCTTTCTCTCTGTCTCTCTCTCACTGTCCACTCTGCCTGTCAAAAAAAAAAAAGAAATACTATCATTGATATATGTATCTTGATATGACAGAAGTGGAAGATGGGCCTAGGAAAATTATCTGTTTATAGAGGAAAAAATAAACTTGAGCTCACACCATATTTAACTTTACAACTATATTAGAAAAAAATATAGGAGAGTAAATTTATCAGTTTAGGTTTAGGAAAGACTTTTTTTAATTAAATAAATTTCATAATCTTTATTGTTAACTTTAAAATGGATACATAATACACATACAAAGTATGCACTAATCAGAAACACACAGATCAATGCATTGTTGCAAAATACACACATCCATGTAAACATCACGAAGGTCAAGATGCAGATACCACGGGCATCTCCACAGTCTTCCTCCTGCTCCCTCCCAGTCACTGCTACTTTATAGAAAAGACTTTTAAAGCAACAGACAAAAACATGAATCATAAGGGATAGGATTTATAAATTGACAGCTTTAGAATTTAAACTCCTACCTGGTAAAGGCTTCATTCAGGAAGATAGAACCCCTCAAAGTATTATAGGATTTAGGAATTTAATATTGTACAAATGTGGGGACTTGGGGGTAGTGGAAGAGTCAGAGCATTAGAGAAATAGCCACTCATGAGTCTCAGAAGCACTGGACGGGGTGAACAAATAGGAGTTTGCAGAGAATTGAAAAAGCCCAGCACATCAACTATTGAAGGGGAAGTAGAACAGGGAATTCCTGGAGAGACTTTTGCAAATGACTGCCTCCATGTGGCTCAGCCTCTGAGTTGAGGAAGAGGGCCTGTACTGTGTCGTAGTAAGCTAAGTCTCCGCCCTTGGCACTAGCATCCCATATGGGCACCGGTTTGTGCCCTGGCTGCTCCTCTTCTGATCCAGCTCTCTGCTTATGATCTGGGAAAGCAGTAGAAGGCGGCCCATGTGGGAGATCCAAAGGATGCTCCTGGCCCCTGACTTGGGATTGTCTCAGCTCTGGCCATTGCAGCCACTGGGGGAGTGACCCAGTGGATGAAGACCTTTCTCTCTGTCTCTCTGCCTGTAACTCTGCCTCTCAAATAAATAAATAAAATCTTTAAAATAAAAAGTTGGGGAAGAAGGATTCTCCAAAAGAAAATAAAAATGCTGTTTGTTATGAGAAGAGAAGTGGAATGTGAGGAGGCAGATGCAACTAATACTTGTAAAACAGCACTACTCAGAATAGCCCTTCTCCAAACTATTACTGATTTTCAGGCTTGTAATGTAAGTCAACATGCCTGTTCTTCATCAGAAGGCCTCCCTACTACAAAACCAGTGTTGCTTGCATTAAATCCCATTTCTTCATGTGTTCAGATATTTTCTTCGATTATTTGCTTACATGCTTTGTTTTTCATCGTTTCCTGTTTCTCTTTTTAGAAGTCCTATTGCTCAGCTGTTAGCATTCATGAATTTGTCTTCCAGGTTTCCCATCTTTTCTCTCAGCATTCGCATCTCCCGTCTTGCTGTAGTTGTTGGCTTGTTATTTTTGTACAATGAGTTATTCCAGAACATTGATTGAGATCTCAAGTGTGACCATTTTCTTTCACTGTAATTTTCTATTTAATTTTAAGATTTGAACCAGGTCTTTAGTTACAGGAAGGCTTTTGTTTGGTTGGTTTTGAACTGATTGGTTTACATAAAAATTCTCATCAGATGTCAGTGGAAGCCATATTTTCTAAAAGTGTAGTTCTGTCCCTCACGTTGCTCAGTCCTAATGAGTAACTGTATTTTTCCATCCGATCGTTGTTTTTTCTTTCCTTAACATGAGTGCAGAGTTGACTTTTCATGTCTATTTATTTATTTATTTATTTGAGATTTATTTTATTTATTTGAAAGACAGAGAGAGATGTAGAGACAGAGAGAGAGCTCTTCCATCCGCTGTTTCACTCCCCAGATGGCCGCAACATCTGGAGTTGCGCTGATCTGGAGCCAGTGGCCAGGAGCCAGGAGCTTCTTCCTGGTCTCCCACATGGGTGCAGGGGCCCAAGCACTTGGCCCATCTTCTACTGCTATCCCAGGCCATAGTAGAGAGCTGGATTGGAAGAGGAGCAGCCAGGACTAGAACTGGCGCCCATATGGGATGCTGGCACTTCAGGCCAGGGCTTTAACCTGCTGCGCCACAGCACCGGCCTCTATTTTATATTTATTTGGAGGGCAGGGTTACAGAAAATTTCTCTCTCTTTTCTGGGGGGGGGGGGAAGCAAGAGAGAGAGGGAGAGGCCTTCTACCTACTGGTTCATTCCCCAAATGGCCACCAAAGCCAGGGCTGGGCCAGACCAAAGCTAGGAGCCAGGAGCTTCTTCCAGATCTCCCATGTGGGTAGCAGGGGCCCAGGGTCTTGGACCATGCCCCACTGCTTTCCCAGACATATTATTAGAGAGCCAGATTGGAAGTGGAGCAGGCGGGACACAAACTGGGATGCTGGTATTGCAGGTAGCGACTTAACACGGTATGCCACAATGCCAGTCCTTTTCTTGTCTCTTGGGTAGAGGCAGAATGTAGCTGTGGAAGGTGTAGTTTCAACTTCTGTGGGCTGGCACCAGACAAACTATCATTTTATAACCCTGATGTAAGGAAGATGGTGGGAAGGTAAAAAGGTGACCGGCCAATGAAAGAACCTCTCTGCACCTTACTCTAGTCTCTGGAAGAATATGTTCCACTTATCAAAGGCACAAAAGAACTGCAAATACTTAGGGTTGAAGCTTAAAAAGAGACATTCGGGGTCTAAAGGAAGAAAACTAAAAACTGACAGCAATTCAAAAAATTCATTTAAAAATAGAATTTTTTAAAAGGTGAGTTTATTTTTAATGCAAAATATTGAAATCCATGTACAGTGGTTTTTTTTTTTAAAGCAAAAATATCCTCGTTTACAGCTATAAACAATAATTGAATGGAAAAAATGACCATTTCACCCATATACAGTAAATCTTAAAGTAATCACAGATCATTAAAACTATTAGTATAGGGGCCAGCGCTGTGTCGTAACAGGTCCCAGATGGATGCGGGTTTGCGTCCCGGCTGCTCCACTTCTGATCTGGCTCTCTCTGCTATGGCCTGGGTAGGCAGTGGAGGATGGCTTAAGTCCTTGGGCCTCTGCACCTGCATGAGTGACCCGAGGAAGCTCCTGACTCCTGGCTTCGGATCGACACAGCTCCTGCTGTCGTGGCCATCTGGAGAATGAACCAGCAGATGGAAGACCTCTCTCTCTTTCTCTCTTTCTCTCTTTCTCTCTGCCTCTGCCTCTCTGTAACTCTGCCTTTCAAATAAATAAATAAATCTTTAGGAAAAAAACCATATTAGTATAATATTCTTTTTTTTTTTTTTACCTAGTAAAAAAGTACACAAACTTCATGCATTTCATATATACAAATTTAGGAACATAGTGATTCTTCCTACCCTACCTTCCCTCCCACCTGCACTTCCACCCTTCTTTCATCTCCCTCTCTTATTCCCATTCTTATTTTTTACTAAGATCTATTTTCAATTAATTTTGTACCCATAAGATTAACCCTACACTAAGTAAGTACAGTGTTTCAAAATATGAATTCTCCATGAACTTTTTGAATTCTCTGCTATGCTTGGTTTTAATTCAACTTTTCATGAACTTTTTGAAGTATTCTCATATACTGACTTAACATAGGAGTGGCAGCATGTTAATGTCTTATTTATATTTATTTAAAATTTTGCCTCTGACATTTAATCTCTACAGCTGTAAAGTAAGCAAAATTTGGATTTATAATAAATTAGCATGATATTGTCAAAGATAGAAGGAAAAACTGTGTTACAGGCTTAACAGTTAAACTGTTAGAAGCAGTAATAGAAAAAGGAAATAGGGACTGGCGCTGTGGCTTAGCAGGTAAAGCCACTGCCTGCTGTGCTGGCATCACATATGGACGCCGGTTCAAGTCCTGTCTGCTCCACTTCCGATCCAGCTCTCTGCTATGGCCTAGGAAAGCAGTAGAAGATGGCCCAAGTTCTTGGGCCCCTGCACCTGCGTGGGGGACCCAGAGGAAGCTCCTGGCTCCTGGCTTCATATTCGCGCAGCTCCGGCCATTGCAGCCATTTGGGGAGTGAACCAGCGGATGGAAAACATCTTTCTCTCTCTCTCTGCCGCTCCTTCTCTATGTAACTCTAAGTTTCAAATAAATAAATAAAATCTTTTAAAAAAAAGAAAAAGAAAATAAATGATTATATAGCAGACTGAGAAAAATTCTAAGAGTGCCTGAGAGTGTTTTTTACTGTTAATTTTTTTAAAGATTTTATTTATTTATTTATTTGAGAGGTAGAGTTACAGACAGAAAGGTCTTCCATCTGCGTGTTCACTCTCCAATTGGCTGCAACGGCTGGAGATGCGCCAATCCAAAGCCAGGAGCCAGAAGCTTCTTCTGGGTCTACCACACTGCTTTCCCAGACCATAGCAGAGAGCTAGATGGGAAAAGGAGTAGCCAGGACCAGAACTGGCACTCATTTCTTTTTTTTTTTTTTTTGACAGGCAGAGTGGCCAGTGAGAGAGAGAGAGACAGAGAGAAAGGTCTTCTTTTTCCGTTGGTTCACCCGCTAATGGCCGCTCCGGCGGCGTGCTGCGGCTGGCTCACCACGCCAATCCAAAGCCAAGAGCCAGGTGCTTATCCTGGTCTCCCATGCAGGTGCAGGGCCCAAGCACTTGGGCCATCCTCCACTGCCCTCCTGGGCCACAGCAGAGAGCTGGCCTGGAAGAGGAGCAACCGGGACAGAATCCGGCGCCCCAACCAGGACTAGAACCCGAGGTGCCGGCGCCACAGGCAGAGGATTAGCCTAGTGAGCTGCAGCGCCGGCCTAGAACTGGCACTCATATGGGAAGCTGGTGCCACAGGTGGAGGCTTAGCCCACTTCGCCACAGTGTTAGCTCCACTTTTAATGTACCTTACAGAGGTAAATCTGTTGAATTAAATTCTGAGTGCCTTTATATCCACTCAAAAAAAATAAAAGCAATAATGTCAGTATATACTTATATAATAGTAAAAAAATTTACTAATTTTTTGCCTAGGAAGGAAGTCTTGCAGTGTATGTTCTGCCTGTTCTTCAAAATCTGATGCATAAAAAGCTGAGAAAACCTTACTAGAACTCAGACCTGTAAACTTGACCATATCACTCTCTAAATGATCGATACATGGTTTTCTTCCTAATATCACTTTTTTAAAAAAAATCTAAAACTTCGATATTCTTTCATCTACATGCTATTTTTGTTCTATTTTGTGAAATCGTATCCATATGTTTATAGTTTCCAATGGTAATTTAATAATAATTTTAAAAGGTTTTAAAATCACCCTATGTTTATGTGTTATTAGAACAGTAAGTTGCCTCATAAGTGTTCTTAAATTTTTCTCTTAAGTCAGAGATCACCAAAATATCTGAAAACTGTTAATTTTGGTACTTTGTTTTATTAGGAAATTCCAGACATGGTATAAATGTATCACTCTGTTTTACAAGTGATGCTTAAATGGTATGTAGGGTTAACTATGCTTAAGTAAATAAAAGTTGAAAGAAAAATAATGCTATTATTAATGAATGAGAGAAGTAGGCATGAAGAGACAAGTAGTTGTAATTAAAATTGCTGAAGAATGCTGTATACAAGCTTTGTTCAGTGCTCTCAAGGGATTTTTAAAAATTTCAAAAAAGTGAGGAGGGGTGCGACGCTGTGGTGTAGTGGGCTAGCCTCTGCCTGTGGTGCTGGCATCCTGTATGGTTGGTTCTAGTCCTGGCTGCTCCTTTTCTAATCCAGCCCTCTGCTATGGCCTGGGAAAGCCGCAGAAGATGGTACAAGTGCTTGGGATACTGCACCTGTGTGGGCCTAGAGGAAACTCCTGGCTTCTGGCTTTGGATGGGCTCAGCCGTTGCAGCCATATGGGGAGTGAACCAGTGGATGGAAGACCTTTCTCTGTCTCTCCCTCTCAGTGTCTGCAATGCTACCTCTCAAAGAAATAAATAAAAATCCTAAAAAAAAAAAAAAAAAAAAAAAAAAAAGAGGTGTGTGTAATAGAAAGACCTGCAATCTGAGATTTTTTTCCAGTGTAATTTCCTTAAGGACAGGGCCTCCTCTGCCTTAGTTGTCATTGCTGGATGGCAGGGGTGAGGAACATCTGGTCCACAGGCCATGTTAAGTCCTGTGAGATCATTTGGCCTAGCCCTGCCGAGGCAACTTCAGGCCGGACTTGATAATCAATAGCAGGCTAACTATTCAGTTGATAATTTTGTGAATGATGTTAGAAATATTCAGATGACCCTGGGCAGAATAAAAGATTCCCAGGCCTGCTAAGAAGTGCATAATAAGTTCTGAGTAAATATTTAGTAAGTGAAATAGCTGTGACCTTGGCAGGTAACTTCCCCAGCACCTCAGGTTTCTCGTATGTGAATTCTTGCTTTTATTTCAGAAGCTTGTGTTGAATGCCTACCATATGCCAGGAAACTAGCACAGAGCAGAGAAAGGGATATCTTAGGGTCCTGCTACTGTATAGCAACCATTTGGGAATATGAGTCAAATAGACAAAAACAGATGTACAGGGGCCAGCGCTGTGGCACAGCAGGTTAATGCTCTGGTCTGAAGCGCTGCCATCCCATATGGGTGCCGGTTTGAGACGCTGCCATCCCATATGGGTGCCGGTTTGAGACCTGGCTGCTCCACTTCCAAACCAGCTCTCTGCTATGGCCTGGGAAAGCAATGGGAGATGGCCCAAGGCCTCGGGCCCCTGCACCCGTGTGGGAGACCTGGAAGAGGCTCCTGGCTCTTGGCTTCAGATCGGCGCAGCTCCGTCCGTTGCGGCCAATTGGGGAGTGAACCATCAGATGGAGGACCTCTCTCTCGCTCTCTCTCTCTCTCTCTCTCTGCCTCTCCTCTCTCTGTGTAACTCTGACTTTCAAATAAATAAATAAATCTTTAAAAAAAATGTACAAATAAATGTATACTATGATGTCAGGTAGTAGAAACTCTCATGAAGAAAAATACAGCAGGGTAAAGGGACAGAGGGTACAGTTTGACTGAGGTTGGATGAGGAAATGCCTCAGGGGTCTAATGTCTGAGCAGAGACCTGGCTGTAGTGAGAGTCCAAACCTTGTCAAGATCTGAGGGAAGTGATTTCTAGAACAAATCCATGCAAATATTCTAAGGCAATCATGGGTTGAGCAGGAATGAGGAGCTGTAGGCCAGCAGGTGTGACCAGGTTGGATTAGCTGATGAGAGAGGTTCAGGATCAGAGAAACGGGCCATGTATTGGCCATGGTTGTTTATGGAATTTAATTTTATTCTTGTTGAGCTAGGTAAGTGTTGAAGGGTGTCCTACATTTTGTTTTGCAAAATCACTCTGGCTGCTAGTGGAAAACAGTATGGTGAGGTAAGAATAAAAGCAGAGAGACAAATTTGGAAGATGTTACATCAGTGCAGGTAGGTGAGAGATGATGATGGTATGGAGCATGGATTTGGCTGTAAATGTGGGAAGTAGTTGTCAAATTCTGTTTATATATATATATATATATATATATATATATATAATTATTTATTTATTTATTTATTTATTTATTTGAAAGGCAGAGTTACAGAGAGATCTTACACTCACTGGTTCACTCCCCAAATGAGCACCAAGGCCAGAGCTGGAATGAAGCCAGGAGCTTCTTCTGGGTCTGCCACATGGGTGCAAGGACCCAAGCATTTGAGCCATCTTCTACTGCTTCCCCAGGCCATTAACAGAGAGCTGGATGGGAAGTGGAGCAGCTGGGACTCGAACCAGTTCCCATATGGGACTGCAGGAGGCTTTACCTGCTAAGCCACAGAGCTGGACCTCTGGAGATGTTTTTAATGAGTCAGCAAGAGTTGCTGATGGATTGTGATTTGGCAAGGGAAGGAGAGGAAGAGATTCAGATGATTCCTGGGGCTGGCGGTGTGGCGTAGCAGGTAAAGCTGCTGCCTGCAGTGCTGGCATCCCATATGGCTGCCAGTTCAAGCCCCAACTGCTCCACTTCCTATCCAGCTCTCTGCTAAGGCCTGGGGAAGCAGTAGAAGATGGCCCAAGAGCTTGGGCCCCTGCACCCACGTGGGAGACCTAGCAAAACCTGGCTTCTGGCTTCAGAACAGCGCAGCTCCGTCCACTGCAGCCATTTGGGGAGTGAAGATCTCTCTCCCTCTGCCTCTGCCTCTCTGTAACTTTGCTTTTCAAATAAGTAAATAAATAAAAAAGATGACTCCTAATTTCTGGTGTGAGCCTGAAGGATTATGCAATGTATGATGACACCGCTTGGCTGAAGGCTGGTGCAGTTGACTGAGATAAGGATGAGAACAAGAATGGTTGGAGAATCAAGAGTCCTGTTTTGGATGTGTAAATCTGAGCTGCCTCTAGAACAGATTGTCAAATAAGCATTTGGATGTCTCACCTGAATTTAAAGGTAGAAGTAGGGTTGGCGATACACATTTGGGAACCATCCATATACTGAACATCTTTAAAGCCACGGGAATGGATAAACTCACTATGAGGCCGAAGGATTGAGAAAAATTTAAAAGTTGCAATTAGAAGATGTCGTTAAGAAAGAGTAGGCAATGGGCGAGGAAAACAAGGAGAGAATGATTCCTTGTATGCCAAATTAAAAAAAAAAAAGTCTCAAGGGAAGAGTGATGAAGTGCTGAGAAGGCGAAATGAAATTCAGTCACTTGGTTTCATAGGGTGGGGAATGACTGGTGAGTTTAACAAGGGAGGGGGGAGTTTCTACTACATGTAGTAAGAGGGTTAGATGACTGCTTCCTCATCTCAAAAGAAAAATCATTTCCATATTGATTTTTACATACAGGCTATGTAGTTCTTTTTGTTTTGACCTTGGGGGGAAAAAAGGAGACATTGATTCTTCCTATGCCTCAGATGTTTAGTGTTAATATTTAACATTTTTGAAGTAATTTATTGAACATATAACACTTTTTTTTAAAACAACTGTTTTTCAGGTCATGTGTATATATATATAAATATATTTTATGTTTAATATACAAATATATACATAATATATAAAATGTAAATATGTACTTATAAATATATACAAATATATATAAAGGTTTGTTTATTTATTTGAAAGGCTGAGCCAGACCAAACCCAGGAGCCAGGAACTCCATCCATGTGGATCCATTTGAGTGGCAGGAAACCAAGTACTTGAGTTATCTGTCCTCTGCTTTCCCAGGCACATTAGCAGGGAGCTAGATCAGAAGCAGAGGAGGCCAGAGCCGTGGCTCAATAGGCTAATCCTCCGCCTTATGGCGCCAGCACACCGGGTTCTAGTCCCAGTCGGGGCGCCGGGTACTAGTCCTGGTTGCTCCTCTTCCAGTCCAGCTCTCTGCTGTGGCCCGGGAAGGCAGTGGAGGATGGCCCAAGTGCTTGGGCCCTGCACCCGCATGGGAGACCAGGAGAAGCACCTGGCTCCTGCCTTCTTATCAGCGCGGTACACCGGCCGTGGTGGCCATTGGAGGGTGAACCAATGGCAAAGTAAGACCTTTCTCTCTCTCTCTCTCTCTCTCTCTCTCTCTCACTATCCACTCTGCCTGTCAAAAAAAAAAAAAAAAGAAGCAGAGACGCCAGGACTCAGACCAGCACCAACACTCTGATGCAGGATGCTGGTATCTTAAGCAGCAGCTTAACCTACTGCACCACAATACCAGCCCCTAGATAGCAATTTCATTAGGGCTGATATTTGGTGATTATACTCTTGGTATAGTTATGCTGGTTTTTTTTTTTTTTTTTTAACAGGCAGAGTGGATAGTGAGAGAGAGAGAGACAGAGAGAAAGGTCTTCCTTTGCCGTTGGTTCACCCTCTAATGGCCGCCGCGGTAGCGCGCTGCGGCCGGCGCACCGCGCTGTTCCGATGGCAGGAGCCAGGTGCTTCTCCTGGTCTCCCATGGGGTGCAGAGCCCAAACACTTGGGCCATCCTCCACTGCACTCCCTGGCCACAGCAGAGAGCTGGCCTGGAAGAGGGGCAACCGGGACAGGATCGGTGCCCCGACCGGGACTAGAACCCGGTGTGCCGGCGCCGCAAGGCGGAGGATTAGCCTGTTGAGCCACGGCGCCGGCCTGGTTTTTTTTTTTTAAAGATTTATTTATGTATTTGAAAGGCAGAGTTACAGAGAGGCAGAGGCAGAGAGAGAGAGAGTTTCTTCTGCTGGTTCACTATCCAGATGGCCATAAAGGCTGGAGCTGGGCCCATCTGAAGCTAGAAGCCAGGAGCTTCTTCCGGGTCTCCCTCATCAGTGCAGGGGCCCAAGGGCTTGGGTCATCTTCTGGTCCAGGCCATAGCAGAGAACTGGATTGGAAGATCAGCAGCCAGAACTCAAACCGGTGCCCATATGGGATGCCGGCACTGCAGGTAGTGGCTTTACCCGCTGTGCCACAGTGCTGGCCCTTATGCTGTTTATTTTACTGACCATTTTGATTGGTGTCCAAGGATAACAGTTCTGTTCTTGACTGCTCCTCATCAGACAGTAATACTTCCGGTACTTTAAAGGCCTTACAGATGATGATTTTTGTTATAATGAGTCGTTTCTATTTATGTGCTTAAACAATGGTATACTCACAATCCTTTTTCCATCTCTGATGTTTCTTCTGGGATCGTTCTACTTTTTCCTATGTAAAAATCTTCTAGATTTCTCCTGATACAAATATTTTATATTTTTCTATTGCTGCATTTGTCTTGTATCCTACTTTTTAAGTCTGAATATATGA
This sequence comes from Lepus europaeus, assembly GCF_033115175.1. Lineage (NCBI taxonomy): Eukaryota > Metazoa > Chordata > Mammalia > Lagomorpha > Leporidae > Lepus > Lepus europaeus. Next base: position 103,074,525 of record NC_084829.1, read on the forward strand.
TTTTTAAATTCATTTAAGGTGTTTTCTCTCAGCATTTTTTTTTTCACTTTTTTTTTTTTGACAGGTAGAGTTATAGACAGTGAGAGAGACAGAGAGAAAGGTCTTCCTTCTGTTGGTTCACTCCCCTAATGGCCGCCACGGCCGGTGCTGCGCCAATCCAAAGCCAGGAGCCAGGTGCTTCTTCCTGGTCTCCCATGCGGGTGCAGGGACCCAAGCGCTTGGGCCATCCTCCACTGCCCTCCCGGGCCACAGCAGAGAGCTGGACTGGAAGAGGAGCAACCAGGACTAGTACCCGGCGCCCCAACCGGGACTAGAACCGGGGTGCTGGCGCCGCAGGCGGAAGATTAGCCAAGTGAGCCATGGCGCCGGCCTTCTCTTAGCATTTAAAATTATCTTGCTGATTTGATTTCCATTGTTATAGTTAAGATAGTAACCATCAGTATAATAGCTGTTTCTTTGCAGGTGATCTTTCTTTACTCTGTAGCTGTTGGGGAAAAAGGTACGCTAATCCACTGTTGGTGTGAATGTGAACTGATGCATCCAATGTGGAAGACAGTATGGAGATACCTCAGAAATCTGGATATAGACCTACCATATGACTCAGCCATCCCACTCGTGGGAATTTACCCAAGGGAAATGAAATCAGCATATGAAAGAGTTACCTGTACCCCCATGTTCATTGCAGCTCAATTCACAATAGCTAAGATATGGAATCAACCTAAGTGTCTGTCAACTGAAGACTGGATAATGAAATTAGGGGATATGTACACCATGGAATATTACACAGAGGAAAAAACAAATGAACCGGAGCTGCGGCTCACTAGGCTAATCCTCCACCTGCAGCATCGGCACCCCGGGTTCTAGTCCCAGTTGGGGCACCAGATTCTGTCCCAGTTACTCCTTTTCCAGTCCAGCTCTCTGCTGTGGCCTGGGAAGGCAGTGGAGGATTGCTTGAGCCCTGCACCTGCATGGGAGACCAGGAGGAAGCACCTGGCTCCTGGCTTCGGATTGGTGCAGCGCGCTGGCCATTGCAGCCATTTGAGGGGTGAACCAACGGAAGGAAGACCTTTCTCTGTCTCTCTCTCACTGTCTAACTCTGCCTGTCAAAAAGAAAAAAAGTTAAAAATCCAAATTAAATCCAAAGTGAATGAAACTGGAAAACATCATATTTAGTGAAATAAGCCAGTCCCAAAAGGACAAATATCATATGTTCTCCCTGATCTGGGATAACTAGCAGAAGTGAAATTGACATTTTGAGATGCAAGGACTTTGAACAGCCCTTGCCTGAACTGTTGAGGAACAGTTTTTCTTTTCATACTATTTGTTGAACATTTACTTAGTATAATCTTATGTGTATAAAGTTAATTGAAAAGAGATCTTAGTAAAAAATAAGAATGGGAATAGGAGAGGGAGGAGGAAGAAGGTTGGGAGTGTGGGTGGGAGGGCGAGTATGGGGGGAAGAATCACTACGTTCTTAAAGTTGTGTTTATGAAATACATGAAGTTTGTATACTTTAAGTAAATGTTCCAAGGGGGAAAAACCCAAAGAACATGGAATAGAAATTAAAATTACAGAGCATCTACAAGATACACATAGTCATATGCTATTTTGTTCTCTTTGCTGTTCTTCTAAGGAGAAAAATACTTTAAGCTTTTCATGTTATTTATTTTTGCTCTTGTACTTTCTAATTCATGAGGCTGTTGGATCTTCCATGAATTATGTTACCACTAATGTGGTGAAGTTGCTTCAGGAATATCCAAGATTAGGAAAAGAAATCTCACCTACCTTTATATGATTTACAAAGTGTTTTAAAATATATCACTTGAGAGCAACAGCAACCAGGTGAAATAAGAGGGAATTTGGTTTATCTTTAAAAACAGATTCTGGAGGATTAAATTTATTTATGGATGAAGAAACTCTTGAGAGAGTAGGTGGTTTTATCACAGATCACCTGAGGTGTACAGACTGAAATCCTAAATTCTGCATTAGTAGATTTGCAGTCACAAATAATGTACACATGAACTACGAAACCCAATTATTTTGAACTATACGATAAAGTTTAAATATTAGGCTGAAAGTATATGTAATACTTCCTTTAGTGATCTTGGATTCTGTTTTCTTTCTGAAGCCAGTCAACTTACCTTCTTAAACCTGTCATCCAGTTTTCCATGTGTCTTCTTTTACATGCCATTTGTTCACCATGTTTTTTTTTTCTTCTGATCTATGCATCTATATAAGCCTGAGGCACTTTTTCTTTCATTTTAAAAAATTTGAGTGACAGAAACACAGACACAGAACTCTCATCCCCTGGTTCATTCCCCAAATGCCTGCAATAGCCAGGGCTGAGTGAGACAGAAACCAGGAGCCAGGAACTCAATCTAAGTTTCCCACCTGGGTAGCAGGGACCCAACTACTTGAGCCTTCATCTGTGACCTCCTGGGGTATGCATTATTGGGAAGCTAATCCTGAGTGGACTTGAACTTGACCCTCATCCCAACTGGCAGCTTAACCGCCAAGCTAAACACCCACCTCCTTTAATCACTTTTTTAAAATATATTTTTTATTTATTTGAAAGGCAGAGTTACAGAGAGAAAGGGTGAGACAGAGAAAGTTACTGAAGGAGAAAGTGAGAGAGAGATCTTCCATCTGCTAGTTCACTCCCCAAATGGCCACAATGGCTGGCACTGGGCCAGGCTGAAGCCAGGAGCCTAGAACTCCCTATGGGTCTCCCATGTGGGTGGCACTCCTTGGGCCATTTTTGGCTGTTTTACCAGGCTCATTAGCAAGGAGCTAGATAGGAAATGGAGCTTCCAGTACTCTAACCAGGGCTTACATGGAATGCTGGCCACTGCAGCTCAACCCTCAAGGCAACATGCCAGCCCCTAATTTTTAATAACTTCTAACACCATTATTACAGCCAAGCTGATTCCTTTACAAAGCTATCCCAACTGTTCCCATTAATTGTTGTTAAATCTTCTTTTTGTTCTTTAAATTTTTATTGGGACCAGCTTTATGGCATAATGGGTAAAATGCTGCCTGTAATGCCAGCATCCCATATGGGCACCTGTTCAAGTCCTGGCTTTCCACTTCTGATCTAGCTCCCTATTAATGGCCTGGTAAGAGCAATGGAGATGGCCCAAGTGCTTGGGCACCTGCCACCAACTTGGGAAACCCAAATGAGCTTCCTGGTTCTTGGTTTAGGCCCTGACTCAGCCCTTGCCATTGTAGCCACTTGGGGAATGAACCAGCAGATGGAAAACCTCTCTCTCTGTGGCTTTCCCTCTCTATATAATTCTTCCAAATAAATAAATTTTTATTGATTGTGTTTGAAAGCCAGAGAGAGACAGACAGACAGAGACAAAGAGCTCTCCCATCTGCTGATTCATTCTTCAAATGCCTACAACAGCTGGGGCTGAAGTAGACCAAAGCTAGGAGCTTGAAACTCAATCTGGTCTCCCATACGGGTAGCAGGGGCCTAAGTACTTGAGCTTTTACCTGCTGCCTCCAAAGGTGTATATCAGCAGCAACCTGGAATTGAGAGTGGAGTTGGGACTCAAACCCAAGGACTGGGATATACAATGCAAATATCCCAAGTAGTATCTGCTGTGCCAAAAACCCATCCATCCCCTGTCTTCTTTTGACAAAGCCATCACCAGGAGGAATAGGCCACCATTTTCCATTAGAATCCAAAGGGGCCTTTAAAAATGTTTTTAAAATTAATATTATGGCTCACTAGGCTAATCCTCTGCCTGCGGCACCAGCATTCTGGGCTCTAGTCCCAATTGGGGCGCCAGATTCTATCCCGGTTGCTCCTTTTCCAGTCCAGCTCTCTGCTGTGGCCCAGGAGGGCAGTGGAGGATGGCCCAAGTCCTTGGGCCCTGTACCCGCATGGGAGACCAGGAGGAAGCACCTGGCTCCTGGCTTCGGATTGGCGGCCATTTGAGGGGTGAACCAACGGAAGGAAGACCTTTCTCTCTGTCTCTCTCTCTCACTGTCTAACTCTGCTGTCAAAAAAAAAAAAAGTAATATTACAAATGGCTTACAGATGTATAAATAAAGAGATGATCAAAAGAAATCCCATCACTATAGTGGGGATTCATGTGAATTTTTATGTATCTCAGATTTTTACCCATTTTTCATTGTGAAGATAACACATGGGTACCTCAAGAACTTTGCATAAAGTTAAAATTGAAAGATTTTGTTTTGGTGCAGATTTTCCATTATACATGTTTTTATGAACTTTCTGAAGATCCCTTATGCATGGATTTCAAATTTTCTTTTGCAGCAAAATAAATTCATCTTTTAATTCCATTTTCCATGAATATTTTGAAGTCTCTTTATACATGACCAGGTCGGACAGTAGCTTTTGAATGCCTGGAACTGCACATGGGCTATCCTAGAACATACCTATCTTAAAAATACTGATGTGATTTCAGATACGTTTCTAATAGATTCCAGTGTATTATTGCTTTTGGTTGTTCTGTTATTAATATCCACAAAATGTAAAACTTTAAAAATTTTTCATAGCTCATAATTTTGTTGAAGAGAGTTGCCATTTTCTTTAGCCTATAATTACAAAACATTTTCAATTTTAGATTGGAATGATCAATTATATAGATTTTTAAAAATTTCTATGCTGTTTTCTTTTGGCTGCTTTCTTTAGCACTTGTCCACTTCCAAACCATATTAAGTAAATTTCTTAATGTAGACCTCATAAAAGGTAAAAGAATACTGTCACATATCCTTTCAGCAAATACTTTTTTTGTCCAAAATATTCCATGATGACATCATCTGTATAGAATGACTGACTAGATAAAAAATTCCTTTGGGGTCAGTGTTGTTTTGCGGCAGGTTAAGCTGCTGCCTAGGACAGTGGTGTCCCATGTGAACACTGGTCTGAGACCCAGCTGCTCTGCCTCCCATCCAGCTCCCTGCTAATGTGCCTAGGAAATTCGTGGGTGCTTGGCTCAAGTTCTTGGGTTCCTGCACCTTTGTGGGAGACCAGATGGAATTCCTGGCTCCTGGATTTGTCCTAGCCCAGCCTGGATTTTGCAACCATTTGGAAAGTGAACCAGTAGGTAAAAGAAGTTTTTCTCTCTCTCTCCTTCTCTTTCTGTGACTCTGCCTTTTAAATAAATAAAATAAAAATTAAAAAAAGAAAAAGTGCATTTTTGTCCTTAGAAGTATATTGTTCGCTCATTGATTCTTGAGTTTGGCAAAATTTTTGAAGGATATTACTTTATGCAATGACTCATCATCTGAAGTTTAGCTGATATAATTAATTTTACCATCATTATTAGAATCTGGAATGCTATTACCTGCCTTTTTGTATTTGTGGTCCACAAGACACTTTGTCTTTTCTCTGCTATTATAGCCAGAAAATAAAATAATCTGAATTTTTTTTTAAATCTGAGTTTTTAACTGTGTTCAATGAAAGATTTTATTTTTATTTTTATTTTATTTATTTATTTTTTTATTTTTTTGACAGGCAGAGTGGATAGTGAGAGAGAGAGAAGAGAGAAAGGTCTTCCTTTTTGCCACTGGTTCACCCTCCAATGGCCGCTGCAGCCGGCGCATCACACTGATCCGAAGGCAGGAGCCAGGTGCTTCTCCTGGTCTCCCATGTGGGTGCAGGGCCCAAGGACTTGGGCCATCCTCCACTGCCTTCCCGGGCCATAGCAGAGAGCTGGCCTGGAAGAGGGGCAACCGGGATAGAATCCGGCGCCCCAACCGGGACTAGAACCCCTGTGTGCCGGTGCCGCAAGGCGGAGCATTAGCCTGTTAAGCCACGGCGCCGGCCTCAATGAAAGATTTTTTAAAAAAGACAAAATGCTACCTTATGATGTCATTTATTTTCTTGGAAATCAGAAAATACTTTCAGAAATGCAATGAGAAAACAAAGATGATGAGATAGTAATAAATTATTTCATTAATTTATTATTCCTCTAGGTGATTACCTCATTCTTTTTCTTACTGTTTCAGTACCCCTCTCTTAGCATTTTATTAATTTAATCAATTCCTTTAGGACGATTTTAACATTAAAAATACTAAGTGTATAAGAATTATAATTATTCTCTTTTAATTTCCTTTTAGCTTAGTTAAAAGTAATTCTCAGGATTACAAAAAGAAGAAATATTTCAAGATATAGGAAAACTAATATCACTGGAAAAAAGCATGAAAACTAAATTTGGGTCCAATAATCCTGTTTAGTTGGTTGTCCATTTGTCTTATCTCCTTTAGGAGTCTCTGTGCTTAAAAGTGCAAGACCTGTGTCCATTATGATTTCCATCTTGTGCAGTGGCTTCGATGGTGCATATTTAATGTATGTTAAAGGATAATTTTCAAAGAAGGTAATATTGTGACTCTTAGATATAAAATGAACCAAGTGTTAAAGGTTTTATATATAGTTCAAAGGAGAATCCCAAGACATATTTATAATCAGGAATATTTAATATGTAAATAGAGACAAAACTAGCTTCTTCCACAGTGAGGAAAGAAAGTCAATTGCACCTGTGTCTATCAGGAAAGAACTTAACTCTTCTAGGAGAAGAATAACTTTGAGTTGCTCTGAGTGATCAGGCATGTCAGAAGCCATACTGTAGCCCTGATAGAACCACAACCACGTCGTCCAGAGGGGTGCTGTGAACCTGGGCAAGGCAGTTTTCCAGTGAAGCACAACTTTCCCCTTGCACATGTTGCATTCAATCAAATTACAGAAATCAGACATAAAGAAAGCTTCATGTTCAATGTGATAAATAAATAGCATTTTGCAATTTGCAGCTCTCATATTTTTAAATGTTTGTGAGTTTTGAAACATACATTTTTAGAGCATAAAGATATTGTCCAAACAAGTTTATCCCCTTTTCTGTACCCACTAAAATATTTTAAAAGATTCTCCTTTCTTAGAAAAACAGAAAGAAAAAAAATTAGCATCTTGCTTTCTTTTGTTCCACTAGGAGAAGTAGTCAAGTTCTTCATGTAAACTTCTACCAGTCAAATCCAAAGAGTGACCATACTTAAAGGAATTGTCCTCAGCAGAAAGCTATTGGGGGGAGGGACTTAACAGAATAAATAAACAAACAAATCTCTTAACACACAGCTTCTAGTCCTAACAAGAAGCAGTTATTCAGAGTATGTGTAAACAGTTTGGCTCCATGCAAGGATGTAGCTGTCCTGCAGGTGCTTACCTTCAGTTTTTACCTTCATCCTTGACTTGACAGCTGTCTCTTAGTGGCCGTGTGTTTGCAGGGTCACATCCTTGAAGTGTTCAAATGGGGAGACCAGATTCCTTAGGGGATCAGTGGTCAGAGAAAAGATCTGTAGGGATATTTTAGCAGTTGGACCATCAGGCTTTCATTGTACAAAAAGCTTCAACCAGTGAGGAGAAAAAGCAGCAGCCAGGAGACCAAGCATACCTTACCTGACTTTAACTTCAGTTCTCATCTTCAAGATCCAACTTGCACAAGAGGAAATAATACTACTACATTTTTCAGAGTTATATGAACATGGTAGCAATTTTCACCTGCCTGCCTACGTAGTGAACAATTTAACTGCTGATTCTTAGTGAAGGGCAATATATGGTCAGTCACAAGAAGACCACTTGGACTAAAGGAAGAAATGGACACAGGTCATTTACCTCTCATCTGTACCACATCATTTTCATCAGCAGTAACTGGTGCCAGAATGAGATGAAAATTATTGATCATTAGAAACCTTTCCTTGGTCATTTCAGCAAAATAGTCTAACTCCTCCTGATTACTGTGTAGCTATTCACATAGGAGATGGCTTGGTACAATCTCCTTTTGCCTCTTGCACATGTGAGTTAGTCCTGAGGCATTTTTTCGGTAATTGATACGAGGCACTGTGCCTTGAAACAGCTGGTCCACAAAATATTTTTAAATGATGTACTATAAATATTGTCAGAATGGAAAGTGTATTAATATTTCTTACTGTTTCAGCAATATAGGAATAATTCAGTGTTAGTAATTCAGTATTCAGTAATACAGCAGCAGTAGGAAGGTATTGTAATGCTCTATCTTCATTAAAACCCAAATGCTGCCAACATTATTAATTGTGTCAGAGGTAACTCGGTCATTAACCTAATAAATATTCATTCTGCTAAAACTAGGATAACGTCTTTTAATCTAGCCCTCTTTGTCCCTCTGGCTTGTACACAACCAGTATAAATCTGGAACTGTTATCTGGCCTGCATTACTGTTCGTCAGTCATGCCACCACAATGGATTCTTGACCTCTCCACATCTTTCTTGTATTTGGAATTCGTCATGCCGTGTCTTCCTCTGTTTTTAACGGAGAAGTACGTGATAGAATACGAGCCAGTCACTCTGTTTATTTTGTAGTCCTTATTTTGTATACCTAAGGTGCTTTGAAAGGTGTTTAAATCCATCACATCTTGTTTGGTTGTTTACATTCACTTCACTAGATAACAGATTATTGTTTTACTTACACATAATCATGCTGAAATTTGTCTTTTGAAATGTTTTGTTGTCTTGTCAAACGTTTTAATAGTAAAATAACTTTCAACGTACATATAGAAGATTCCCAGCATACACATTTGACTTCGGAGTAACTTGTGAAAAAATGTTGTAGATAAAAAGGTAATACTGCTTTACAGAGCCAAAGCCTAAAAGAAATCTTATGATGAGCAAGGAAAAAAAGCGTTATAAAAGTTGACACAGAGCACCAGTGGAATGGTATCTCTTCAGGCTGAGCCGATGTGTTTATAGCAGATGTCCACCTCTGACACTGGTGAATTTGAAATGGTCTGCTGAGAAGCAAGCAGCCCTTGGGGGTTTTCAGTTTTCAGCAAGGCTGCTGTACTACATAAATGAACAAACATTTTCAGACCTTATATTATAATCTGATTCTTCTATCTAAGCAAACACCTAATTTTCACCATTTCAAGATGTTAAATATTAAATGTCATCTCTCTCAGATTTAGTAGTAGCACCAACCTTCTAAAACATTCTGTACCTAAGGGTCAACATGACCAAATATGGGAGATAAACTGTAAACTTTCAACAAGGATGAAAGTTACAGTTTGGATGGTTCCAGTGCTGCCACCACAAGTGTGCGTTTGGATTTTATTGATTTTGTGTGTGTGCATGTGTGAGCACACATATGTATGTTGCTCCTGACCGGAATACTCCTCCTTCATTGTCTTGGATTGTGAAAGCAGTGCTGGCAGAGTGCCCACTGCATGTAGGATTGGCTCCTATTTCATAACAAACTGCTTTTACTCCCAAGAAATTGGAAAGCATTAAGCTATCAGTGTTTGAGTACATATTTCTCCTTGTTTTTTCAACTTTTCCATTAGCCAGGACAGATTACCTGTCTGGGATGTTGTCTGTCACCTAGAAGAGAGATAACATTTCTGTTTCAAATAAAGATTTAACTTATGACCTAGAATTCATTATTATGTGCCTTCTCAAATTATGGTACAAAGCAAGACACTCTGAACAAACGATAGCTATGCCAATGGATTGCTTCAGATTCTACCACGTATTTTTAAACCCAATGGAATGACATATAAAAACGTCTGGTTTATAACTACCCCTGATTGAAGTGTGCTTACATAAGAAAGGTTCCTCTTGTCCCCAGGCCTCTGGTGATTGCCCTCCCCTTCTGTGGCCTCTTGTCTTTTAAAACTGTCCCATGTTCCATCGCTGCTTAATGATCTGCACTGCCATTTATTACATACCTGTCCCCCCTACATTTTCCATCTTCCTGTTTTTATAAGATGATGAAAGGTGATGGATGGAGCCATTACTGTATTTTAGCTGTTCCTCGAGATACTTTGGTGTATTTTTATTTGGTGTTACAAGGTAGACCATGGCATTAGTCACAGAGAGCATTCAAACACTGAAAAACGTAAAACAGTCCAAAAATCCGTCAGTAGTAGACATCAAAGATAAAGCAGATAAATATATATATATATATATGTTTGTTTTATTATCCAGACAACTGTTCACATACCTTTCATTGGCATCTGTTAGAAAGTTGTGCACACAGTAAATGTTATTAAATGTTTGCTTTTCATTTGATTTTATGCAAATGATTAGATGTTACGGGTAGTTGAGTCCACTAAAGGGCAAAGTATCTAATTTCCCACTGTATGACCAGGTGATAAAAGAGATTAGAAGAGTAGTTGGTAAGTAAAAAAATGCTTTTTCAACTCTATAAAACCCCAACTCAATTTAATTGGTCTGAATACTGGGGCTTGGGGTGTTCATTGTAGAATATTCATTTCCAAGGTCAGCAATTTGGGGGTTTTGAATTCACTTTGGTTCTATGCCAGCACGGACAGCCTCTGACTTACTGCTTTGCCTAGGACTAGGTAATACCAAGCCATCCAAAAACTGAATGGCAATGATATTAACTAAATTTCCCCTTTTATTTAATAGTATTGAGACCCACCCTTATGTTGAACTTCTTTTTCTCTTAAAAATGGAAAACAGAGTAGTTATCTTATTAATGATACTATTTTAGGTAAATTGTAATTTAAGTGTTAGAGGTTTTGAAAATTACATGACTAACCACTTATATAAAACAGAAATACTGTCATTATATTTATATGCATGAAATAATAATCTTCTATTTAAGACAGCAGACTTTGGCCTTTAGGAGAGATGTACGCAAGAATATATTCTCACTAAACAAACTTACATGCTTGTCAAAATTAATTTAGATGTAGGCACTAGAAGATGGAATATTAAAGTTATGGGAAATCAGCAAATATTAATTGTTAATGATGGTGAAATTTAAGGAAAGTAACAACTGATTAAAGAGCTATAAATTGCCATCTATTTTGGTAACATATGTGCCTATATATTGAACCTATTCTTGATCGATAAACTAAAATAATGGCCTCAGAACAAAGAAACCACTTCTGAAGTGAAACTCAGTTGGAGTTTGCAGTCTTTTCCTTCCAAAGTCATCAGGGATCGGTGATGGTAGAAGGTTGCAGGCTTTTCTGCCATCACAACCCGAAATTTCTGGGAATCATTTTTAGTTCCCAGTAAGGAAGTAAGATAAACACACACACTTACCCTCCCTCCCTTGTTCCCTCCCTTCCCTCCCCTTCCCTTTTCCTTTCTGAGGCATCAGTGACATGTTGAAAACAGTGTTTGGAGAGATTTATTCTGTTTTGACCCATGGTTCTTAAGTAGCTACACACTGTTATCTCCTGGAAAGCTTTTAAAAAGTACTGGGACTTTGCCCTCAAAGACTCTGATTTAATTGGTTTGGAGTAGGACCCACGCAAGGCTTTTTTTTAAAAATACTTTATTAAGATTCTAGAGCCACAGGTATACAAGTTCATTGTTAGATGACTAACAATAATAATGAAAGTCAAGATAGGTATGGAGTTTCATAGGTATGATTACTCCTTTAAATTATACAAATATATTCTTATTATTTAAAAAAGAAACTATATAAAAATTTGTGCAGTAAAAATGAAATGCCCCTTCACTGTACTAACTGTTCTTGTCCCCACATGTAACCACTGTTAATTTGTGAATTTACTGTGTGTGTTTTTCTGTGCATTAACAATTACCTATAATCATATATAGTGTTTTTGAAACAAATATACAATTATACTATATTTATGGATGAGGATGCTTCAAAAAGTTCATAGAAAATACAAATTTGAGAAAACTATGCATCAATTTAAAAAAAATTTTTTGCATCAAATTAATAATCATTTAGTTCCATTTTCCACAAACTGTTTGAGAAACTCTTGAATTATCCCATGGTTTGCTTTTAAAGATTTATTTATTTATTTATTCATTTGAAAGGCAGAAAAACAGAGAAAGAGGGAGACAGAGAGAGATCTTCCATTAGCTGGTTCATTCACCTAAATGACTGCAACAGCCAGGGCTGAGCTAGACCAAAGCCAGGAGCCAGGAGTTTCATCCCAGTCTCCCACGTGGGTGCAGGGCCCCAAGCACTTGGGCCATCATCTGCTGCTTTCCCAGGCACATTTACAGGAATCTGGATCTGAAGTGGAGGTCCTGGACTCTGCCACAATGCCAGCCCTTACCTCAAATTTTTTAAAAGTTCTTTTACTTTGTTCCTTTTAGTATCTGCACAGTATTTCATGGTATATGTGGGCTCTAATTTATTTTGCACTTTAACATATTTATAGCTTAGTGGTAAGGAGTGTGAACTCTAAAACCAGACTACCTAGGTTTAATTTAAGTATTTATTAGCATTTAATTTTTTCTTTTTTCCTGTATGAACAATACTTTAGTTATTATCTTAGTACCCAGATCATTGTGAGTATTCTTATAGGGCAAGTTCCTAGAGTTGGAGTTGCTGGGTCAAAGGATATGTGTGTTAATATTTTGAAATATGCTGTCAGGTTGTCCCCTAAGAGAGAGGGGGCAGTTCATTGGTTGTGTTCAGTCTAACCAGTAGGATCTGATTGCAGTAATCAAAGTCTGACTCATTCATATCACAGTATGATTTCATGAGCTAACTAAATGTCAGGCTTCTCTCTCTTGATTAGCATTTTATTGAGTCAGTTTGATAGCCCTGATTATAGCATGTCAACCTTAAGTTCTGACTCAGTCTTAAACACAGGATTAAAAAAAGAAGGGGAAGATTACTTTTGAATTTTCTTGGACAAAATTTATCAATATATAAAGTACAGGAGGAATAAAAATACAACCCAGCCTTAGTAGTAAAACAAAGCTGGACTGGAGAAGACCCAACTTTATGTTTGTTAGTTGGGATAACTCAGAGAGAGAAGCTAACCTCCCCCTAGCATAGTGACTGAACAGCAACCCAAATCTCAGGAAAAATCTACTTCAAATTTTGTATGTCTGTGTGGGTATGCTCATGTATCTTGATGTTTTAAGTTCAAAATCCTGTATAGTTTTAGGCTTATATATAATGATATTACATCAATATTATTGATTACAATAATTTTATATGATAAAATGATAGTGATACTTATTAAAATTTCCTTCTAGGTAATCTTTCTGAATCTTAATTTAATCATCAATATGATATAGATATTGTAGTACCCACTTTCTAGGGCTTGGGGGAAGATTGATTTATATAACACATACCAAAAAAAAAAAAAAGCTTATAAATAGACATTTAGCCTGGAGTTAAGACACAAATTTAGAAACCTGCATCTCTGGGGCCGGCACCCTGGCGTAGTAGGTTAATCCTCTGCCTGCGGCACCAGCATCCCATATGGATGCTGGTTCTAGTCCCGGCTGCTCCTCTTCCAACCCAGCTCTCTGCTGTGGCTTGGGAAAGCAGTGGAGGATGGCCCAAGTACTTGGGTCCCTGCCGGGAAGAAGCACCTGGCTCCTAGCTTTGGATCATTGCAGCTCCGGCCGTTGTGGCCATCTGGGGAGTGATCCAACAGAAGGAAGACCTCTCTCTCTACCTCTCCCTCTCACTGTCTGTAACTCTACCTCTCAAAGAAAGAAAGAACCTAAAGAAACCTGCATCTCACATTCCATGTCAGAGTTGCTAGGGTCAATATCCGGCTATGCTCTCAACTCCAGCTTCTTGCTCATGTGGGACCCTGGGAGGCAGCAGGTGATGGTTCGACTGATAGGATTCTAGCCACTCACCTGAGATACCTGTATTGAGTTTCTCATTCCTGAGTTCAGTGACTTTGGCTTCAATGGCTTCACTTCGACTTCAGTTTGGCTGGGCCCACCCACTGCCATTGCAGCCATTTGAACCAGTGGATGCAGCACTCACTGTCATTCTCTGTTTTTCCATCACTGTTTGTCTCTCTGCCTCTTAAATGAATAATAATAAATAGATTTAGCATAGTGTATGAACCTATTTATTATTTCTATTACTATCATTTTAATTCTGCTTACAGTATGTTTAGCCCTACTGTGCATGGATTATTTTATTTTTAGCATGAATTGAGGTATTCGAGGGGGTGATGTTGGCTTTTATATTTCAAAAGGTACAAATGAAAACTTCACTGCTGCTAAGCATATATGTGTTCTCTGAGAAGCTTTTTTTTTTTTAACGGATTTATTTATTTGGGAGGCGGAGAGAGACAGAGAGATGATTCACTCCCTAGATGGCAGCAATGTCCAGGCCTGGGATAAGCCAAAGTCAGGAGCCAGGAACTTCATCCGGGTCTCCCACGTGGGTGCAGGGGCCCAAGGAGTCGGGTTACCTTCTGCTGCTTTCCCAGGTGTATTAGCACGGAGCTAGATTGAAAGTGGAGCAGCTGGGACACGAACTGGTGCCCCTATGGGATGTTGGCATCACAGATGTTGGCTTTACCCACTATACCAAATGCTGGCCCCTCTAGGAAACCTTAAAAGAACATAATCAGCCGGCGCCGTGGCTCATCGGGCTAATCCTCTGCCTGCAGCGCCGGCACACCGGGTTCTAGTTCCGTTCAGGGCGCCAGATTCTGTCCTGGTTTCCCCTCTTCCAGGCCAGCTCTCTGCTGTGGCCCAGGAGAGCAGTGGAGGATGGCCCAAGTGCTTGGGCCCTGCATCCCATGGGAGACCAGGAGAAGCACCTGGCTCCTGCCTTCGGATCAGCACGGTGCGCCGGCCGCGGCAGCCATTGGAAGGTGAACCAATGGCAAACGAAGACCTTTCTCTCTCTCTCTCTCACTGTCCACTCTGCCTGCCAAAAAAAAAAAAAGAACATAATCATCACCAGACAAGGTTTTTGAAAAGCCTGGTATTTTTATTTACCACTGTACTTACGAGGAATATATAAAAGTTAACTTTATTAAAATATTTTATTGTTTAATTGGCATGCAGTGTTAGAGATTTGGATATAAGCAGTAAAGAAGCAAATTCTTAGGGCCGGCGCTGTGGCACAGTGGGTTAATACCCTGGCCTGAAGCACCAGCATCCCATATGGGCGCTGGTTGGAGACCCAGGTGCTCCACTTCTGATCCAGCTCTCTGCTATGGCCTGGGAAAGCAGTAGAAGGTGGCCCAAGTCCTTAGACCCCTGCACCCATGTGGGAGACCCGGAAGAAGCTCCTGGCTCCTGGCTCGGATCGGCACAGCTCTGACCGTTGCAGCCAATTGGGGAGTGAACCAGCAGATGGAAGACCTCTCTCTCTCTCTCTCTCTGCCTATCTCTCTCTCTCTGTAACTTTGACTTTCAAATAAATAAATCTTTTAAAAAACAAAATAAAAAAGAAGCAAATTCTTTAAATTTTAGGTTGACTTGATAGAGATTTTAAAACGCCACTTAAAGGGCCTTTCTAGTTCTGTGATTCATCAGTTTCCTAACTCTCCTCTTGGTATTTTGGGACAGATGTTGTGGAGAGAAAAAACTATCTTCACGTTTATATTTAGGGGCTGCCAGAACAGAGTGGGCTTTTCTGGAAGGATGGTCTCAGAATCTGTGTGTGTTGCTCACAGGATGTGCATAGTGAGGGGAGACAACTTTCGCCATCAAAGCCACACCCTGGATCCTTCCCTTTTCCACTCTCGTGGGTTTTCTGATAACATTTCTTTCTTTTTTTTTTTTTTTTGACAGAGTGGACAGTGAGAGAGAGAGACAGAGAGAAAGGTCTTCCTTTGCCATTGGTTCACCCTCCAATGGCCGCCGCGGTAGCGCGCTGCGGCCGGTGCACCGCGCTGATCCGCTGGCAGGAGCCAGGTGCTTATCCTGGTCTCCCATGGGATGCAGGGCCCAAGCACTTGGGCCATCCTCCACTGCACTCCCTGGCCACAGCAGAGAGCTGGCCTGGAAGAGGGGCAACCGGGACAGAATCTGGTGCCCCGACCGGGACTAGAACCCGCTGTGCCGGCGCTGCAAGGCGGAGGATTAGCCTGTTGAGCCGCGGTGCCGGCTCTTTTTTTTTTTTTTTTTTTTTTTTAAACAATTTATATATTTATTGGAAAGGCAGAGTTGTAGACAGAAGGAGAGAAAGATCTTTCAGCCCCCATTGGCCGCAAGGCTGGAGCTGGGCCAGGCTGAAGCCAGGAGCCTGGAACTCCATCTGGGTCTCCCACAGGGGTGCAGGGGCCCAAGACTGGGCGATCTTCTACTGCTTTCCCAAATACGTTAGGAAGGAGCTGGATGGGAAGCACAGCAGCCAGGAGTTGAACCTGCACTCATATTGAGTCCACCATGCCACTACACTGACACCCTCTTAAAATATTTCTGTCCACTCCACCTCTTACTAACACCAGCCTGGGATCCACTCCTATGTCTTGGGTTGACTGACACACAACTGAATTAAATAGCACGTGTTAACACATGAAAGAATAAAAAATTATAGAGTTGAGTAATTTTATTAGTATCATTTCTGAGTTTTACTTGGACTGTATCAAAGTTAAATCTCTTCAAGGAATCAGTTACCTTTTCTTCAATTTAGTTCCTGAAAATTTTTTTTACCCCTCCCATTTGGAAACTTCACTGATTCTTTTTCTCATCTTTTATTTTCCCCCAGGAATTTTTATATACTCTCTCCTTCTGTTCTTAATCTTCTTCCTGCCCAAAGTTGGCAAGTCTCTTTTCCCACCGTGTTCATTCTCTCTCTCTCTCTTGTTCGTCTTTGATACTACTGTTGTTTCTTTTTATTTTATTTAATTAATTAATTAATTTATTTTTTGACAGGCAGAGTGGGTAGTGAGAGAGAGAGAGAGAAAGGTCTTCCTTTTTGCCGTTGGTTCACCCTCCAATGGCCGCTGTGACCGGCGCATCGCACTGATCTGAAGCCAGGAGCCAGGTGCTTCTCCTGGCCTCCCATGCAGGTGCAGGACCCAAGGACTTGGGCCATCCTCCACTGCCTTCTCGGGCCGTAGCAGAGAGCTGGCTTGGAAGAGGGGCAACCGGGATAGAATCCGGCACCCCAACCGGGACTAGAACCCGGTGTGCCAGCGCCGCAAGGCGGAGGATTAGCCTGTTAAACCACGGCGCCGGCCATACTACTATCATTTCTAGTCTTTCAGCATTTTCTTCCTCTTGAGAAGCTTACAGATCATTCTGTCGTTATTCTTAATGCCCCCGTTCAGGCCCTCAGTATCTGGAATTGAGTTTACATGTAAATTCTTATGAACTAACTCTACCTAATTCAGAGAAGCAACCTAAGGTACATTTTTTTTTCATGGCATTTTAAAAAGAGGCCAATCCAGCTCAGTATCTGTGGTATCACCCCTCTCCCAGGTTTTTAATCACTTGATCAAGGGGAATATACAATGAATAAATGAATTCTTCCACTTAAACCATTGGAGTATCTCTTAAAATTCAACCTCTATGGATATTTTACTCAGTGATCCTCAGTTAATCTCAGTTCTGTTATTGCTGCATTCATTTGAAAATACAGTCTACTCAACCAGTTATGTAAATCAAAAAATGAGAAAGTCTCTAAAGGTCATAGCAAATCTAAATTCTTATTTCTTATTTTTATTTATTTATTTATTTATTTTTTTTTATTTTTGACAGGCAGAGTGGACAGTGAGAGAGAGAGAGAGACAGAGAGAAAGGTCTTCCTTTTGCCATTGGTTCACCCTCCAATGGCCGCCGCGGTAGCGCGCTGCGGCCGGCGCACCGCGCTGATCCGATGGCAGGAGCCAGGTGCTTATCCTGGTCTCCCATGGGGTGCAGGGCCCAAGCACTTGGGCCATCCTCCACTGCACTCCCTGGCCACAGCAGAGAGCTGGCCTGGAAGAGGGGCAACCGGGACAGGATCGGTGCCCCGACCGGGACTAGAACCCGGTGTGCCGGCGCCGCAAGGCGGAGGATTAGCCTAGTGAGCCGCGGCGCCGGCCTAAATTCTTATTTCTAAATCAGGGTTTCTGTTTTTCCAGTGAGATCCTCAGAAATTTGGGTATGTTTTGAGGAGCTTATTAACTAATGTTAATATGTTGGACTTGATTTATAAAAACTTACATCATTTATTTCAGAACTTAAATAGTTCTTAGAATCTAAAAGAGTTAGTTTTACTTATTTAGCCATTCATTTATATTTATATATTTAGTTGCTATTTCTATTCTATTATGGGCATCCACCTTTCATTTAAAAATTTGAATCCTATTTTTATAGTCAAATTGACTGCAGTTTGATTGTTATTTATCTTTCATCCTTAAACATTTCTTAAATGAGAGGTAATACTTTTTAGGATGTGCTTATTAGAATTAAAGTATAAAGTAATTTTATGAAGAACTTGATAACACTCTATGATTAAACTGGACATCTTATTTTACCTTTGTGCTTAATATGAGAAAGCACACTGTGTCAGCATTTTACAAAACATTTAACATAAGTCATTTTATTCTTTATGTGGTGCAGTTGGAATACATTAACACATGATCATGGTTCCTTGTGTAGTCTTTCTGCTGGGAGACTGTTATATTTCTTAAGCATGTAGCTGTACATGGAAACACATACCATTTCTAGGCTCACATCCTTGTACAATGCATTCAAGCTGACAAAAACAAACTCACTTGGAGAAGTGCGGGAAATAAACAAAGGGCATGAGATAGGACCATGTATGGCTCAGGTGGAGTATGAGGTTGTGAGTCGAAAGGTAGCTGAACATTTCCATCTTGGTGTGAGTCCCTTGGGAGGAAGGGGTTTTCATAAAAGGGGTGAAACGTACACTCTTACTAAGAGTGATTGACAGTGAATGATTAAATAGGAGAATAACTAGCACTCTCTGCCTCTTAAGGCTAAGCACATGTACACTGAATGCAGATCTTTTCAGTGCGGCTGGCCGTCTGGCCTAATGATAGCATGTATCTGAAAAAGCTGGTGCTGGGGTGGATTACCTGTACAGATAAAAATGCAAGGCAACCCAATCATACAGTATCCTTAAAAATAAGTTTTATAACCCAAATGCATTGTTAAGTGCATATACAGAAATGGATGGAAGACCCTGTTTGTGAAAGTAGATTCCTGACATCAGGCCCTTGGTCAGTGTGTAGGCAGAATGGCTCCCTGAATTGGATAACGCAGTGCACAGCACAGTGGCTGATGAGATTGATGTGTCCGCAGGAGAGCGGCTCTATTACTGAAGCCTTTAACCTATTTTCTCTCTCTTCAAAAATGAGCTCCTGAGTGGATGTGATCCTCAAGGAAGTGAATTTAATTCACAGGGAGATAGTTTATAGATGAGCAAATTTAATTTAAGAATTTACCATAGAAGAGAACTATGTGGGAAAACATTATTATAAATCATGCAGTTACATTTTTCAAAGATGCCATTTTTTTCGTGTATTGCTTCGGGCACTTGTGTTTCAAAAGCATTAGTAATTGTTCTTTAATTTTGCCCTGCCTCATAGAACACACAGCTAAAACTATTGAATCTGCATTGTATTGTTTATCAATTTATTATATTAAAGAATGTCATTGTACTTGCATTTGAAAACATTAGTTCTTGACTGTTTCCTTTAATTCTTGAAAATATGATCCAGTCTGCCCTAAGTTAAATACTTGGTAATTATTACAAAGAGTAAAAGCCTATCTCATGAATCCATTATTCTGAAATCTGTGCAGTAATATTGATAACTATTGGAAGAGGCAATACTTGGGCTAGTTTTTGCCAATTAAGAAAATTGACCCTTTATAACAACTCAGAAGATGAAATACAAAGTGTGCTACCTATACTGCTTAGCTTACTATTAATAGTAAATTAGTAGTTTCTCTTTGAAATATAAGGTAGTATAAGTTTATTAAGCTTGTTCTCTCACACAAATACAAATGTGCTTAATTATAATTATTTTTGTTGTCATTTTAGTCTTAAACTAACTCCTACACTTAGCACATATTTTGCTATTTTTTAAACACTGTAGCCCATTATTATTTGTGTTTTGTAATTAGAATTAAGGGGTCATAAATATGTATTTGGAAAATACATTGAACACCAATCTGGTAAATATAAATATGTGTATTTTCTTAATTTCTTCACTGTATGGTCTTTTGATATTTTCTGTATGTATATGTATTTTTTCATTTGAAAGGCAGACAGACAGATCTAGAGACTGAGCTCCCATCTACTGGTTTGCGCCCCAAATGCTGTGTTGTAACTCAGTCCAGGTTTCCCACGTGGGTGGCAGGGACTTAATTATTTTAGCCGTCACCTGCTGCCTCTCAAAGTATGCATAAGCTGGAAGCTGGAATCAGGAGCAGAGCCAGGACTCAAACCCAGATGCCCTGAAGATGTATTATGTGAGCATTACAACACCCAAATACCCACACCTAATAGAAAATGTTAAAATCTGATTGAAATTAAGTAAATAAAGTACAGATGATTTCCTTGCTTAGCTCTTAAGAAGTCAGAGTTTCACACAGTTAGTACAAAGTCCTGTCCCTCAGTGTGCAGTTATTAGGAATGGATTTATGTTCATTCAATTTAGAAAATTCACACCAAAGGAAAACTAATTTCTTACAGAAAAGAAAGTGTGTCTTGTCATGAGCAAGCTTCCAGCTTTACTAACTTTTTAGAGACCTTCCATAGCAGTGTTCTGATGCATTTAATATATTGCTCTGAAATTACTTGATAATTTGCCAGATATCATTCGGATTTTCTGACTAGATATCTTATATATCAAATTACACTTGCACTACTTAATTTTGTATAAGGGAGGAAAAAAAATCCTTTTCAGTTCAACTGGTTCCCACAACCATAATTAACGCTCAAGGATGTGTTAAACTCATAAAATTTAATTTGGTCTATAATTTTCCCAATTGCTAAGTGAATTGCCATTTCCTATCCTATGTCAACAGCGGTATTTTTAAAGCTAGCTGGTGGGTTTTTGTTGACTATTGACTGCCCTCTAGTGGACTAACCTGTTCTTTTCCAATAACCTGTCAAATTTAAATGAGAAATCATTTCTATATGGAAGTAAGTATTCCTTCATGGATTTGTACTCCTGTTTTCCACTGGCTACCAAGTGTAAGACAACTAATTTTACAGCTTTTCTGGAGCATTGCTAATGATAGTCCTTGAAACAACTAGCATAAACAGAATAAATAAATAACATTATACACTTTTAAGAAGTTATGTGAGGGGCCAGCATTGGCATCCCATATCAAAATGCTGGTTCAAGTTCCAGATGTTATGCTTCCAAAACAGCTTCCTGATAATGTGCCTGGAAAAGCAGCAGATGATGGCCCAAGTACTACAGTCCCTGCCAACCTATGAGAGACCAGGATGGAGTTCCTGACTCCTGGTTTGAGCCTATCTGAGATCTGGCTGTTGTGGCTAATTCGGGAGTGAACCAGTAGATGGAAGATATGCCTCCCACCACCCCCGTCACTCTGCCTTTCAGATCTTTTGTTTTTAAATGTCACATGAGAAAGTATGCTGATCTCATTGACAATTCTATGCATTTTAGTTTGTTTTTTCTTTCTCATTTATTATGTGTTTCCTGATGCATGCACCCACTTTTAAGATGTCTCTGTGACTCTCACTTGCAGATGCTACAACTGTGGTGGTCTTGATCATCATGCTAAGGAATGCAGTCTACCTCCTCAGCCAAAGAAGTGCCATTGCTGTCAGAGCATCCTGCACATGGTGGCAAACTGCCCACATAAAACTGCAGCACAGCCACCTGCCAGTTCTCAGGGAAGACAGGAAGCAGAGTCCCAGCCGTGCACTTCGATGTTCCCTAGAGAAGCAGGAGGAGGGCAGGGCTGCACGTCACCACCGTTTGCTCAGGAGGCAAGGCCAGAGGTCCTAGAGCGGCCAGGCAGGTCCCCTCCAGAAGCTTCCTCCACGAAGTCATCGGCAGCACCAGAAGAACCAAACAAAAAGGGGCCTTCAGTTCAAAAAAGGAAAAAGACATAACCCTTGCTAGTGTCTCATGTTCTTTACCCGGTTGGGAAGTCTACCTCACGCACGCACAGGGGAACCGTATTTCACCAACAGCAGCTGGCATGGGATGTTAACTACTGTTGAAGAACTGTGAATTTTTAAAACAGACAAATCACTCTAAGCAAATTACACTTGAGCAGGGTGTCCCGTTTTACATTCTTCAGAGAATGAGATGCTGTGTGTATCAGTATGTGCAGGTGTGAGAGGGAGAGAGCCTGACCGTGTGTGTGTGTGTGCGTGTGCGTGCGCACACGTGCGTGTGTATGTTTCATAGAGGAATGTAGACATCTATGTAAAGAGGCTTTGTCTTTACATGTGTGTGCACGTAGAAACAAGCACACACCCTCCCTCCCATAATTGGACATGTCCAAGGGTTGATAACCCACGTGAAGAATTTACATTGGTTTTGGAAATAACCCCCAGAGTTTTTCTTGAAATGCCACCTTTTTTATATTGCATAAAAACAAAATCATGCCTGTTAACCATTTGTGTGAACCAAAGGATACTTCAGATCTCAGAGCTGCCAATTATATGGTACTAAAGGTTTTTAAGACACCCAGTTCCCCTGGAGTTTGGGTTTGCCTCTTTTTCTCAATAGCTACAGAGTGTTTGAAGGCAGTACCTTAACTCCATATGCCTCTGACTGCCATAGATTATTTTTTATTCTGGGACATTGAACTCCAGAAAAGACAATGAATGTGTAATTTCTGTGCCGATATTTCCATGTTTTTAATTCCATGTTTTGATTGTAAATTAGATGCCTATTTAGAGAAATGAAGGCGAGGGTCATCTATAAATGTAGCGACTTGATTATTTTCGGTGGTATCATGATACCAGTTCATTGTGACCTTTAATGTTAGGAGGTTTTCAAGGGGTCGTGGCAACAGCAGCTTCCCTTGACCAAGTCAGTCTTGCAACCCTGGCACAGAGCAGGGAGCCCTCCTTACTTACTACTGAAGACCTTAGAGGAAAACTTGGGTCCTTTGTGTATATTTTCAGTGGCTGTTTTTGTTCCCCCTGGAGAGTTACCTAACTTGTTTTTCAAGCAAACAAAAGCATCACAGAAAGGAATAACATGCTGGAGTTGAGAACAGAAATTAAGTAAATGCTCACGACTGCCCAGTCTGTATGACCTGTCCGTGAGGTGTAAATGCGCAGTGTTCAGTGGCAGGCTTTAAGAGTGACAAGCCTGGGGCAGGGGTACTGAAACCTCTCCCTCCAGACAGC
This sequence comes from Lepus europaeus, assembly GCF_033115175.1. NCBI lineage: Eukaryota > Metazoa > Chordata > Mammalia > Lagomorpha > Leporidae > Lepus > Lepus europaeus. The sequence goes on from NC_084829.1 coordinate 103,097,555, forward strand.
TTGAAGTATTTTATGTATAACACTGATCTTCTAGAAGTTACCTTCAGTGCTTACCCTGAAGTAACCCGTAGGCTAGGTTCAGGATGAACGAACATTCTGTGCTGGGAATCAGGAGTTGCTCAGTCGGTGCTCAGCTTTAGGAATAAACTTACTGGGGATCGGTTATAGTACTGGTCTCTTTAGGATACAGTCATGGGAAAAAAAATAATTTTGGAGTCATCTTGGTTCCAGATGTTACAGGCAAATTTCTGAAACATCTCCAAGAAGATACCAATTAATTCTACTTAATATTGGCAATAAATATAGTTTTTTATGGGCCTGTTGGTATAAGCTCAGATAATCAAAAAGAGAGAGTAGCATGACTCAAGAGAGACATATTCTGCAAAACAGTTTCTGCTCCCTCTCCCCTTGTCCTGTCACGGGAGACTGGTATAGCTGCTGCTGTTTCAGCAGGCTGCCAGAGAAGAAAATGCCTGCGGCTGGGCTGCCAGTCCTTACAACTCAGCTTGAATTTTGCAACAGTGCTTGTGAGAGTTTCCATGGCGTCTGCTGGAGTATCAGTGTGCCGTGATGCAAAGCTCATCTTTGACGATATTGAATGTGATGTAGCTGTAGAGAAGTTACTTCCTTGCCTTACGTGAGGATTTCAAGCTTATTTAAATTATGTAGACAAATCAAAGTGGCATTGCTTAATTTTTTAGCAGGTATAATAAACAGGTTATTAACAGTAAAAAATGCAAAACAGTAAGTCACTTTGAAAATTCAAACCAAAGTTTCTTGACCTTATAGAAATAGGAAATTATGGACTTGAAAATTGGACATTCCCTGTTTACATTTACAGGTTCAGAGCTGAGATCATGATGAAAAACAAAGACACAGAAACACTTGAGAACTGTGGACCCTATGGGTGCAATTTAAAATCTTTTCCAGCATCTCACCAGACTGAACTAAGCACATACCAAACATATCTTGTGGTTAGAAGTTGGGGTTTATTTTTTATATGAGAAGATTATCACTATTACATAACATACTCAGGACAAAGAACTTTGCTCAGGGAACATACCATATAATGTTGTTGTTGTGTTTCTTTACAGACTAGACTACAGTCCTGCTTACTCAAAACAAACCAAATAACTTTGACCTTTATGTAAGTACCTGTACTGATGTTAGTAACTACCTCTGAGTTTGACATACATCAGAATTTCTGAATATCAGATACCAGTTCTCTTGTTTTTATTCATGTGAAAAAACAAATCCTCTAAAGCAGAAGTCCTCAGCTCCTTGCATATGTGAATATCACTGATGTAAGCACATTGTTCATTTACATGGGTGAACTATTCTGTTTACAGCAAAAGGCTACCTCATAGTTGACGCATAGCACACCTCTATGCTGCTCCAGCCTTACAGGTGGCTGATAATTCTCTGGTACAGAACCTTTCTATCTGTATTATAGATAGCAATTCACAACTGCATGTTTCTTGCAAACACTTCTGAATAATGAAGCATCTTGTTTTAGTTAGCAGTCTCCAAGCATTTCCTTAAAACCCATCATGTATTTAGTTTAAAGACTTATGGGCACCCTTCCAATTTAAGCAAAACAGAACACAGGACATAGCTACTTTTGCCCAGGAGTGGAGGGACAGGAAAGGGGTAGCAGGAAGGAGGAAGGGTTGGTATAAGTGCATTCATGCTGGGCAAAGAACTATAAAAGATGCCCATCTCCTTCATTTACATGTCTATGCTACCCTTAAACCAAGTGTATTGCCGCATAATAACCCTGGGCACATAAGCAAGCAGCATCAACATGCCAAGAGCGAACATGAAACAGGATGCCATTCCGAGCTACTGGCGGGGAAAGGGCCTGTGTAAGCATCTGTTTGCAGGGTTACTAATTGTGGGGCAGCATGTCTGTGAATTATGCTGTCTCGTGACCCCCACCATCATGTTGACCCCAATGTAATTCCTATAAAAAGATGCACGACCAGGCACCTAACCCTATGAGCTATTCATTAGCTATGTGGCTGATTATAATGGAAATATTTTTATGCTTGCTTTTTTAGTTTTTATTAGACTAAATTACAATGGAAAGATTTTTTTACCTGCTTATAACTTGGAAGTTTAGCGTGCAATGTAAGAAAGATCAAGAAGTACCATGCTGTTAGCATCAGTCCAACTCCAAATATAGGATGTTTTTATTGCCAATATTTTTGTGTGTATGTTCTGGCTCACTTTCATTTTGCACCAGTGTGGCCCCAAGTTACTGCTGGTTGTATTTAGTTTGTGAATAGAAGCCCATAAGTGTTAATAGACTGTAACATTCACTGTAAGATGAATTATACAGGACATGGGAAATCTCATTAAGTCTTGAAGTTAATTTAAATTAATTTATCTGTTTTCTCTAAGAAATGTTTATCATAAAATATATATGTGTATTTTCCCTTTGGTTATAAAATTTGGGAAAGTATATACAAGTGCGGCTGCACTGACTTTAATTTTCTAGGTGTCTTAATGAGATTTATTTGTTTTAGAGAAGAACAACTTGTCGAAAGCATCAAATTTTGTCTTACGTAATGGTCAACAGCCTCTTCCAGATGTGCTGGTTGTGTGATCTGTGTCCTAGTTGTTCAGTTAGAGTAAGAGGTTGACCTACTGACTCATTTTTAAAAAATTTCTATATTTGGAATGAAACTGCAAAGTTAAGGTGAAGTACTGTACTGTGAGAAAATATGATACTACATCTGTGGCTTAACACTTATGAGAGTTGCCAGCTTGAAAATGATGGTGTTGACTACCTCTTGAATCACTTCTGTCTATCAACCACTGGCACCTACCACCAAGCTGGCTGTCATTAGTATGTGTGCTTTTTGGTATTAACAACTCTAACCATACTAGAGACCAAAGTGAACCCTGATTCTATATGTCTTTAATACAGTGTTTTATCTAGTGTTTTTTAAATTATCCTGTGTAGTATTTAGATTACCTCATTGTCCATTTTGACTTGTGTTGTTTACAAGTGAAAATTAAAAAAACGCTTGAACTGTATGTTTTTGAAGAACAAGGAAGGAGTAGATGTTTGGAATGGCATTTCACTCATGTACAGTCGGTCATCTTGATGGACTAAAGCACTGTTTGCCTTTTCTGCAGACCATGGATTTTATCTTCGCATTTCATGCTGTCTTATTCTGTCAATTATGGATATTTTGAGGCTTAAAAAAATTACTTGATTGAAAATAAAACATATAACGTTGGCATTAATGATGAGTTTTGGAGATTATTCCTGATCTGTGTGATTGTTGAATTAAATGAATAGATAAAAGGCCATTTAAGCAGTATTTATAGCAATTTGAGAAAAGCCTAACTGATTCTAATGTATACCCGCACAGGTGATTATTAACAGTTTGTTTATGACAACGCAAATGATGAATAATGCTGGCTGAGTGGATAAAGCAGGAAAAGTGGTCCTGTCATTATTAGGGATTATTCTTTGTTACTTTGTGAAATTTGTGAATAAAAACACACATTTTGGATGCCCAGCAAAAGTGACCTGAAACAAGATGTTTTAAGCCTTTTTTTAAATTAAAAAAAAATTTTTTTTGACAGGCAGAGTTAGACAGAGAGAGAGAGAGACAAAGGTCTTCTTTTTCCATTGGTTCACCCCCCAGTGGCTGCTACGGCCAGTGCCGATCTGAAGCCGGGCGCCAGGTGCTTCCTCCTGGTCTCCTATATGGGTGCAGGGTCCAAACACTTGGGCCATCCTCCACTGTACTCCCGGGCCACAGCAGAGAGCTGGACAGGAAGAGGGGCAACCGGGAAAGAACCAGCACCCAACCAGGACTAGAACTTGGGGTGATGGTGCCACAGGCGGAGGATTAGCCTAGTGAGCCGTGGCGCCAGCCTTAAGCCTTTTTAAGAAATCATTTAAAAAGTTTTCCAATGAGTTTTTCATAATAATTATATTGAATTTCAGAAGAATAAATCAAAGTCAGGAGTTACACAGGTACCAGATATTTAAAATGAGAATATATATTTATCAAATTACCTATGTGGTAGTAATACAGTATAAAATCAATTTGATAAAACTGTTGAGTTCTATATATTGGTCAACCGCACAGTTAAACTCATTTTCCACTCTATACTCGTCATTGTAGACATTTGGGGAGTGAATTATGCATGGCAACTCTTTCACTCTCTCTGCCTATCTCTCAAATAAATAAAAATCATTTAAAAATTTTTCACATCCTAATAAAAGTGATACATTCATTGCTGCACAAGAATGTGAATACGCTTAACGTTACTGAACTGCACACTTCAAATAAAAATGGTTAGGATACTAAATGTTATGTTTTCTTAGCAGTTTAAAGAAAAAGAAAATAGGAGTCATAGTAGACCACAAAAAAAGGCTAAAGAGCAAAACCGACACTGGCCAACCCTAACAAAGCCTAAACACCCTGAATGCGTCTAAGATGATCAATGGGTGTGTTATCTGCCAAAAGAAAATTTCAGTTTCCATGGAAGATTCCAACATCATTCAGAGACTAAAAATTTCCATCTCTAATGTCTGGCATCCCATCAGAAAGTATGAAGATGGCTGAAAACAGAAACAACAGCAACAGAAAGACATGCATGGGTGATTCAGATGTTGCCATGATGGCAAAAGGACATTAAGAATTAACTGACAAATAAGTACAGGAGAAGATGATGTGAAACAGATCCTAGAGGCCAGCACCGTGGCTCACTAGGCTAATCCTCCACCTGCGGCACCTGCACCCTGAGTTCTAGTCCTGGTTGCTCCTCTTCCAGTCCAGCTCTCTGCTGTGGCCTGGGAGGGCAGTGGAGGATGGCTCAGGTCCTTGGGCCCTGCATCCGCGTGGGAGACCAGGAGGAAGCACCTGGCTCCTGGCTTCGGATCGGCACAGTGCGCCGGCCATAGTGGCCACTTGGGGGATGAACCAACAGAAAAAGGAAGACCTTTCTCTCTCTGTCTCTATCTCACTGTCTAACTCTGCCTGCCAAAAAACAAAAAAACAAAAAAAAAAAAAAAAAAAAAAAAAAAAGAAACAGATCATAGAACTAAAAATTATAATACTTGGAAGAAATTCAACAGATGGAGTCAACATCAGGTTAGAGGCAACAGAACAAATGATTAGTTAACAAGAAACAGGCCAATGGAAAGTAGAGGGATGGAAAAATTTTATGGTGTTGATATGTGTGAAACCAAATTGCAAAAGTTTAAAAAAATATAACAACACAGCCTCTACTACTTGTTTGAAATGGGAGTTAAGATGGTAAATGTAATGCAGCAACTAGAAAAGGTAAGAATGAAAAAAATTGCTCTTTGTTTAGTGTTTTTTTAATTTCATCATTGGAAAAATACATAAACAAGCAGAAATATTAAGTGTAAAAAGCTACAAGTGTTAACAAGTTATAATTCTTATGCAGTTGTTTCCTTAACAAACTTAACACAGTCTTGCTTTGCAACTTCCTTACTAAAATAGCAGCTGGAAGCCCTTACTGAATTTCTGCTTGCTTTTTGACTGTGCATTGTGAGTATAATTCCCAAAATCTTGTTGTGGGTTTGACATCCTAGTGAATGTGTTAGTAAAGCAAATGGGGCAGGGAGATGCTAAAGCCAAAGAAAGATAAGCCTGTGTCCTCTCCTCAGTGGTGTCCTCTTGTGAGCTTGTCCTTTGCTCCCTTGGCTCCCTAGCACATGTTTGAAGACAGAAGGGAATGGAACCAATGGGCAGAGTCTGAAGTTACTAGAAGAGTGGCTAAGTATGGAACTAGTTTCACTTAAGAACAAAGGGCTAGGGACTTATCACTTCTCATGGTAGCTTTCTAAGTGGCTATTTTGGGAGGACACAAGGTAAATATCAGACTGTGTGTGTATGAACTATGAGAAAGATATGACTTTGGTGTTTTGATGAAGCTGTCTGGACCGTCATTGAAAAGTTGGGAGTTTGGGGAATCTAAATGTTTAGAAATACATAATGATATTATACTGCTGTACCCCCATGCTGATTTGGAGAAGCAGAGTTTACCCTATTTGTCCTTTCCAGGGAACTCTACTGGGGAAAAAGATGAAGTTGTAGTACATAAATGATAGGAGACTTTCATACCTGAAATAGAGGTAATCCAATTAATGTTTCTTTTTTCTCTAATATAAAGAAGAAATGTAAGGCCCACTGAGGAGAAGAGAGAAGGGAGATGCAGAGTCCTAGGCGTTACCTCTGCCAACACAGAGCAGCACGTTTGCATGACCTACTGTGTTTGCACCTCCCGTATAAAGAGGTGTTCATAAGAGCTTTTCTGTGAAGCTCTTGCTTGTTGGGCTGTTTAGCTGAAACACTGCCAGGAGACACCCACCATTTTGTGATGGATTTTGCTTCTGCTTCCTTACTATTTTTGTGACATACTCCCTCAAAAAATTTTTATAGGTTCTTTTGTTTGCTTTACTTTCTAGAAACAATTGAAACTTAAAAGCTTTTACTGTTACTAAAATACAATTTTTGTCTTCCAAAATTTATAAATCAGCATGTTACTCTCTTTTTTTTTTCTTTTAAAGATTTACTTGTTTATTTGGGAGGCGGAGTTACAGACAGAGGGAGAGAGAGAGAGGTCTTCCATCTGCTGCTTCACTCCCCAAATGGCTCCAACAGCCGGAGCTGGGCTGATCTGAAGCCAGGAGCCAGGAACTTCTTCCAGGTCTGCCACATGGGTACAGGGGCCGGCGCACTTGGGCCATCTTCCGCTGCTTTCTTAGGCCATTAGCAGGAAGCTGGATCAGAAGTAGAGCAGCCAGGACACTAATTGGCACCCATAAAGGATGCCAGAGCCACAGGCGGAGGCTTAGCCTGCTACACCACAACATGTTACTGTTTCCAAACCCCTCTCCCATCTCACATAACACACACACACACACACACTGAATTGGTTTGGGGTACCCTAGGAAATGGTACCTGTTTCTCAGGCTGCATATCAGGGATGATTCTTAACACCATATTTTTCACTTTTAAAATGTGTCCTGTATCTACGGTGTATGTGTGTGTGTTTTCTAAAATTACTAAACCTTTTTTGAAGATGTGAACTGTTTTCTGAAGGTCAAAGTCCTCAACTTCCATTTAATTTCTAAGCTTTTCAGCCTCTGTAGCTGTCTGCCTGCTTCTATCTGTAAATGTTCTTTAAAGTAGCATCTCCAACTGTGGGCTTTTGCTTAAATCCCAAATTACATGGTTTGTCCTCTTTTGTCAAGATGAGTGAGCAGACTGGACTCACACCTACCTATTACAGGCAGGGCAGGGCTGCAAAGGAAAGCCAATTTAGCACTTAGGAAGCAATGGCTTGGTTCCAACAGAGCTGTTATTGACACGTGGACCTTTCTTACCGCTTTTGCACAAATTCTCCAGAAGTATGGGCTTCCCCTCACTACTGGCATGTCACGTATGACCAGGGTTACGTGTCACTGGCGCGTATGGCCAGGGTTATGTGTCACCACCTGTGTTGAGACCATCAGGTCACATACATAGTCAAGCTCTTGCCATTATCTCCATGTTGTCTCTTCAAGTTCTCTCATTTCTTCACAAAAGCAATTCTTTACAATTAAATTTTCATTAACCAGTCCAGATATTAGTTTGGGTAGTGGCTTCTGCCACTCACCCAAAGGAATTCATTTAAAACTACATCAGTAGATTCTAATGATGTTCATAATAAATTTTCCACTGGTTTGGAAAATAGGCAGAGAAGGTGCTCTGGTGTGAGAGGCTGCTGTTGAATGTTGAATGTTGAACGAGAAGGTACCATGTCTCACTCTATTTTCTTGGGGGGCAAGAGGCTCATTTCTGTTCATACTGCACAGCATTAAAGGGGAAACTTAGCAGATTACTGGGGATAAGTTAACATAGAGCAAAGTGGCTGGAAGAGACCCTGGGTTGGCATCATACCCAACCATCCCCAATGGTGATTTCTAAAACCTGCTGGAGAATATTCAACACGATTCTGTATAATGCCACTGCAGTGTCCAAATGTCCCAATACAATCCCCAAACAGTGTCCCATCTCCAAACCAAACAGACATTTGGAAACTATAACCCAAGTTTAGATAATTTAGGAAATCCTATTTGGAAGCACCATATGGACAACCTACAGTGTTTCTTAATAGTAAAAAATATTTCTTAATGGAACACTATCCCCACTAAAATTTTCTCCCGGATTATATAAGAGAGGAACCAAATAATGTAATACAATATAAACAGCATGTCCTAATGTAGGACATTTGGGCCTTTGGAAGTGTAACTTTTTCCTTCTCGAGGTGAAAGTTGGACTTCAAGGACTTCAGAGTTGAATTCTGTGATTAAACCCTGAGCATGAGGTGTTTCAGTTGCTGCTTGGTGCCAGCAGAGGGCACTCTTTACTCGCTTGCTGAAACTTTTTCAACACCTCATAGCTACTTGAATATGAGTATTTCCTATGATTGACAAACTTACCTAGGAAAATTTTTACTGGAGAAGTGTGTAATTATAAGTCATGACTTCGTGGAATCTTAACAGAACACAGTCTGCTCAAGGGATCCTGATAGTGGTAACTTGCCGACAACAAGTATCCCTGGGTATTCCTAAGTCTGCTTGCAGTAAGAAACTTCAACACTGTAAAACCCACATTGTGTAACATCCTCCTGTTGCATGACTGCCCCATACATTTGTCTTCTATCTTTCAACCTATATGAAGCACAGGCTTCTAAAATGCTTGGTTGTGATTTTACTGTCTAGAATTTGGATGTTCTTTTCAGTTAGATGCCTTCATAAGTCTGCTTATGCTTGCACTGAGAAGACATGATACCTTGTTGAAATGCTAATGCTATCACATCCTGGGGTTCTGGGTGTTGGTCTTTTTTTAAGATTTATTTAAGTCGGGGTTACATAGAGAGAGGGGAGAGAGAGAGACAGATCGATCTTCCATCCGCTGGTTCACTCCCCAATTGGCCGCAACTGCCAGAGCTGCGCCGATCCTAAGCCAGGAGCCAAGAGCTCCCCCAGGGTCTCCCCACATGGGTGCAGGAGCCCAAGGACTTGGGCCATCTCCTACTGCTTTCCCAGGCCACAGCAGAGAGCTGGATCGGAAGTGGAGCAGCTGGGTCTCAAACCGGCGCCCATATGGGATGCCGGCACTTCAAGCCAGGGTGTTAACCTGCTGCGCCACTGCACCGGCCCCTGATGTTGGTCTTAAAAGTGAACACTTAGAAGCAAGGAAAATTAGATACAAGTTCCAAAAAGAATTTCCACATATAATTTAGTGAATGGGTAATTTATGTGTCACTGATTAATATAATAATAGTGTCTGCTTTGATAGTGCTTTATAATTTACATGGTGCTTTGAAATTTGGTTCTCACAAAACCCTCCTAAGCATATGTATTACAAAGGAATGTATGACTCGGCTCAGAGAGATTACATTAACTGCTCAGGTCACATAATGAGACTTGGAGCAAGAAAACACAGCTCAAAATTCTGATTCCATATTCTCCCAGTCACCACAGCCGGGCTGTAATCTTACTGACTCTGTAAGCAGCTCTAGAAACCCAAAGAAAGTGACCGAGAGAATTGAAAAGATCAAGATCACACATGAGTGAGATGCCCTAGCCATTGCAGCAGGGAAGGCAAATCTTTGTCTCTCTGCCTCTCAAAATAAGAGGGAGGTGGGAGAGGAAGAGGAGGGAGAGAATGAGAGAAAAGAAGTGAATGAAAGCAAAACAAGAACATGGTTGGAAATAAGTAGGTTTTGCAGAGTTTTATGATGGAACTAGGAAAGTGCCCAGACCGTCTATTTGGGTCTTGGCATTGTCTCATACCGGCAGTGAGACCTGGGACTGGTCCTATGTCTTCTTTACACTCTCCCTCCCCTTCTATAAAGGGGCCATTAATGCCTGTCCTGCCACCTTCATATTATTGTATTCACCATGAAGGGTTAGAGAGCTTTGTTCAAGCCAAAAATGATCTGAAGGGACTTTGAGAGCCTAAACCTATGTCCCTGCCCTGGCTAGTATAGCAGCCACACCGAGAGCATGCACCGGTGGTAGCAGAGGGCAGCACTGGAGGAGAGCTGGCTCCACAGAGGGTCTGGCACTTCCACAGGGAGGTGCTGGAGCTTATCTCGGGGGCACCATTGGGGGCAGATGCATGTGATGAACGTAGCATGGTGCAGTCACTACTCTGGCTGAGATGCAGGGCGCGGAGTGACTGGACATGGGCAGGGCCTCGCCAGAATGAAGTCTTCTCCCTGCGGATGAGGAGGGCTTTTCAACTCTACTGGCAAAGTTTCCAGTTACTCTAACAGCAGACTGGAAAACCTGAGGCTGGAGGCAGAGAAGCAAGCTGGGGTTGGTTTTACTGCAGGGACCAGGGGAGAGCTGCAGAGGCCAGGAAGAGAGAGAGTGAGAATATTTATTATTCACTTGAAAATGATAAAAACCATTTCAAGCTAACATAATGGTAAGTTTCTCGGGCCAGTGCTGTGGCGTAGTGGGCTGAGCCTCTGCCTGCAGTGCCGGAGTCCCATATGGGCAAGTGTTCGAGTCCCAGCTGCTCCTCTTTTGATCCAGCTCTCTTCTATGGCCTGGGAAAACAGTGGAAGACGGCCTAAGTACTTGGGCCCCTGCACCCACGTGGGAGACCCAGAAGAAGTTCCTGGCTCCTGACTCAGCTCCAGCTATTGCAGCCATCTGGGAGTGAACCAGCAGATGGAAGATCTTTCTGTCTTTCTCTCTCTATGTCTGTAACTCTACCTCTCAAATAAGTAAATAAAATCTTAAAAAAAATAATGATTCTTGGGGAAAAAGGCTATTTTAGAAAACAGAAAAAATGGTAAAAAGAGTGGCACTGTTTTGTACTTTTGCAAATTTTTTAAGAGTCTGGCTTCGGGGGCTGGCGCCATGGCTCACTTGGCTAAACCTCCACCTGCGACACCGGCATCCCATGTGGGCGCCGAGTTCTAGTCCTGGCTGCTCCTTTTCCAGTCCAGCTCTCTGCTGTGACCATGGAGGGCAGTGGAGGATGGCCCAAGTGCTTGGGCCCCTGCATCCGCATGGGAGACCAGGAAAAAGCACCTGGCTCCGGGCTTCAGGCCGGCATAGTGCCGGCTGTAGTGGCCATTTGGAGAGTGAACCAACGGAAGGAAGACGTTTCTCTCTGTCTCTCTCACTGTCTATAACTCTACCTACCAAAATAAATAAAAAAATAAAAATTAAAAAAAGAACCATGCTGTACCATTAAAAAAAAAACAAACAAACAGAGTCTGGCTTCATGGAAGATAGGGGTGGATTCTCTGCTTCTGTATTCGTATGTTGCAATATAGTTTTGGTTGAAGTATATGACCCCACACAGATTTTTGAAAAATGGAGGAGTATTTTAATAGCCTTCAAAGATAATTGTTGATATTCTTGATACTACAACAAAACTCTACAAGTAATAGTTTTTTTAAGATTTATTTTATTTGAAAAGCAGAGTTAGAGAGAGAGAGAGAGATCTTCTAGCTGCTAGTTCACTCCTCAAATGGCCACAATAGGTAGGGCTAGGCCAGACCAAAGTCAGGAGTCAGGAGCTTCATCTGGGTTTCCCATGTGGATAGCAAGGGCCCCTCCACTGCTTTCCCAGGAGTATTAGCTGGACCAGAAGTGGAACAGGTAGGATTCGAACTGGCACCCACATGAGATACCAGCACTGCAGGCAGAAACTTTATCCACTATGCCACCATGCTGGCCTCAAGTAATTGTTTCCTAAAGGTTAGTTCAAATGTGGAATTTGCAACAGCACCAGTGATCTTTTTGCTTCATTGGTCTAGCTTGCACTTGGATTGGATCTTATACATGAAGCTTGATCATGCACTGGCCATTTAAAAAAATACTGGCTTATTGAGTTAGGTAAATTTCCCAGTGTTAACATATTTCAAAATAAAATATCAAAAGTCACTAATTCACTGGAGAAACAAAACAGTTACCAACAAAATGTATTAGAGAGCTGTCAAACTCATGGTCATCTTCAACTCAGATCCTTCCATGAGTCCCAGACTTATTGATCCAATTCCCTCCCTGGCATCTGTCCACTAGGAAGACCCTTTGAACATTGCTTAAAGAAAACATCACCAGGGCTGGCACTGTGGGGTAGGGGGTAAAGAGGCTACCTGCAGTGCTGGCATCCCATATGGGCACTGGTTTGGGTCCCAGCAGCTCCACTTCCAATTCAGCTCTGCTGTGGCCTGGGAAAGCAGTAGAAGATGACCCAAGTGTTTGGACCACTGCCCCCACATGGGATACCTGGAAGAAGGTCCTGGCTCCTGGCTTCAGATTGGCTGCAGCTCCAGCTGTTGTGGCCAACTGGGAAATGAACCAGCAGATAAAAGACCTCTCTTTCTGCCTCTCCTCTCTGAGTACTTTTTAAAAAAGAAAACATCACCAGGCTTTCCACTCCCACCTGGTCCTCCACCTTGTCCCTAGCCAGGAATGACAGCAATTATCTGAGCCAGAAACTTTTGTCATAGTCATCTTCCTCACCACTACCTCTGCTCCCTCAAGTCCCTATCTAAATCCTGTCAACTTGACTGGCTGGGGTCATGTCTGTCCACAGAAAACCCCCAAGTGAACAATGATGGGAACTCTCAGATCTTACATCACAGGCTTATGTATGGGGAGGTTGCCCTGTTGTTGGCTCGGCAAGAAGTTCAGGGTGAGCACTCAGACATCAGCCTGGGTGACATTCCTTACTGAGCCATCAAATCGCTTCCCTTTTGGGGAGTATAGGATGCCTCTTTCATTTGGGTCCAGATGTGGGGCTGACTGGGGAAAACAGGTCAGGTGCCAAGGATTTGCTATGAAAAACCCAGGGAGGGGCTGTCCAGTTCCCATCCCAATACCTAGCACAGATGATAGAAGAAAACGTGGGTTTCTCCGGGAACAGAAACTCTTCCCCCTTGCCCATCACAGAACAGATCTAGGGGAGGTTTTCTGACTCTTTCGTGCGTCACCTTAGAATGTGGAATGCAAGGATGTTCAGAAGAGTGAAAGAAGTGTTGAAATCCCTCCGTTCCCACAGTGAAACTCTGAAGGCTTCTCAGTTGCAGCATCCAGTCACTGCTCTGTACACACCCTGTGGCCCCTTCTTTCCATGGCCAACAGCAGCCGAAGTGGCAAACCCAGGGCTTCTGAAATTAAAAGAAAGGCACCCAAGAGCACAACCTCTTACAACCTGTTCAGACCACCTAATAAACCAGGATTCTGATTACCTCTGAAAGTAACTGAACCAACTGGGCATGGAGTGAGGGCAAACCAGCTATATCGAAGTGGGGAAAGCAACAACAGCAAGCAGGCATTCCTAAGTAAGAAATTTATTTCTTCAAATGGCAATATATATTTTAAACTATAAGGCTCTAGTCAGACATAATGTATCTTTATTCTAGAGGAAATGATATCAATGTAAATGGCACCTAAAAACAGAATGAGTTTCCTATAACTCATGTGTCATATAAATCCTTATAGACTTTAAAACTAGGTTACAAGTGCAACATAAAAACCTAATTTGTACTTAAAAGTGAGTTTCTTAGATTTATGACATCTACATTATGCTACTATGCACAGGTATTTGGGGGATTCTGTGACAATCAAAAAGGGCTACTATCAGTGAGAAAATGTTGCTCCATGATGGGCAGAATCAAAAGCAGTGATGGTGCCTCAACCTCAGGTTCCATGTATGGCATCCCACATTCCAAATCCTTGGAATTCAGAGTTGAATAGGTGGAGATTCCCAATCACTCCAGTTGGAAATATTGAAAAAGGAAGTTGGGAAACCAGGGTTCAAGAGGGAAGGGAAAGGAAACAAAGGCATGGCAGGATCCAACTAGCCACAGCACAGCTTTAGAAATGACCAAGAAAATATATTTTTTTAAAAAAGGTAGATTCATGGAGTTGTACCCCAGGGAGGGGGCAGCTGGGAGGAGAGCACCGACCCCCACAGGTAGGGACTGACCAGCAAGACTTGGGCTCGGCTGGGAGCCACCACACGTTAGCATGACATTTGCTGGACGGACAAGTTACTACATGGTGCACTGGGGAAAGGGCACTGTGTAGGTGACATCAGGTTTCCTGGCATCCAAGTGATTCAGCTGTTGGGGCCATGAGGGGACCTGGGAGGCAGGAACTGGCAGCTCCAAGTTATAAAATCAGAAAAGCTTCACATATGTGGAAGGAGGACCCGATACAAAGAAGGTGATGTCCCCTGGTGCACACGGTTCGCAGCAAAGCACAAAGGTGTCCAATGATTAAAGTGCAATTGAGTTGACAAGGAGGAATGGAAGATTCCAGAAAGTTAAGGATGAGGACTGAAAATTATATAGCACCCATTCTTACTAATTTCAGATATGTAAATACCATTGAGGATTTACGCCGTGTCTGTACTATTATTTTTATAAATACAAATATTTTAAAGGACACATACATTCTAGTATGAACATTACAATTGGATTCATACAACTGAGTAGGTGTTAAGCCCAGTTCACTTGGGGTCCTATCTAGAACAATGTTTGCAGAACACTTTCTGAACCTTAGTCACACAGCTAAGTGAACGCCAAAGGACCTAAGAGACATCTTCTCGGGGGCTTGGTAGCAAATGTGTTTTTATCTATGGGCGAATGCATTACACACAGATACACTTGTTCAATTGTATAAATGGAGTTAAAGTCATCTATGGGCGCTCTCACACTTACAGCCTGTCTGTTTTCTTCTCTGCTGCTTTGTGATCCAGTCTACGTGGGAGGGCTGCTCCATGGCTTTCAGCTCCTTTTCTGAGTCTCACTGTCTTTCTTAGAGGTGTGTGTTTAAAAACAGTTTCAAGTTTCTCATTCAGGTTGAGTGCCTCTTTTAAGATTCCTAACGTTGAGATTAGAATCTTCAAAAGCATTGACAGATATACACAAACTCTCCTAAAAACAATAAATGCTTTTCTATCACCTGCATTTAGCAGTGTGCTTTTCAAACAGGTTTGTTCCCAGGGCTACAGAAATAACCTCCAAACACAATCAGGCTTATCATTGCACACGACCTCCTACAGGGAAAAAGTGAAATGACCCTAAAGATGGGATGGTACAAGAATTCCATTCTTCTCTGGATCCACAGAACCTGAGAAACATCAGAGACGTAGCCATCGCAGGACCCAAAGTGCCTTTCTACTCAGGGGAGGTCGTCTTGACTACTCTGCAGAGTGACTCCGGAAATTGGTCTTCTGTGGGCTGCCTGACCTCACCTGATGGTTGAGAGGAAACAAGGCTGGCGCTCCCCGATCAGCGATGCAGGTGCTGTCCAGCACAGAGCCTTACGGTCCCTAACCCTGAGGCTAAGTCATTCCCCTTTGCTTCATTTCTCCTCAATAAGTTCCTAACTTAGCACACTGAAGAGCATTAAGGAGTAAAGTGAAGCCGGCCTTCTTTCGGGGGTTGGGGGGGGGATGTTAGGGAGCCAAGCTTTGAGACTGACAGCAGAGCCACAGGCCCAGTCTGTGTACATTTTCCCAG
Source organism: Lepus europaeus (assembly GCF_033115175.1). Classification (NCBI taxonomy): domain Eukaryota; kingdom Metazoa; phylum Chordata; class Mammalia; order Lagomorpha; family Leporidae; genus Lepus; species Lepus europaeus. The sequence goes on from NC_084829.1 coordinate 103,113,101, forward strand.
AGAAGTCCGACTTAGAAAGTCTGACTCAGGTGAAATTCCTAAAATAACTGTCACCAAGAAATGGATTTGGGAAAATGAGGTGACCCCAGCTTAGGATGTTTCCATACTTCAACAGAAATGATCTCATAGCAAGAGAAAGCTTCTCTGGGCTCAGTCCACCTGGACATCATTTCATCTGGAACTTTTCCTGTACCAGGGACTCACTCAAAGTTGCTTCTAGCGATGAAATAAAATCAACAACGAGGCACAAGAAGCACAGCCAACCAAAGGGCTCCACTCAAACGTGTGGCTGCCCAAGTGCCAGCCAGCCACGCTGCCTAGAGCTGGACAATTTCCGTTTCACTTCCCACCAAATACTGCTGTCTCTGAGAATGGGATTCTAGCGGGGCAGACGGACAAGGCCAGGCCCTCAGAGCGCCACTGGGCTGGGTGTTCACAGCACTGCCCGAGCTGACCTGTGTGGCCTACCGCTGGGTTTGTGCCTTCCACCATGGCACTGTGATATCTGGCACATCCTTTGAAGACACACTTATGCCCCTTGGGGAACAGTCTGGAACTTCAAAACACAGCCCCGGGGATGCAGCTGACCTCTCGGCCATTGGACTTCCCGACCTTCCACCCTAAGTAAAGCGTTTCCCACACCAGGGAAATGGGAAAAGATGGCGCCAACCCACCGGCCCCTTACAGTTTGCTGAAGGCTGACACCAAGCTCAGAGATGCTTCCGTTCCTTATCTTTCTAGCATCAGGTTGCAGACCAGTTTACAAACCGGCATAATATGAGGGTAACATGAGTTAAGTCTATTGAGCCTGGATCATTATCAAACCATCTACCCAAAGCCCAGAGAAGTAAGGTGAGCTGTGAGAAACCATCCTGGCATGAAAGAAAAACGAAAGTAGTCAAATCCCATCTTTCTCTCCAATCCCCACCTCCCACCCCCTCAACTGAATGCAGCTTGAGATTCCTTGCTTTTTACTATCATCTTAGCTTTCATCTCCAACTGAGATGGTTGTTAAAATTAAACAGCTAACCCCGTTGCCATGGGAGAGAAAAACATCGTGAGGAAAAAGAATCACAACTTGGAAAAATAAGTAAAAAGGCATTTGCATTGACAGAGCGCCAAGGTGTTTTTTTTTTTTTTTTAACTTGAATAATATATCTAGAAAATACTGTGAAATATGTATCTCAAAATAGAATGAGGTCTAGTCAAAAGGCTCAGTAAAACAACTGCTTAAAATCAACAGACCAATAAAAAAAGGACAGGAGGATGAGCTTCCCGCCTCGACCCCACCCCCAGACCCTGCCAGTCTGGATGTGCTAAAGCAGAAGAACCTAAAAGCCATGAGGAAGTGCTGGTAGTTGTTGTGATCTCTGCAAGCCATTTCCGTCCCAATCCCTTCAGCTCTGGGTCAAGGCAGCTGATGGGCTCTGCGTGTATTCGGAGACACGGGTTCAAAGACCTCATCATCATCTTCCACCCCCTCTTCGATTGGCTTCATCTTGGCAGAGGCTCGCTGGTGTGGGGAGGACACATCTGTGAAAGACAGGGGAAGGAGAACCGCTTAGTGTGCAACCTGCCCTGATACTGGTGTCATGTGGGAACCCCAACAGGAAAAGAAAAACGCTATGGGCATCTATGGCTACGACCAAGAATGCCATTTCCCTCAACGCCGTCTTCTATACAGCATCTCAAGAAATAGGAAAACAACAATCAAGCCATAGGATGCATGAGCTTCCTAAACACTCACAGTTCCGAGCCACCCCAGAGTCTGTGTAGGTCTCAGGGTGCATGTGCCTACATTAACATATTATGAACAATTCCTACCCCACACAGTTATTATGAGGATTAAATGACTCAAAACTTGTAAAGTTCTTACATCAATGCCTGAGATATTATCACTTTATAAATGCTTTTAAGACAATAGATAGCATTAGTTAACATGGTCTTGGGAAGGTACTGGCTTAAATGATGAGAAAACTGGTTAAAATTCATCATTGCCCATGGTAATGGCCACGGAAAGGAACAGGGGCAGGTGTTTGGTGCAGTGGTTAAGCAATTGCTTGGGGTACCCACAACCCATATCAGAATGCTAGAGGCTGAGACCTCATTTCGCTCTCCATCCCAGCTTCCTGTTAACGTACACTCTGCAAGATAAGCAGTAAGGGTTCATGTATTGGGACCCTGCCACCCATGTGTGAAACCCACATTGAGTTCCTGGCTTTCGCCTGGCCCAGTCCTGGCTGTTGCAGGCATTTGGTAAGTGAACTAGAGGATGGAAGGGGTGTGCGTGTGTGTTTCTAATGAGTAAAAAGAAAGAAAATTTTTAATAGGACTTATGCTGAAACAAAGATTTGTGTTTCTCAATCTAAGCTGTTCTGAGTATAGCAAAATTGTCTTTTTAACAACAGCAATTGCTGTGGCTTCTATCATATTTTTAGTCTCGTTGTGACTGAGTGTCATAAAATATTAAGTTAGGCTGAGTATCTGTGATCAGATAAAATCCTTAGAATAAACAACAAGACAGCATGTCTGAGAGCATTAAACCAAGTCAATAATACATAGCATTCAGACATAACTGTATAATACACATAACAGAAACACATCCAGTCCATTCTGACTGAGGAGATGGGATTACTTGGTTTCCAATTTTCGAGCCCATCTGTGAAACCAGGACTGCCATTCCATGGTTTACTGATGCTGGTGCCCATAGAGGAGCCAAAATGCTACCCCACCCTCTCAACTGTCTCACTCCTCACTGCATTTTTTTCAGAAAGAAAAATGCAACTGCCAGTTAAACATTCCCATATCACTGGAGGCGGCTGAGTGATCACTTCCCAAGAACTTGCAGTCTTTTTATGAAAGCCTTCATTCTGTTTCTACTGCATTTGCCTGGGCAAAAGAACAGTTGAAGTGTGTGCCATGTAACATTAAAAGGATAAATTCTAAGTAGCCACAATCCTAGGATGGCACTCAGGAGTCCCCACATGGGGTCTCGTCTACCTTCTAGTCTGTGTCTCAGGAACTCACCACCTCCAAATCCAACCCACCTTTTCCTCTTGCTTTCCTTTTCTAAGATTTACATATTTATTTGAAAGTCAGAGTTATAGAGAGAGAGGGAGGGAGAGATCTTCCATCCGCTGGTTCACTCCCCAAGTGATTGTGGTGGCCAGGGCTGAGCCAGGCTGAATCCAGGAACCAGGCACTTCATCTGGGTCTCCCACTTGGGTGGCAGGGGCCCAAACACTTGGGCCATCTTCTGCTGCTCTTTTCAGGCCATTTTCAAGGAGCTGGATTGGAAGAGGAGCAGCCAGGACTTGAACCCGTGTCCATATGGGATGCTGGTGTCGCAGGTGGTGGCTTTACCCGCTATGCCACAATGCCAGTCCTGTCTCGCTCTTCTCTTCCCCTGGAGTGGTCTCTCCATTCCCATCCCTACCCATCATATTCCCTCCTATGCCTCAGGGTGAGGCTCAAATCCTGAGCTCTTCCACATAGAATCTTCCCTCGCTCTCCTTTGGGAAGGTCTGCCCTCTCCTCGTCTCAGCAACCACAGGCTGTACATGCCAGGCTCAGAGCATCTTAGCGGAGGGCGAGCAGGTTGCAGGTGGGAGATTTGGCCTCTTCTCTCCTACAGCCTTGCAGAAGTGCCCCACACAGCCGGGGCTGTCACAATCACTTACACACGTACACTGTGATGAAAAAGCCCTCCTCGGAAGCACACCTGAGGAGCTTCCAGGATGTTTGTTCTCTGACAGGTCAGGCCCCCACCCTTCCGAGGGGCACCACCCACCTTCCTCAAGGGCAGACTGGTCTCAGGTGATGGTGAAACCTCACTAGGAAAAGGGACCAGCATCACTCTATTCCATATCGTTACTTTTATGTAACTGATTTGACACTGCTCACCGCATAAAGGGCAAGGCTGTCCTCTAAAGCCGATGTCAGTATGGCTTCATAGTAGCAGGTGTTTGGCACCAAGTGGGTTAAGACCTGTTTGGGATGCCTGCATCCCATATCAAAGTGTCTGGGCTGGAGTCCTTATTCAATTCCAGCTCCCTGCTGATGCGCACCCTGGGAGGCAGGAGGGGAGTGGCTCAAGGACTTGGGTCCTTGCCAAGGGAAACCCAGACTGAGTTCCCAGCTCCTGACTTCAGCTTGGCCCAGCTGCAGTTGTTACAGGCATCTGGGGAATAAACCAGCAGAAGGAAGACCTGTTCTCTCCGTTTCTGTCTCTCCCTTGTCCTCTCTACCCTCCCTCCCCCACAGTCTCTGCTTCTCAATTAAATACAAAATAAAAACTAAAATAAAGCCTAGTAGTAGGACTGTTTACCTGCTACATTTTCATGCAATCAGTAAAAAGATGCAGAGGGTAACTACAAGGTATCAGTTGCAATGTTAAATGTTGGGGAAATAAAAATCAATCACAAGTCTCCTACTCTCTGTTAATTAGATTTCTCAGAAACTCAGAGCACTTTTTAGAGCAATCCATCCTCACTATATCCATACTATTATTTTTTCCTTTTCACTCAGAAGCTAAAATAAAGGCAAACTGAACCACCAGTGAAAGAAAACAGAGGGGTAAGGGCTGGCGCCGTACGGTAGCACCTACAACATCAGCATCCCATATGGGTGCTGGTTTGAGTCCTGGTTGCTGCACTTCCTATCTAGCTCCCTGCTAATGTGCCTGGGAAAGCAGAAGATGGCCCAAGTCCCACCCAGGTGGTAGATCTGGAAGAAGCTCCTGGCTCCTAGCCCCAGGCCATTGTGGCCATCTGGGGAGTAAACCAGCAGATAGGAGATCTCTCTGTTACACAGACTTTAAAATAAAATAAGTCTTAAGAAAAAGAGAACAGAAGGGTGGCTGTTGCTGCTACTGTCAAGTTCATTTCTCACCTAGGAGTGAACTTCTGAGGCAAAAACATAACCTCGCAGCATAAACTTGGTGGCTCCAACATTCTGTTCAGATTTACTTGTTTTGAAAAATGCTTTTTACTCCAAGGATACTCCAGCAGTCCTACCTCACTGCTCCTTCTCCTCAGGGCGGATGAGAGGACCATGGCCTGCCTCACACCCTGCCAGGAGCTACAGTGCCAGCTACCTGGCTCCTCCCTAGGAATTGGTCCTCAAGGTGCCCACTCTGTACCTGCCTCAGTTAGCCAGAGCCTCCTGTAACTCTGAGGGCCAGGGGTGATGCTCACAGCCAGGGAAACGAAAGGGTCACCTGGACTGACCTAACAATCCAGGGCCAGGAGAAGGGGTGGTTTGGGGAGAGAGGCGCCCAGACAGAGTGCTGTGCAACCTCCCCAGGAGACCTCCTGCGGCCCTGGAACCACCCTGGGCCGTCGCTGCGCAGCAGGAAATGACTGTCCCCTAATAAATCCAAACCTTATCTGGAGTAAAAACAAAAGATGATGAAATAGCAGACTTCAGGGGAACTGTCTTGCACTTTACAAGTTGAACATTAATTCTTTCTACAAGTTTCTCTGGGTTTTCATTAGTTTTATGCACTGAAGCATTATCAGAAATCTGCCCTGAGGCTCAACCCAGCATCCTTAGATGCGAGAGCAGGAGAGGATAGTGGGAGGAATGGAGCTGATCTTTAGTCAAGTGCTTTTCAAGCTACTTTTGCCCTTCAAGGATGAGCCCGCTTTACGACCTGGGCTTTTCATGTTGGGCTTTTCATTTATCTCGGGCTCTAGAGGGGCAAATCAACCCATCCCCATACACTTCCCAGAAAAACTGGATTTCATTCTTCTATTAAACCATTTTTTATAGTTGGGAGACAGAGTGGTTAACTAAATCCCATGGTATTTATTACAACCAAGAAGACATAATTATAAACATTTTTTTTTTTGCCACTTGCTATAATAACCTTCTAATTTTCTGGACTCTCTGGCTACCAATTAACACAGCTTATTACAAAAGTATATTAAGCAAGTTATCTCATATTGAACTGCAATGCAGACCTAACAGGTGTGAAATTGTCGAACAGGTATGGCAAGAGTTACTGTTGCTGGCCAAGCTGCCCGCCTCCCATGCTGCAGTGGCTAGGTTCAGCTCGCCCCTCCAGTACCTGACTCCAGCTCCTGCTGGATCCTGGAAGGCATGAGTGAGGTCTGAATGACCGCATTTCTGACACCCATGTGGGAAAGCTCAATGGTACTCCTAGCTCCTGGCCTTGGCCCTGGCCCACCCTGGCCATTGCAGGCACTCATGAAGTGAATCAGCAGATGGGAGCGCTATGTGTGTGTGTATGCGTGCATGCGTGTGTGTGAGTGTGTGTGTGTATGTGTGCGTGTGTAAAGCAGAAGTAAAACACTCTGGTATGAAACGCAGAAAAAAAGGTCAAAGGGTTTCCCTTTATCAGAATTCTGTCCCTGGTCAGCTTGCTCTATTTCAGTGTGCTTCCAATTACGTGAAGGCCTGAGGGCCTCTCCCAGGAAGCAGCAGACAGACAGACAGACACACTCAGACTTGCTAGTCTTGATCGGGAGCAAAGGGGTGCTTGTTCCAGAGGATGAGTGAGTGACCTCGCGTCTGAGCTTCGAGGAAGCAGAGCACCGTGATGTGAAGCTTGTCTGGGGACTTTTTCCTTAAGCTGCATCCTTTTGTAAAGTCTCCAGTCTTTTGTGCTCTAAGATGTTTTTCCCTCTTCCGCTGACTTTGATGGCATTTTCTTCATTCCTTGCAAAGTGTTATTATTTTTATTATGTTTAGCCATCTGGCCAACTGCTTTAGCAAGTAATTAAAAACCTTACCGGGGCTTAGAATTTTAATTAGATTATACAATTTTTTGATGAATGGTGATGGGGAAGGATTTAATGGCTTCTTTGCTACAAAGAATTATCCAGCCTTCCCCTGCCTTTGCCTATTTATAGCACACAATTTTTTTTCTAATTGAGGAGACCAAGTTTGAATTAAAGCTTTCTGAATGATAACGCTGAGAAGTAGCTGTGGCTTTTGTACTTACATTTCCCTCAGATGGACTCAGCAGCAGCACTGAGAAACTCAAGCAAAAAGTGTGCGACATTAGGTAAATGGGGAGGCTGAGCAGGTTAGCAGCTCCTGAGAGGGCTTCCTCCTGACCACGCACATCGGTCATCAGGGCCCTGACCTGCAATGTGCCAGGCGTGAGCGGCCCAGGGACAGCCAAGGTCCTGAGCCCTCTCCTGCCCTGTGGGAGGAAGCTGGCGGGTGGAGGAGGTGGCGGACAGGCCCGGGAGGAGTGAAGGCCGGCTCCAGAACAGCCAGTCCACGAAGATGGGGCGGCTCGGGCAGGAAGGTCTTTGGCAGGAGGGCTGAGAGCGGGGCCGTCAGGACAGACAAGGCAAGGGTCACCTGCACACGCCCACAGAAACAAAAGGCGGGGTGAAGGCAGGGTTCAAACAGAGGACAGCCACCCCGAGACCTGCAGAAGGAATAAATGGGTTTCAGCCATAAGACGGAAGAAGCAGCTGGAAGAAACAGGGGACGGGGGAATAAGATGTTTCCTGGCAGCCAACAAAGGCGATAAAAACCTAACAGGGGACAACAGGGCTTAACCTGGTACATGACAGGCGTACAGATGCAGTTAGGAGCACTGAGCTCTGATGCTCTACCGCAGAGAGGCGCAAGAGCAGTTACCAATAACGTGCTAATTACCCTGGTTCGACCCTGTACAATATATCCATTATCAAAATAAAACATTGTACCCATAAATACGTACCATTATTACATGTCAATCAAAATAAAAGCTTTTTTTAAAAGTATCCAGATATTTTTTAAAAAGAAAAAAACCTGCTTTTTTATATTGTAAATGAAAGGAAATAATCTTTTTGAATTTGGTATCAGGAACAGTGTTTTTTATTTATTTATTTTGCAAGCAGAGTGGATAGTGAGAGAGAGAGAGAGAGAAAGACAGAGAGAAAGGTTTTCCTTTACTGTTGGTTCACCCTCCAATAGCCGCCGCAGCCGGCGCATCTCACTAATCCGAAGGCAGGAGCCAGGTGCTTCTCCTGGTCTCCCATGGGGTGCAGGACCCAAGCACTTGGGCCATCCTCCACCGCACTCCCTGACCACAGCAGAGAGCTGGCCTGGAAGAGGGGCAACCGGGACAGGATCGGTGCTCCGACCGGGACTAGAACCCGGTGTGCCGGCGCCGCAAGGCGGAGGATTAGCCTAGTGAGCCGCGGCGCCGGCCTATTTATTTTTTTGACAGGCAGAGTGGATAGTGAGAGAGAGAGAGAGAGAGAGACAGAGAGAAAGGTCTTCCTTTTTGCCGTTGGTTCACCCTCCTATGGCCGCTGCAGCCGGCGCATAGCGCTGATCCGAAGGCAGGAGCCAGGTGCTTATCCTGGTCTCCCATGGGGTGCAGGGCCCAAGCACTTGGGCCATCCTCCACTGTACTCCCAGGCCACAGCAGAGAGCTGGCCTGAAAGAGGGGCAACTGGGATAGAATCCGGCGCCCCTACCGGGACTAGAACCCGGTGTGCCGGCGCCGCAAGGCAGAGGATTAGCCTGTTAAGCCATGGCGCCGGTCAAAAGATGTATTTATTTATTTGAAAGGTGAAGAAATAGAGAGAGATCTAGCTGCTGGTTCGCTCCCCAAATGCCCATAATAGCTGGAGCAAGGAGCCAGGAACTCTAATTGGGTTCTCCTACCTGAGTGGCAAGGACCCAAAGTACTTGGGTCCTCCCTGGCACATTGGCAGGAAGTTGGATTGAAAAGGGAGTAGCCAGGGCTTGAACCAGCACTCCGCTTGGGATCTGGGCATCCCAAGTGGTGGTTTAAGCTGCTGCACCACAACACCCACCCCAGGAACAATTTCTCTTGAGCTGGAGTCATGCATGATATTGGAACTGAAAAGAAATAAAGTAGGTGGAGCTCACTATTCGATTCTGCATAAAGCATAATACTGTACAACACTGTTTCATTTGCATTACACTTTTAAGCAAGGATGCTGTAATTTTAGTTACAAAAGAAGGCAAAACAACTTTGATAATTTCCATTTAAGAGCATTATTTAATATTACAAAAATATATACTATGAGAGCAAAACTAGCAACATCACTTTCTTGAGCAGAAGTGGGAAGAGAACTCAGAAGTGAACTAAGTAGATAAAGGAAAAGGGGATAAATCAGTGTCAGCACTTCATTTATTTAGCATTGTAGAGGAAAAGGCTTCTAACTGATGTTCCTTGGGAGTGGGATGAAAATTACACTGGAGGGGTCAGTTTAAGACGTTCTTTTCATTACCGTATTTGATATCTACATATTTAACTGGATAATTCAGTCTTCTGTTAAAAATGTACAACTATATAAATCCCTTCACTGTCATCTTATGCATGGGAAAGTGCTGGGTGAGGGCAGAGCTTATCCAGTGGAATGCCGAGGACAGGGGACCCTACTGGCTGGAGGACCAGGAACATGCAGCAGATAAATGTCACATTCTTCAACCCTAAAGGGGAAAATGCAACACCTGCCCGGCAGGGTGACTGTGAAGACGTCACAGAATGGGTCAGGCCATGACAGCGACCCCAGCAGGTGAATTCTCTCCCAAGCAATTTGATGCTTATGTTGATACAGCTAAAGCCAATTGAGATCATACAACAAATGGAACCTGTCTTTATTTAAAGGCTAGGCAAGTGACCTTGACCAAGTTATTGAATCTTCCTGGGCAACAGTTTAGTCAGCTACGAAATGGGGACACTGCTTTTCCCTTGCCTGATCACACCTCCTTTCTTCTTCTCTGTAAAATTCATGCAAAGCTTGTTGTTTGTTACGTCTACCGCTGTTCACAGGGGGAATGAAAGGCAAATTGAGCTAAACAGATTATTTCATAAAACCAGCCTCAAAATGAAGAATGCGGCATTGGCTTTTTGTATCTCTCCATGTAAATCAATCCAGAAGAGATCTGAGAGAAGCTCATTATGTCAGACATGTTGTTTGTCTTTGCAGACAAGCATATTAACCAGATGCAAGCTAACCAGGCTGAAGCCTATTTGTAGAAATTAGTAGATTGGCTAGAGCACCATCTTGATCCCAATAACAAAAAAGTTTCTTTCCTAGTAAGAAATATATCTAAATATTTCATGGTATTTTTAATAATACCATAAATTTTAATTACTATTTCATACACCAAAAACACCCTCATGGTTTAACAAACACAAAGACGGGTTCCAACTGACTGCATTGCCTACTATATTGGCTCATGACTTAAGAAACATAAACAACCCAAAGGAGGTTATTTGACCCCAATTAACTAAAATAAAATCCTGCAACTTTCAAGGAAACATAATATGCCATGCCTGTTGCCATGGCAATGCCTGGCTCAGCATCACTTATTAGTGATGGAACTGCCAAGTACAATCAATCTGTGTGTGTGACAGAGTGTGGATGTGTGTTTGTGCGTGTGTGTTTTTATTAAGCACATTTAGGGAGCTAAACCTCATAAGGAGAGAAGATGGTAATATGACAGGGTGCCCTGATGAGCAAGCACCCTGGTCCAGAACAGAGAGAAGACAACATACAGACTAAATCCTTCTCACTTGTCTTGGCCATCCTGGCCGGCCCCGCCCCCTCCCTGTCTCGCCATCACACATGCACACACAAAACCCAGTGAGTGAAGCAACGGGTGAGTGAAAAGAGTTAACTAGATTATGAATTACAGAACAAACAAATAGGATTGGATTTCTCACAGGCTAGCTCCTTGCTTTCTTCCCTTTAAATGACAGTTGGAAGAGGAATATGGCATCTGTGTGATGAAGAGTAGAGATCTTGCTGTGGAGAGGGGATCGTGTGACATGGGTAAAAATAGAGCTCAATGTGAGAAAGGGGAGTGGCAGAGATTTCACGGAAACAGTTCACATAAAGTTCCCCTTCACCTTCTTGTGAACTGCATTTTTAACTGAACACTTGCTGTATAATGTTATGAAATATGAGAGGAGTTCAAAAAAAGTTTCTGGAAAATACACGGCATGAAAATTTTTTGCACCAAAATAAATATATCTTTTAATTCCATTTTCCACAAATGTTTTGAATTTCCCTCATGCGTTTGTAGCATTCTATCCCACACACCATAATCAGCAGGACAGGAAGCCATCAGCACAAACACAGAACGCAGGGAATTCCACAGTCTCCCTGCTCACAGTGTAGCTCACCCACCAGCCACATTGGCATCATCTGGGATCCTATTAAACCCCTGGGCTCTCAGGTCCCACTCCAGACCAGGATCCTTAATAAGAGCTCCAAGAGATTCACATGCACATTCAAGACCCAATGTTGTACAGGACAGAGGACAACTGAAAGCACAAAACTACACAAAATGCAGAAATACAAACAGACAGAGGGAGAGGTGGAAGGGAAGCTACAAAGTGAAAGAGACTTGAAAAATGTCAACCCAACACAATGTGCATGTGCTACTCAGAACTGGATTGAAAAATAATGGGCAATATTGATATGTATATCTATGCTTTAGCTGACTTGTGTATGTGAGCTAATGAATAGGTGAAATAATGTGAAAAATGGTTAACTAGGAAAATATATGATGTTAATTTTTAAAGAGTTGGATTGTTTTAAATCCACTAAGTGCACACCAGAGTGAAAGTTAACCAAAAGTTAAATGACTTTGGGGAATACTCGATAATTTTAAAGATTCCTATGTCGGGGCAGGCATTTGGTGAAGTGGCTCAGATACCACTTGTGATGACTGCATCCTACATCATCAGAGTGCCTGGGTTTGGGTCCTGGATCAGCTTCAGATTCCAGCTTTCTACCAATGTGCACCCTGGGAAGCAGCAGGTGATAGCTCAAGTACCTGGGCTCTTACTACCCACATGGGAGACCTGGGGTGAGTTCCTGGCTCCTGGCTTCAGCCTGGCCCAGCCCTGGCTGTTGTGGCATTCGGGAAGTCAACCAACTGATGGAAGATTTCTCCCTCTCCATCTCCCTTTTTCTCTCCCTCTCCCTCCTCCTCTGCCTCCTGCCTTCTTAGTGATTCATCTGCAATGGGCAAAGGCTAACAGCTGCTGTGACCACTGTACAGAGATGTCAAGTTCAAGTGTAATACTGGGTATAAAAAGGACCTGTAAATTACAAAGCACCAACCAAATGTCACTTGCATTTTTTCCTTCCTTTTTATAATGCAGAGTGTTAGCTTTACAATTAGACAGGATCCCTACATTTGGATCCCAGCACCAACCCCTGTGGACCGGAAATGAGTGAATGAGCATCTATCATATCTTCGGTTCCCCAATCTATCAAATGGAATAAAGCCCACTGTGGTGGATTACATCAGTGCCATCCTTCCTGCTCTGTAGTCCTGCCTCGTGCACAACTTCTGCACATCTCCCATTCCCATTTCCCCCTTCATGTGGCTATTTCAGGCTCACTGTCTGTCTTTTTAAAATTAGCAATCCTTCCTGTTACTCCCAATAACAATTATTAGTGTAGGTTCTTAACTCTCAGCCCAATTGTTACTCAGTTCAACATGTTACGCGGACATTGTTTTGTTCTAAATTCACTGCTCCCCTGAATTCTTCATATCAAATTAAAAATATGGGCATATTAATTTACTCAGTCTAAGTCTGAAGATCACCACCTTACTGCCCTTAAAATTGTATGTTCTCCTCTCTGCCTCCTTCCTTTGCTTTCTCTCACCAGGCCCTTGCTGCACAGCTGGAAGATTAAATGAATGACCTCCCAAATGATGTCAGTTCGAGCTGGGTGACTTCTCTGGCCCAGTGAGCATGACTGGAAGTGGCCTGTGCCACTTCACAGGAGGAGCTTTAAAAGTCTTCGTGTGAATCGGCCACCATGGCCTTCCCTCTGTCATGACCATGGCAACAGCCCTGCTGCTCCTCTGGCTGAGTCTCAGAGCGAGAAGGACAAGGCCCAGGGCAACACTTGACCCTGTGAGTTGTAGCCAGCACCTTCAATAAGCTACTATGGAATAAAATACAACCAGTTTCAATTTCTCATTTGTGGTGCTCATAAAATCCCTTTCGGGGCCATAATGGATTTCTCTGTCTAGATTGGAAGCTTTGAAATCTTCCATGAGAAAGAGCTAAAATTCTGCCACTATTGACTATTTTGAGTTAAAGGTATTAAAAAAAAAATAACAGGAAATAAGGGGGCTGGTGTTGTAGTGTATTGTGGCACAGTGAATTAAGCCACCACTTGTGATGCCAGAATCTCATATGAGTGCCGGTTCGAGTCCTGGCTGCTCTGAGCCCTATCCAGCTGTTTGCTAATGCCCCTGGGAAAGCAGCGGAAGATGGCCCAAGTACTTGTGGGAAACCTGGATAAAGTTCTTGGCTCCTGGCTTCAGGGGAGCCTAGCCCCGGCTTGTTGTGGTCATTTACAAAGTGAACCAGCAGACAGAAGAACTCTGTCTCTCCCTCTTTCTATGTAACTCCAACTTTCAAATAAATAACATAAGTCTTTAAACAAAAACAAAAACAAAAACAAAAACAAAAACCAGCAAATGTAAGATCACTCTCAGGCTGATGCTGTGGTGCAGCAGGTTAAGATGCCATCTGCAGTGCCAGCATCCCATATGGGCACCAGTTCGAGCCCTGGCTGCTCCACTTCTGGTCCAGCTCCCTGCTAATGCACCTGGAAAAGCAGCAGAGGATGGCCCAGGTCTTGGGCCCCTCTATCCACGTGGGAAACTAGGAAGACAATCCGGGTCCCTAACTTTAGCTCAGCCCAGCCCTGGCCATTGTGGCTATTTGGGGAGTGAACCAGTGGATGGAAGATCTCTCTGTCTCTGTAATTTTGACTTTTCAAATACATAAATAAAACTTAAAAAAGAAAAACAGATCACTCTGACCTTCCTTCTGTTAATAAAAACAGATGAAATTCCCATGCAAAAGATGCCACCCTCCCCATACCAGAAGGAAAACAGCATTCTTATCGCTAAGGACAGGAAGCGGAGATGGAAAGAATTTTGTACAAAGCTTATTAAAATAATGCTTACAGTCTTTCCACAAGACTTGGTTGTGGAGCCAGCACTGTGGCATAGCAGGTAAAGCAGCCGCCTTTAGTGCCGGCATCCCATAAGGGTGCCCATTTGAGTCCCAGCTGCTCTACTTCTGATCCAGCTCTCTGCTATGGCCTGGGAAAGCAGTGGAAGATGGCCCAAATCCTTGGGCTCCTGCACCCGCGTGGGAGACCTGGAAGAAGTTCTTGGCTCCTGGCTTCGCTCCAACCGTTGCAGTCATCTAGGGAGTGAACCAGCAGATGGAAGACCTCTCTCTCTGCCTCTACCTCTCTGTAACTCTGCCTTTCAAATAAATAAATAAATCTTTTTTTTTTAAAAAAAAAGACTTAGTTGCTTTTTCACAACTTACTATTCTTTGTCCAATTGAGTAACAAGTGCTTTACTCTGTTCCTGGGGTCTTCATTTCCCTAAGAAGACTCTGATGTCACATAAAACTGGAATGCAATGTGTACATTTTTCTCCTGTTAACCTGACTTATGTCAAAGAAGTTCTCAGGCCCAGTGAAAACAAGAAACAAAAAACGCTGAAAGGGAAGCAGTAAAGTTTTGCCTCCTCCACACATCAATCATATGGGCTCAGAATTCCCAGTCTCTCCCAACTATATGATACTTAAAAGTCCTTAATCTGATTTATCTAAAGCATACAAAGTTCCAAGACCATTTACATAAACACTTAGGATTGTTAAATGTGTGCTTACATTTTAAAAAAGTTATTTGGTTTAAAACACTACTGGAAATATGAATAGTTCTTGGTTTATGCAATGGAAGAATTTGCCTTTTTACGATTTCCCATGAATCTGTTCTAAGTACATATGCTCTCTTTCTTAGAATTCTTAAAACAATTTAGTTTATCTCATTTTACTTACTAATCTTCAATATGTGTCATTAGTGTTATTTGTATGCATAGAAACAATCTGGGGGTGGCTGTTCGGCACAGTAGGCAAGGCGCCACTTGGGATGCTCCCATCCCGTATCAGAGAGCCTGCATTTGCATCCCCACTTGGTTTATGATCCAGCTGTCTGCTAATGTGCACCCTGGAAAGCAGCAGCAATGACTCAAGCACCTGGGTCCCTGCCATCTACGTGGGAGCCCAGGATGGAGCGCTAGGTTCCTAGCTTTGGCCTGGCCCAGTGCCAGCTATGCAACATTTGAGAAGTGAACCAATGGATGGAAGATTCTCTTTCTCTTTCCCTTTCTCTCTCTGTTGCTCTTTCAAATGAGTAAAAATAAGTACAATTTTTTACAAAAAGCATCTGAGGAATCTTGGAAAACCTGTGTGTTGGTAGGAATGTGAATGAGGTACCTCGCAGTAGTGTGAGTAGCCTCCTTCCTCTTCGGGAAAGTCCTAGCACCCCATTGCTTTTTAACTCCTTGTGCTCACACTGGGATGTGCAGACAGCAATCAGCATTCAGCAGGTTTTTCCTATGTCTAAACATTGCTGGGTCTAGGCTTTCATTCTAACTAAAATCATGAAAACAAGAACGTCAAAGATCCTACCAGTGACGCAGACCCTAATCCAGTGAGCCGGGGTTTAAGCAGAGTACTTGGCAAAAGCAAGTGAACAAATGGATGCACTAAACTGAATTAAAAGCTTGCTTTTATTGCCTCCTTTAGATCGTCAAATACTTGCTGGGTAACTTCTCTGATCATAGTTGTCATCTGTCTAACCCCAGTGCCGCCCAGCAGAGCCCTGCGGTGTTACCCGTTCAGAAGTAACTTACGAAGCGAGGACACGCTGGAGGAGCCCCGAAGAAACTGGTGTAGGCCGTCTTCACTGTCGCTGGAGCTGGCAATGCTGTTCCTCATCTCCAGCATGGAGATCTGCGTGCACAGGCTGAGCTGGTGCTCCAGCTTCTTGGCCTTCTACAATGCAAAGTGTTAGGATTTCTAAGATCACATAGTCCCTGTAAGTAGCACATGCTTCTTCTTGAAACAAGTTAGGGTTTTCAAAGGGGTACCTGGCACCTATTAAGTGCAATATAAATTTAATCTATGATCTTTATTATTCCTTTATTATTATACAAAATTAATATACTCAATAACCTCTTTATTAATCTGAAATAATAAGCACCAAATTAATTTGATACATATCCTGGACAAGAGGACAGACAGACACCCATGCTCATTATTCCTGGAGAATAGGGCAATGTATCCTAGAAACAATGTTTCCCAAGCTGTCTTCTGCAATCATTTTAATTTCCTTCTGAACAAATGTGGGGAAATTAAGATGAAATCCCAAGTTGTTGAAGACCAAGACAGACTTGCAATCCCATACTCCTTTAGTAATCTAAGGGCTTCCTGGGAAGAGGTCTGAGCAGGAAGATGTGTGAGGTTGGAGGACATCAGCATTAAAATAGGACTTTTCTGCTTCCTGGGGTCGGTCAGCCTTTGTCCGTCTGCACCCTCCCCACTATCTGCCCCATCCTGGCCTCCTCCAGCCCCACTCCCACCCACACCCTTCCTGTCTTCCTGAGATTGCTTAAAAGGCTCTCTTGAAGGAGGCAGCACCTCATCACCACCAGTGCTGGGTCCTGACTCTTGGAGACCCCTCACTAAGTACTGGCAAAAACAGTAACCACAAAATCCTTCCTCACTCGCAAGAAAAGGATTCTCTGATGGATCTCCACACTGTAAGTGTCCCCACTCCACTTAACATATGACCAGTTAGTGAATATCCAGGAAGACATTCATTCAGGTAAAATACAGTATAGCTCACTGTGCATATTTATTTAACAAAATAGACAGCCTCAGAAAAACACTTACTTTATCATTTAAGGTGGGATCATTCAAGGAGTAGAGCTTATTTGTAATGTCTTTTCCTATAAGATACCTAAATATCTCATACAGGAAAGGTTCTGATTCCAGAAAGTAGGTTAATCTTTCTCTTGACCAGCACAAAAATCTGCAGTTATCATCTGCAACAATGGTGACCTGCAAAAGACACAAATGTACAAAGAAAAAACTATTCTATTAACTCTTTCATTTTTAATGTAGTTTCTTTAAAAAAGATTGATTGATTGATTGACTGATTTCAGAGAGGGAGGGAAAGGAGAGACAGAGATCTTTCATTTTTTGGTACATTCCCTAAATGGCTGCAACAGCCAGGTCTGACCCAGGAACCCCATCCGTGTCTCCCACATGAGTAGCAGAGACCTAAGTACTTGGGCCATGCTCCACAGACTTCCCAAGTGTATTAGCAGGAAGATGGGTAGGAAATGAGCAGCCAGGACTTGAACCAGCGCTCTAATATGGGACGCCAGCATCCCAAGTGGTGACTTGGCCCGCTACACCACAAGGCCAGACTCCTATGAATTCTGGTTATAGTAATTTGGAGTAAGGATAGAGTAGAATAATTTAGTGGATACTATCATCGTCATGATTTGTCCAATTAGTTAAAATAAAATCCAATGCACATCAGCTCCTATAATTATGCATAAAATTACGTTTAAATACATGACCTCTGCAGAATGAACAAAAGCAAATTCTGCTGAGTTTTGTGGGGTTTTGTTTTGTGAGGTCTGGTGAGGGGCCACTGTGTGAATACCACTACTGAGGAGCATGCTAGGCGAGGCTGCAGTTGGATGCGTTTACCACTACAGATTCCTTTATCAGGGCTGGGAACCTTTTCCTGCCAACGATCATTTGCACATTTATAACATCATTCTTGGGCCATACCAAACTATTAACTTAAAACGCCAGCTTTCGATTTATTGAATGGCTTTTTTAAAACAAAGATTTATTTATTTATTTTGAAAGAGTTACAGAGAGAAGGAGACAGAGAGAAAGATATCTTTTATCAGCTGTTTCCATTTCCCAGATGGCTACAATGGCTAACAGTGGGCCAGGCTGAAGCCAGGAGCCAGGAGCTTCATCTGGGCCTCCCATGTTGGCGGCAGAGAACCAAGCACTTGGGCTGTCTTCTGCTGCTGTCCCAGGCCATTAGCAGGGAGCTGGATCAGAGTAGAGCAGCGCCACTAGCCACTCATATGGGATGCCAGTATCAAAGGCAGTGGCTTTACCCACTAAGCCAAACCATTGGCCCCAGGTTTATTGAATTTCAAGTCCCAGCTGCAGTTGCCTTGCAGAGCCAAAATGATTTTGTAGGCCTTACGTGGCTCACAGGCAGGATCTTTCCATCCCTGCTACCCTCTTGATTATCATAGGAAGCTTAAGAACACAGCTTCAAGCAAGTGAACTGAGGTCAGAATTGCCAGGTGGATTGTGGACGCAACGCCTCTGCCCAGCCAGCACTGCAAGTACGCACGGGAGGCTGACAGCTCCAGGGCCCAGACCCGATGCACATGGTGGGCGAGGTGCTTCTGTCCTGTGTTTCTCTAGTGTGTCCTTTCAACGGTAGCCCGCTGGGGATACACACAGGACCCCTCCTCCCCCCACCCAGGGTAGCTCAGGACTGGGAAGGCATTTCTTTTCCTTAAGTATTGTTAAGTGGGAGAGCAAGAGGGCACTGTAACTGTACACAGCTAAAGGATTTCTCACATCAACCCCTCCTCCAGGGGCAGGGCCATGGCCTCACAGCTCAGTGTCCAGAGCCCTCCTTCCCATGCAGGGCTTCTTCCAGCTCCTCCTCCTCCTCCTCCTCCCTTCATTGTAGCACTCATATCACCACATCCACACTCATCTGTTGACAATCCATGTCTCCTGAGCTCTCTGATGGCCGGGACTGCATGTCTCCTGCTTGAATGCCTAGAGTCCAGCACACAGTGGTGCTCCATGTCTGTTTATTGTATGAAGGAATTAACAAACGGACACAAATAGCGCTGAAGGCAAAAGCAACTTTTATATATGCAACATTAAACCCGATGCCCATCCTCATGGGAGATTAATAAAGGCTTGTTAACTCGACACAAAGTCCTATCTGGGCCTAGGAGCAAATGTTTCCAAAGGAGCTAGTTTTTCTTTGTTACTCACAAAATTAATCACGTATCAGAGGACAAAGGGTATATCTAGAGAGAAAATGAAAAACCCAGCACCAACAGGTTGAATCAAAGCAAATCAGAGGCTTTGGCTATTTTAAAAATAGATCAATGTTCCCAGAAAAAAGTAAGTTTGCATTTATTTTTGACATTACAAGTAGGAATCTAAAAACCAATAAATGCATTAGCAGTTCAAAGACTCCATAAAACATGAAATTTCATTCTTTCAATATACATTGTCATGCACGCACTTTATGCCAGAAACGATTCAAAGTTGAATCGTTTCAATGCTGAACAAGACGGGTAAGACATCTGCCCTGTGAAGCTTGCATTCTACCAGAGGGGTTGAGAATAAAGACAGAAATGAAATATGACTACTCAGATGGCAGCGTTTTGAAAAATACAAGAGAGGAAGTGGGAAAATAACTAGGATGTGACAATTGCACATCATGCCTCTAACTGTGTATATATTATATTTTTTAACAATTAAGAGGTGATTTTACATCCATCAAGTAAAACACACTTCCAAAGTGTGTTTTAAAGATTATTTATTGGGGCCGGCACTGTGGTGCAGCAGGTTAACGTCCTAGTCTGTAGTGCTGGCATCCCACATGGGCGCCAGTTTGAGACCTGTCTGCTCCACTTCCGATCCAGCTCTCTGCTATGGCCTGGGAAAGCAGTAGAAGATGGCCCAAGTCCTTGGGCCCCTGCACCCATGTGGGAGACCCAGAAGAAGCTCCTGGCTCCTGGCTTCGATTGGCACAGCTCCAGCAGGTATAGCCAATTGGGGAGTGAACCAATGGATGGAAGACCTCTCTCTCTCTGCCTCTCCTCTCTCTGTGTAACACTGACTTTCAAATAAATAAATAAATCTTTTCAAAAAAACATCATTTATTTAATAAATAAATCTTTTCAAAAATTATTTATTTATTTTAAAGTCAGAGTTACACAAAGAAAACACAAAGATCTTCACTCCCTAGAAGGCTGCAATGGCCAGAGCTGAGCCAAGCCAAGCCAAGCCGAAGTTAAGGAGCTTCATCCAGGTCTCCCATGTGGGTAGCAAGGAACCAAGCACTGGGACCACTTTCCATTGCTTTTCCAAGGCCATTCGCAGTGAGCTGAATCTGAAGTGGAGCAGCTGGGACATGTACCAGTGCCCATATGGAATGCTGGCTTTACCCACTATACAATACCGGCTTCCAAAAGTACATTTTAGATTCTTCCCCATTTTTCAGACAAAATGAGAAGCACCATAAAACTTACTGACAAACACATGTTAATGAGTGACAGAGTGATCTCTTTCCACTTCTAGCACAGACAGATTTTCGCACCAGGCCAAATTTTACCCAATGTGTCCAAAATTCATCAAGACAACCACCCAGAATTCTTTGGCCTAGTGGCAACAAGGTGTGCCGCATAGCACATCAAGATGCACTCTTTAGAGAAGAGCTCAATACCAGGTATTGAAGTCTACATTCTACAGTAGAGAAAGTGAAAAATAATTTTTTTTAAATGGATGAGGACGGAGAGGAGGAGGAGGATCCTCCAGGTTACAGTGCCCTCTCGCTTTCCCACTTAACAATACTTGAGGAGAAGGGGGAAGAAGAAAAAGAAAAAAACAGGTGAGATTTGCAGCAAGAGGAATATAAAGTCAAATCAGCCCTGGGGAATTCGAAGAAACAGGAGGGCACAGCTAAGTCAACAGGAGGCGACAGAGTGGTAACAGAAAGGTGAGAAATGGGTACCTACGGTGGCCCAACCGTGTTCTCAAGTGTTAAACTGAGGTCTCTTCACTGTGCAAAGATGTCATCCTTGACTTTGGAAAACACAGTTAACATGCAATAGGAAAAGGTGTTAGAAGAGGAGTTGAAAATTGTCTTGGGCCGGCGCCGCGGCTCACTAGGCTAATCCTCCACCTTGCGGCGCTGGCACACCGGGTTCTAGTCCCGGTTGCCCCTCTTCCAGGCCAGCTCTCTGCTGTGGCCAGGGAATGCAGTGGAGGATGGCCCAAGTGCTTGGGCCCTGCACCCCATGGGAGACCAGGATAAACCCCTGGCTCCTGCCATCGGATCAGCAAGATGCGCTGGCCGCGACGGCCACTGGAGGGTGAACCAACGGCAAAGGAAGACCTTTCTCTCTGTCTCTCTCTCACTGTCCACTCTGCCTGTCAAAAAAAAAACAAAAAGAAAATCGTCTTGGAGAAAAGTCATTTCACTTAGGTGATACGTAAAGCATCGAGCCTTCAACTATTTGCATTACCTCAAGTTTCCACTGAGGCAATGATATTTCTATTGTGAGACTATAATGTGCTTAGCAACGGCATTTTTAATTGACAGTTGAAAATGACGTTCAACCTGTTTATATGATTACCAACTATAACTGTAATTACAGTCTTCAAATACAAGCTACACCTACAGTACACGTCAGTACTTCACAGGTCCTTAAGAGCAGGCCTTGAGTGGGAAGCCAGTAGTCAGCACGTTGACCAAGGTCATTTTGCTTGATAGCTCATGCTTCGTTTCTGCTGTACAGCTCAAGTTAATGACTTCTAGACGAGTGGAATGTATTTTAATGAGTATTTTTATAATGCGATATAAGAACTTTTAAAGCTTGGGTAGACTAAATTCATTTCTTACATTATCTGGAAACTTCAGCAGTGCCATGCTTGAACTCCTGTGAGGAATTTTACTGAAGCGACAAAAGCAAAGATAGCAAAGGAAGACAAAAAAAGGGTATCTTTCAGGTAAAGAATTACACTAAGCATTGGCAGCCAGGTTCGCCCTGAGCACCTAAAGACAGTGGAGCAGTCCCTCACTTTGGACCCAGGTGTTCTACACCCTGCCAAGGAGAGAAAATGATGGGCTCCAACATAGGGGGACGAGGGGACTCGAGGGAATTCCTGGTGTGCCGGAATCAGAAGCCGCAGTCTGACAAAGAGGACTGGCAGCCTGTCCTGTAGGGAGAACTGATTTCTGCCATGCATCCTACAGCTTCCCGGACACCAGCAACATGAAAATGTCCTAGGAGTGGTCTGTTCCACTAACGTTTATTGAGTTCTCATAAGCACAAACATACAGGGCAAACAGGCTGCTTAACTGACTTCAGAGCTTCACCAGAATATGACTTCATATTAAGAGAACGTTAACTTTAAAGGTTTGCTTTTATTTACTTGAAGGGCGGAGCTACAGAGGAAGAAAGAGGGAGAAAGGGACAGAGAAGGAGAGAGAGGAATTTTTTATTCACTGCTGCACTCCTCAGATAGCCACAACAGCCAGGCTGGTCCAGGCCAAAGCCAGGAGCCAGGAGCATCATCCAGGGCTCTTGCATGGGTGCAAGGGCCCAAACACCTGGACCATCTTCCATTGCTTTCCCAGGCACATTAGCAGGGAGCTGGATCAAAAGTGGAACATATGGGACTTGAACCAATGCTCATATGGGATGCTGGCATTGCAAGTGCCCCTTTTTTATTTTAATTTTTTTAAAGATGTATTTTATTACTTGAAAGGCAGAGTAAAGAGGGAGAGAGGGGATGCTAACTTTAAATATCAGCTAAAACTTAATGTTCAGTTATTTCGCAAGAACATGGACATAAGTCTCTAAGACCTTCCTCTTCCCCTGAAGTCAATAAAACTTTCGTCTTTGGGCTCTGTGCCACCAGAACAAGACTAAGAGCATGTGACAGAATGCAAAAGAAAAACGTCTAAAGCTCACTTGATATAAAATTGCACAAAGAAGAAGAAATGGGACACAAAGCACTATTACTTTTTGTAAAAATGATTCTCGAGCTTCTATCAATAGTTAAAAGCAGCAGCTATCTGAGTACCCAAACGACTGTGTGCACTGAGGGAGAATGAACTGTGAATTCAGACTTTTCTCAGCAGTAGCACTCCGCCTGTTTTCACTGTAATTACCACACATTTACCTGTGCAATACTCTGTCGCTGTGCAATCTGAAGGGACGGGCACTGAGTCCTCTTGCCTACCTTTTCCTCCTACTGTACAATTTATTAGCACCCCAACCACAGAATGAATTTAAAGAAATACAAATTCACAGGAAGTACCTCCTTATGAGAACACCTGTAACAGGCCAGAGTTGGAGAAGAAGCGATTAGCAGGTGAAAAGCATGTGTGGGGTGAAGTCTGACTCCTGCCATCTGGCTTAGTTGGCCCTGGAAGCATGCAGCATTTTCATCTGGGAACTTGGTTCCCTAAGAGGCAATGGGTGTCCTGCTCCTACACAGATGTGCAACAGCTATTTTTTACTCTGGCATATCCTGCCAAGAGGAACATTTTATAAACAATGAAAGCAAAATTTTTCCCAAGAGTTTTTTTCAGATGGACTTGGCTCCCATGGCACAGGACACAGGCTTGATAATGTGAGGGTAGTTTTTATCCACTGACCAGTCCTGAAATGCCACACCAGAATCTTTGGGAAACGCTGCTCTATCCAGCTAGGGGGTCCCAACACTGGTCATGGGTTCTGGAATCTTCGTTAGTAGTTTATCAGCAATAATTCCTATCTACTGAAATCCAATTTCTGAAATCCAACCTCCAGTCCCCAAGAAAAAACAGTGCTGTAGCTAGTGGTGGAAATTCCTTTTTTGTTCAGTTAATTATAAATATACTTTGAAGTCTGCTTCCCAAGGATGACTTGCTCCAGGAAACAAACAAGGTTGAGTTTTCACCCTATCCCCAAATCCTGGGCTTTTCAGGATAAGATGAGACTGAGTTACCATATAAAAAACCACCTGCTACCTAATACAGAGAAACATATACAAGAGATAAATGTTGGGCTTTGGAAGAAGAAACTGTCAGGAGGTCCAAGGGAAGAAGGAGACAAGAAAGAAGTGGCTTTGCACTAGTTTGTAGATGGTAGTGATACAAAATACAATTCAGAGCACAAATCCCAGGGTGCAGCTGACCCTCACAATAGCAAAGTGAAGGGTGTGAACTGGAAGAGCCAGGACATTAGCCTTCTCCTTCTGTATCTTCAATCTAGCCAGCTTGGGAACAGTGCTGCCCACCGTCAGTGAACTTGGTGAGACCTCCTAGTCAACGCACAGAACTTTAACAGGTTTTACTCGGGCAGAGTAGGAGCAGGGTATGGCTGAAACCATCGAAAACAAAATAAACTGAATTGTGTGCCTATAAATAATTTTCTACTTTATCTCTATTCTATGGCATCCCAAATTGTATTACATCTCAAAATGATACTCTAAAATAAGATTCTGCCATCAAGATACACTGACATTGCTCACCCCGCAGATGGGAACACGCCTTCAAGCCCATTTCCTACCTAAACAGATTTGCCCACTTGCTTATAAGCAATCCTGTCCTCAGGATATTTCTGCAATGTTGTTTATCCAGAGGCTGGGACTCTAGGAAACCCTCACTCATCTTTTTGGTTACCTTCCTACTAACACACCAGGTGAATAAAACAGTAGGATAGGGCTGGGAAGAAACAGAGGGCTGGGAAGAAACAGGACAAAGTACCAAGTAATAGACAACTTTTTTTTTTTTAATACAAAAAGAATCACACTGAGCAGTCCATGCTTAAACTAATGAAGAATTTAATTTGGGGCCGGCGCCATGGTGCAGGTTAATCCTCTGTCTTTGGCGCTGGTAGCCCATATGGGCGCCGGTTCTAGTCCCAGCTGCTCCTCTTCCAATCCAGCTCTCTGCTATGGCATGGGAGGGCAGTAGAGGATGGCCCAAGTCCTTGAGCCCCTGCACCCACGTGGGAGACCCGGAGAAAGCTCCTGGCTCTTGGCTTCAGATTGGTGCAGCTCCATCCATTACAGCCATTTGGGAAGTGAACCAATGGAAGGAAGACCTTTCTCTCTGTCTCTCCCTTTCACTGTCTGTAACTCTGCCTCTCAAATAAAATAAATAAAATCTTTTAAAAAAAAGAATTTAATTTTTTCCTTTAAACATATTCATTAAGTATAAAGCAATAAGGTGATTTGATTTTTTTCATAAGGATTAACAAAATAAATTTTCTAGGGCAAAATCAATTACATGTTTTTAGGAACACTGACATTTTTGTATGTTTTCTATGGCAAAATTATAAAAATTCAAATAAGCAAAATGAAAATAAAAAAGCAATTGAAATCACAACCCAGAAATAAGAGAATTATAATTATGGCCAAATTAAAAAATATCTATCTTTCTAGACCTCTTTTTGTATACTACCCACTATTTTAAGTTTTTTAAAAAATGAGGTCATGCATACATGCCATATGGTAGCCTGTTTTCCCAGTAAATCATGGTTACTTTACTATTAATATCTTTTGAATTTTGAATGAGACATAAACTAGCTTCAATCTTCTTAAAAACATACCTGGAATTTTTCACCTTTGTGCATCTGAGTTGATCTAAATTCTGGAGAATCTATAAAGGCACAGGGGTAAATGTTATGCAGAAAATGTCCTCGATAGGAGACCTTCATTCTGACAACAAAAATCAATGTTAGTAAACACATCACATGTTACAATTCCTCAACATCATTGTAATCTGACAGAACTATATTTTCTACAGTACTGAAGTTTAAAAAATTCCACAGAGGATGGGCATAATTAAAAGTAATCCTGAGGCACAAGCATTTAATTAAAAAAATAATGTAAGAACAAGAAAACCCAGCATTCAGTACTGAACCAGACACGAGCCTTCTGATGGCTGTCATCTCTCTTACAAACGGAACAACCACGCAATCTGCTATTCAAACTGAGAGACTTTTGAGAAAGAAGGGGGAGCTATTAATAGCTTTGCTAGCACTACATACACTGGCTCTCTCCCTAGAGGTCTGATATTCCTAGAAATTATATTTTTGATACTCAAAAAATAAACAAATTGCCTCTGAAGCATGCATAAGCATGGGTTTGAATGTCTGATTTAAACCTACTTCAAATTTTTCTCGTTAACTTTAAATAAAAGATCAAAATTAGTCAAAGTATTTACAATGGAAAATTCTGGTATCAACAGGATTCAGAGCAGTGAATTCTTCTATGTAGCAGGTTGTTCTATTGCACTCTACAGAAAAGTTGCAAAGTGAAATTTCACCAGCACCACAACCTGTGACTGCTTCTTCCATGGGTCGGCAACATTTCCTTCCACTGGTTCCTTCCCCGAGGCCACAATACAATTCAAGGCAAACTAGGCCTTTCTGTTTCCACAGAGCACTTACTTTCCCTTCAGGAGAATACTCAGACGGTCATCAACTGAGGTTTTATCCTCTGCAGCATAAGTTTGGCCCTTTTTCAGGGTCTGGATCATGCAAAACTGTCCGGTCAACCTTCTGAACAAGTCTGGAGGCACCCGCAGTGGTTCGAACAATCGCCGGTAGATGCCACTGAGCTCCTTTTCGATCTTTACCTGAAAGGCAGCAATGACTTCATGCAGCAGCCTCCAAACATTGCCTCTCGTGGCTAAATACAGTTTTGAGAACAAACATAAACCTGTGATATGTATCATCGCCCTCCTGTGGTTAGGTTAATGGAATCTTCCAGCAAGAGTAAGTGGTGATGTAAGTTTATATTTTAGATGCTAAAAGGGCACCTTTGTAGTTAAACTGAATTCTTGAGAGCATAAGGGGAAGATGTGCACTACTGATCACATCTCTTCCTATGGGCTATAAAGCAACTGTCGAGGTTTTGAATGTTGTCACAGCATTCACCTTCCCAATCTTAGCACCTTCTATAAGTGACATAAAACCTTTTGTTCCACATAAAGAAATTACATTAAATATTATGGAAAAAACCCACACAAACAACATAGGAATCAGTGTGGAATAAAATCTACAAAAAAAAAAAATCAGTATATAAAGCATTTTATCTTCATGTAATTCTAACGTACCAATATAAGAAAACACACATGCACAGCTGTGACCACTACTTCTTACTTATGTATTCTCAAGCAAAGTGGAAGAAAGGAAGAGGGTGTGAAAGCGTCTCAGTGTAGCAGTTTCATGCTAAGCTGAAATAAACTCTGAGGCATGGAGAAGCCACTGGTAAGTAAGACTGGCTAGTGGAAGAAAAAAAAAAAAGCAAACTAGCTTCATCGTCTTTGTTGTCAGAGTCTCCAAGGCCCAGATCACATCCCAGAGGCTCCAGGCCCAGCATTCATTTCTGGAAGCCACGCTAACGGGGTAGATGGAAACCTACACTGCACTGTGAACAAACTCTGTCCCAGTGAAACCCCTGGCAGATGTCCGCGGAAGCCTGTGGTCCTGGATCATGAGAGCTGCTCCAACCTGACGTCACTCTAGTGTCTGTGATGCTCCTGCTTGTCCTGCTGTTTCATTCTGATGGAGACATCATTTATATTTTCCCAAAGCAGGTTGATGGTCCCAGGAAAAAGAAAAGCACAGACCCTAAATGTTTTCTCTACTGTCATAGTACGATCACATCAGTAACTTCTGAACCTTGAATTTTAGGGTTCCAGCAAGTTCTGACATTCAGGAACTGTACTCCTCATCATTCCTCTCACCTGTGTCCCCCACTCCAGAGCTCTGGTAACAAGTGTGTAAAGCCATTCCTTCACAAACACTTCCTGCTTCTAGCCGGTATACCAGCCATCGTGGCACAATCATGAACAAATGATCTGACAACCCACTGGCACATATAAATAATCTGCTCACCCCACAACTCTCAGCTCAAGCCCAGTTTCTCACGAAGCCCTCTTGATTCTTCTCTTTGGAAAACATTCATTCATCAAATGTTTCCGTGAGCCCCTAGTGTGTGCCAGTCATGGCTGATAGGAACAAGGGGATGCAGGAGTAAGTGTTAAAGGGACTAAAGGTGTTAGACATTCATTCTTGAGTCAGGACAAAGTAATTTTAAAAAACTTCCAACTTTAAAATCACTTATTCATTGGAATAGTTACCGGTCTCTTCTTGTACAAAAGGTATGAAAGATGTAAAACGTTCACACCCAAAAATACCGAGTTCCAGATCATTATATCCAAGGCACAGCGGTAGAGTGTGGCCCACACGATATAAAGGGCACAACCTGTTGAATGACAGAGTTAATGTGTTAGATGTCTGGAAGAGCTTCAGCAGGGAGCTTTGTACATTCTTTATCTGCAGTATTCTAATCACATATTAGCAATAACTCACATCAAATTGAGTTTTTGAGTATTAGAAAAACACATGCATGGTAGCAGGAAATTTGTAAAGTATAGAAAATAATTTTCAAAGGGGGAAAAATCCATTAATTCTACCACTGGAAGAAAATCACTATTGTTATTTAATGCTCTCTTACAGTTTTCATACAAGGTTTACTTGATGGCAAAAGATTTTGTATGTATAATCAAAAGCCCCACTTTTTTATTTATTGCAATGGTTTTCCCATTTTATTAAGACTCTCTGTAAAGATAGTTTTTAATTACTGTAAGTGATCAAACTGTCGTTTAACCATCTCCCTAGTGCTGGATAGATGAGCATTTGGTTACAATTTTTGCTAATTAGCCAAAAATCTCTTGTATATAAAAAATCTTTGTTTTTGTTTATTTGCACTGGATTACTGCAAATGAATCAAAGAACAAACTTTACAGCTTTTAATGACACTAAAGAATTGTTTTCCAAAAAATCTGTGCAAATTTTCAGTCCTATTAACTGAGAATGCTAGTATCAAGTTGTCAACATCGTAAAACAGAAAAAATTTCATTTGATAGTGAAGAATTCTGTATTTTATTTGCATTTCCATGATTGCTGGTAGGCCTAAATATTTTATCAAAATTTTTTAGCTATCTACATTTTCACTTGATGATTTTTCATTTACCTATGGGAATCTTCCTGTTTCTCCTTACCAATTCTCTTACCTTATAAAAAATATCTCTAGTTGTTTTTGTGTCAATTTGATGGTGTGAGAGTTAACATTTTTAATTTAAAATAAAATTATCACTAAGGTACAAATACATCAACATACACATGCACACAAAAATCAACATCCTATATAAAAAAGTTATCATTTGCAAATTTTAAATTTTATTATTTATTTGAGAGGCAACGAGAGAGAGGACAGAGAGCTTCCGTCCACTGGTTCACTACACCAAATGCTCTTAATGGCCAGTTCTGGCCAGGCTGAAGCTGAGAGCTGGAAACTCAGTCCACCTCTCCCATGTGGGTGGTAGGAACTCAATCACTTGAGCACCACACTCATCTGCAATATTTTGTTTCATCAGAATGATTTAAAGCATCTGAATAAAGTCTAAAATATAAAAATTAAAGTGTTTTTAAATAATATTTCATAGCAAATATTAGAGTGATTTAAAATATTATAACCTAAAGGAGACAGGGTAATAGAAGGACCAAGAGACAGGGGAGAACCTGAATTATAGCCCTGGTAGGGCCATTCTGTCCTTATGTTAATTTTGAGTAGCTCATTCTACTTGTTTAAGCCTCCACTTTCTGCATTTAAGCCACAGAGTGTTAGACCAGGTGATCGCTTTTGTATAGTACTCCTCTAAAACTCTGTTCTAAAATTCATGACTGGGCAGACATTGTGGTTAGTGGTTAAGTCGCTCTTTGAGATGGCCACAGCCCATATTGGTCCTAGCTCTGCTCTGCGCTCTCCCAGCTCCCACAGGAGTCAAGAAGGAGACCACCTTCTTCCATCTGAGTCTGACACGTTACAGGTATGCAAAACTGCACCTGAGTAAGTGGACAAACAGGGAAATAATCACATAGAGAATAATTCAGCAAGAATCACTGGCCGTAACAGAGATTCAATTGTTTCAATATTTTGATGTAAATCAATTTAACTTGCTTCATTAAGGTTAACTGGAGCCAAAAATAGTATTATCCCTTAACTATTGTATCTGGTAATTTTTTTTTTCTTTTTTCTTTTTTTTGACAGGCAGAGTGGATAGTGAGAGAGAGAGACACAGAGAGAAAGGTCTTCCTTTTTGCCGTTGGTTCACCCTCCAATGGCCGCTGCGGATGGCGCATAGTGCTGATCCAAAGCCAGGAGCCAGGTGCTTCTCCTGGTCTCCCATGTGGGTGCAGGGCCCAAGGTCTTGGGCCATCCTCCACTGCCTTCCCGGGCCATAGCAGAGAGCTGGCCTGGAAGAGGGGCAACTGGGATAGAATTCGGCGCCCCAACCGGGACTAGAACCCGGTGTGCCGGCGCCGCAAGGTGGAGGATTAGCCTGTTAAACCACGGCGCTGGCCGGTAATTATTTTTATTTTCCATTTTGCCTTATTGGCCACAACAAGTATGTGTCCTTTCAAATTATTAGTTAAGACCATAGTACTTACTGCATTCCAGACACTATTCTAAGGCAAATTCTCTCTCTCTCTCTTTCTCTCTCTCATGTGCGTGCCACACACATACACACAACTCATTTAATTATCACAACAACTCTAAGAGGTTATATTATATTATCTGACACATGGAGATAGAACCTTAAATCCCTTGCCCAAATTACACAATAAGGTAAGGAGTGGAATCAGGATTTGAATCCCAGTCTGGCTCTAAAGTTCTCACTCTTGCATCTGAATGGATTTTCTGATATACAGAAAATCTGAGCAATATATGAAAACCATAGTTTTATCCAAAGTAAGTAAGCAAGCGATATGGCATGTGAAGGCCTGTGTCCTAAGTCACTGGGCAGACTAACTGAGCAACAGTGACATCTGTTTTGGCAGCTACGGACCTGACCAGGCATACTCTGAAGCCCAGTACAAAGCCCATCTGCTGCCCGTTCCAGAAGAGTTATGCAAAACCTTCATCAGGTCTCTTACCCATAGTCATCATTCCCCTAAGAAGTATCATATGCAGGTGAAGAGTGGTTGGAATAAGCAACCCAATTGCAAAGCAAACATTTGCTACATGAAAAACTAGATGATGTATCTCTCTCCAGTTTTCACAAGTGGTTGTATTGGAAGGCACAGGTATGATACTTTCCAACTCGGGTATAAAACCTGTTGCAGCCGATTCTGCCAATGGGCTGGACTCTGTATAATTCATCATGA
Source organism: Lepus europaeus (assembly GCF_033115175.1). Classification (NCBI taxonomy): domain Eukaryota; kingdom Metazoa; phylum Chordata; class Mammalia; order Lagomorpha; family Leporidae; genus Lepus; species Lepus europaeus. The sequence goes on from NC_084829.1 coordinate 103,143,983, forward strand.
AAATTCCTGTTAAAAACAAATCAACAAAAAGAGAGTCATAAAAATGGCAACTGTATCTTATCACCACTATAGGTTTTACACCAAAATTATGTGTATACATTAAGTGTTGGTAAACAGACATCTCTAAGTGCTTACGAATTACATATACTCAGCTGTACATCCCAGCTCTGCATATATTAAATGTATTTATTTCTTTATCTATTAGATACTTTTTCATTTACCTTATGCTGAAATGAAATTAAATACTAAAAGCATTTAGCATAGTATAACAATTATTCCCTGACATACATATGTGTGTATTTACATGTGTATGCAGGTGTATGAATATGAAGGTACTTCAAAAAGTTCATGGACATGAAATTAAAATGCATTTGGGGGCTGGCGCTGTGGCTCACGTGGCTAATCCTCCACCTGCAGCACCGGAATCCCATATGGGCGTTGGGTTCTAGTTCTGGTTGCTCCTCTTCCAGTCTAGCTCTCTGCTGTGGCCCGGGAGGGCAGTGGAAGATGGCCCAAGTGCTTGGGCCCTGCACCTGCGTGGGAGACCAGGAAGAAGCACCTGGCTCCTGGCTTCCAATTGGCATAGCTCCAGCTATAGCAGCCATTTGATGGGGCGAACCAATGGAAAGAAGACCTTTCTCTCTGTCTCTCTCATTGTCTAATTCTATCTATCAAAAAAAAAAAAAAAAAGAAAAGAAAAAGAAAAAATGCATTTGGGTGCAAAAAATTGAAAACCATAAATATTTTTTATAATTTGCATTTTCATGAATTTTTAAAGACCACATATATGAATAAATTTCAAATTTTTTCACACCAAACTAAATATCTTTTAATTATTTTTTAAAGATTTATTTATTTATTTGAAAGAGTTACAGAGAGAAAGAGAGGTCTTCCATCTGATGGTTTACTTCCCAAATGGCTGCAATGGCCGGAGCTGTGCTGATCCGAAGCCAGGAACCAGGAGCTTCTTCTGGGTATCCCACATGGGTGCAGGGGCTCGAGGACTCAGGCCATCTTCTACTGCTTTCCCAGACCATAGCAGAGAGCTGGATCAGAATTGGAGCAGCCAAGTCTCGAACCGGTGCCCACATGGGTTGCTGGCGCTTCAGGCCAGGGTGTTAACCCACTGTGCCATGGCACTGGCCCCAACATCTTTTAATTATATTTCCCACAAACTTACTGAGGTTCTACATACTTGGGTGGAGGAGGCAGGAGGAGGCAATTAGCTAGTCTAAAAGACAATCAGAACAACTAGTTATCAACCAATGTTCATAAACCACAGCAAATTACAAAGTTAGTATATTCCACCATAGTTCCACTGGCAATACTGAATGGAAGCACAGGAAAGATAACCAGAAAAAAGACTTTTTTGAATATTTTCAAAGGCAACAATACCCTTATATTTACTAGTTGAAAGCTTAGGATATTTATTTAAAGATTTACTTACTTATTTACTTGAATGGCAGAATGACACAGAGAGAGAAAGAAAGAGACAGAAAGAGAACGAACTTCTATCCACTGATTCATGGCCCAAATGCCCACAACAGCTAGGACTGGGCCAGGTTGACCTCACGAGCCTTGAACTCAATCCAGGTCTTTCATGTGAGTGGAAGAACTCAAGGGCTTGAGCCGTCATTAGCAGAAAGCTAGACGGGAAGCAGGTACAAGATTCAATCCAGGCACTCCCATATAGAATATAGGGGTCCAAAGCACTGGCTTAACCCACTGTACCACATTGCCTGCCCTAGCAAAGGATATTTAAAAGAATCTACTTTTGTAGCATCATTAAATCATTGTATCATTTTGTAGCATCACTAAATCATTGCATTATCATATATATACATACAATATATAATCATATACAGTACCATACCTAGGTATAACATTTAGGCTTTCTTTTATTATCTAGTTTAAATCCCTACTTTTGTCCCATTATCATTTTAGATGGCAGCATCTAACTACCCTCCACCCTCTGTGAGGCTGGGACAATGTTTACTCATCTATGTACTTCTAGTTTACTTATATATAGGTGGGGTCATGAATACACATTTGGCTATTTAATATTAAAATCCATAGCAAACACATTTCAAGAATACACATTGACACATGCATGCTTATGTAAAATAACACACAGTGGCACTATTTTCTGCCTATATTACCCGTCCTCTGCTTCTGGTCCTTAAAAAGACTTTTTCTAGTATTATTTATACAAATTTGGTACTTGACAAAAGCTCTGCAGGTTTACAGAATATGTGTTTTTCTGTTTCAGGAAAGTATTCCAAATGTTGGCCCACTTTTGAATTTAATTTAGAAGTAATGCATTTCTTTGAAAATAAGATTAGGCAACTGACCTTACTTTTCTGTTCATTATTTTCAACATACTAACAGTTTTAGGTTGTAGAATAATTGGTACTGCGTGAACATTTTGAAAGGATGTTATCAGACAAATATTAAAGGATTCAATTCCTCTTCAGATCACAAAAAACCTCACAAATTCACACACTGTGAAATGATCAAATCAATTAAATATCTCTACATAATATATAACAGTAACGGTTGATTTAGTTATTGATTTGCTGCAAAAAAGGAAAGCAGCATAAAAATCCAACTGCTTTCCAAATGTCTGAATCAACAAGCTTATTGGGATGAGGGGGTCATTATTTTAAAAATTCCATTTATACAAAGTGTGCTTTTGAGGTCAAATCAAAATTATTCCTCTCCTAGTTTCTGTAGGAGACAGAATGGTAAACGCCCTCTGTCTCTCCTAAACTAGTGTCAGCTACACTAGCATGCCACCATAATAATTGCCACTCCAGGGGCACTTTGGAACCTGCTTGCATTCCCATTGTCTTCCGTGTGCTCTTCTAACTATAGGCAGGTCCGAGGTTTACCCATCTGCGTACTTCCAAAGCTCACCCTCAGTAGAGAACACCCCTGAGGTAGGAACGGAAGTCACAGCACAGGGATAGAAACCCGACAAAACGTGCGGGAATCACCTTTCAGCCTGCCGGAGCGTGGAGAGCAAACAAGGAGAGGGCCTCGCCTTCCTGAGCTGAGTCAAGTTCTAATCACAAGCCACCAGGGAGCCACATAAGCCAGGGAAAGTCACTTCTGCTCCTTGGGTCTGTTTTTCCCTTGGAATGGAGGCCCCTGTACTAGACCGTCTTTAAATCTGCCCAAGTTTCCATAGCCTGTCTCTCTATGACACATTTACACAGTAAAGAACCAACACATATCTCACCTCCCATCCAACTGATTACACCCTACTGCCTGCTAATCCACTGTAGTTCAATTTCTGGTTTACAGAAGTGGTTAAGGTGGCACTAAAAGCGACTGCTGATCCAAGGAAAAAAAAAAGATAGGAAAACCACAATCTGCTAACCCAAGAACCAGAAAACAGGAATAGCCATTTTTAAAAGGTGGGATCATCTTACAACATATTTTGGCACCACACCTTACTGAATATGTCTAATTGTCAATAAATATTCATCATTTAACCGCTTTAACTAACTTTGATTACCAAAGGGATTTATGCGGCTTACCTACCCTGCTACAGAGAATGAATGTGTCTAAGGAAAGTCAGACTTTGGTAAATTGGTAAACTTTCACATTAATTTTTATAAAATCAAGAGAAACGTTTTCATCAGCTCCTCAAAGCCCAATTCCTTAAATTACCTGGTCTGATAAAGTCCTGTTTGTTATTTTTCAAACAGGTGCTGCTGGGCTAAAGAGCTAAGTGGTGAAACTCACACCAAACAATCACCAAACCACAAAAACCAAACTAACACAACCATGAGGAAAAGTCGTGCTCGAAGACTCAATTCAATCCGTAATTCTAACTGAATCTTGCACATCTTCCGAACAGCAAACGGCATTCAGATCCTAAGAGTCTTGGCACTCAACGCTACAAAGCAGGCCATTCCTGGGGCTTGTCTGGCCAACAACCCGTTTCCTAAGGCTCGGGGAGCGAGGGCTCCTGCGGGTGGCGAGCACCTGGGATCCCCCGCCGCCGGCGCTCCCCCGGGGACTCCGCTCACCCTGCTCCCGAAAGCAGGCGCGGGGGGGGGGGGGTCAGCCGCAACCGTTCTCCTTGACCACGCACCGGGAGCGGCGAGCGCTGACACCCGACCTGTCCAGCGCCGCACCCGCCTTGAACCCGGGCGCAGAGCCGGGGCGCGCGCACCTCGGTGCCGGACTGGCCGGGCACTACGCGGGGCAGAGCGGGAGCCCAGCGGATGGGAGCGCGGACCTCACCGAGAAGCTGGCCCAGCGCACAGCGCGGGAGCCGGCGCGCGGTGAGAACGAGCACCCGAGGGCACGGGCACTGTCCGACCCTCCTGACCCCTTAGAGCGTCCAAGGCCAGGGCGCCACCGGAGGGCGCGGCCGGCGAGGAGGGGCAGAGCGCGGCGACCAGGCAGCTGCAGCCGGAGCCGCCAAAGTTGCTCCAGCGGAGCCAGATCCAACTTTCGCTTCCCGATTTAGCCCGGAGAGCACTAGGCTGCGAGGAGCCCGGCGCGCGGCGGGCAGAGCGGGAAGCGGCTGCGCCCCGAGTTCCTTACCCGGCTTGTTCCCGGCACGGAGCCCGAGCGGCGCCGGTCAAAGTTTGGGGGTGTCCGCGGCGGGCTACGGGCGCGGCGGCTCGACGCGCTCCCGACGGGCGATCCTCGGGCGGCGGGCGGGTCCGGAGGCTCTGCGGCCGAGGCTGGGTCCCCGCGCCCGCAGCGGCTTTGACTAAAATAGGCATCGCCGTGCCGGCGGCGGCGGCGGCGGCGGCGGCCGGGCAGGGGCCGCACTGCGCACGCGCCCGCCGCCCCGGCGCCCCCCCCCCCCCCACCACACACGAGGGCGGAGTTTGCGCCCCGCCCCGCTCCTCCGCACGCCCAGGCGCTCAGTTCGAAACGCCCGCTGGTTTTTCGCCTGGCTTCCTCCGCGCCTCGGGAGTCTGCCCTTGTTTGGGCGTGCGTGGAGGGCGGACGGCCTTGAGGGGCCGGCGGCGTCGGTCGCGCGCCCCCAAGGCGGTCCCTGGAGAAGCGGAATTCCCCACAGGGAGACCCCCGGCAGGGACCGCGCAAACCGGAGCCCTCCGTCGCCCGTCGCACGTGCGCGGCCCGCTGGCTTCTCTCCTCTCGTGCGCTCGTCCGCGACTCTGCCCCGCGGGGACGGGCACGGAGAGCGCGCGGCTCCGAGCCGGAGCTGGCGGCGGAGGCCCGAGCCTGGTCCCCCAGGACGCAGGACGCTGCCGTCGGGGGCCGGCCAGGGACCACAGCGGGACCGGAGGCTTGATAACGTGCCGCTGCGCTTGCACGCCCCTCTGTAGCAGGCGAAGTTCGCCACGTAGATTTGCTGGACCGGGACTCTAAATGGGAAATAAGATAGGCGAGGATGCTCCAGACGTCACCGTTTTACTGGACAGCTGTTTGGGTGTGAGGAATGCAAGGGAAAATAATGAAGAGTTGGCGTGAGGAAGGAAGTTGTAGGACAAAAAAGAGTTGAGTCTATTATTATTTTAGTTTTATTTGAGAGAGCGCCCATTGGCTGGGTCACTCCTCAGGTGCTACCCCATCCCCCGCGCTGGCTCACTGGTACCCTAAAAGCCTGCAGCCCAGAGCGTAGGTGCCCAGTTTCCACCCAGGTGGTCCACTGTGGGATCGAATTTGCCCTGGTTATTACGGAATGAGATTGTTCCTGCTTGCCAAAGGTGACGGAAATAGAAACAAGACTTCCACGGATGGTAGAAAGGCACATCATAAAGTGAGTACCTGCTGGGTCAACTTTCTCTAGTGACGGTGCGGGGCAGCCTGGTGTTCAAGACCACGGGCTGCGGTGGCACACAGATCCCAGCTCGCTGGGTGACGTTGGGGAAGTCACTGAGCCTTTCTGTGCTTTGTGGTATGAGGAAGGCGATATTGATGACAACCACTGCACCCGTACCGCAGAGGATTGTTTTGTGTAGTAAATGCTATAACATGTAAAGGACTAAGGGTGGAGTTTGGGACAACATTCTGTGCATGGGAATATGTGTTATATTTACAGATCTCTACCAGGTCTGCCACTTGCTAAAGACTGCCCACGATTAGCATTCAAGGCCAAGTCTTTCTAGATACTCCACTGCCGGTTTTGGGGACTACCACTACATACACTTGAAGATACAGGTTTAGTAAAACAAGAAGTCTTCAAAAAGTTCATGGAAAATGTATATTATGAAGAATTGTGCATAGATTTCAAAAATGTATGTGCCAAAGTAAACCTACCTTTTAATTCCATTTCCATGGAATTTTTGAAGTTTCTTGCTGTATGAGCACAGAGATTTCACTGTATGACTGCTAATTGGAGAGTGACATAATTAATGAACACGGGAAGTAATCCAAGTTCTAACCATGAAGGATTAAGTAAATTATGGTATACTCCATCTTGTTCTAAGGGGCCATTAAAGATGATTTATGGAGAGATTGTAGACATGGTAATACTATCTATTGATTTCAGTATATAGGATAAAGGTCAGCCGACTGTGGCCCAAAGGCCTATTTTTATACAGCCTGAGAGCTTTTACATGGTTTAATAATTGAAAAATATCAGAATAATATTTCATAATATGTGAAAATTATATGGAATTAGAATGCAGTGTTTTATAAAGTTTTATTGGAACCCAGCCTAGTCATACACATGCGGCAGTGAGTAGTTGCAACAGTAACCATGAGACCTGAATAGTCACTGAGTTTACTGACCCCAATTCCGAGTATACTTTGAGCCAGATACATGACTTGGATACATGAAATTACTTAATCCTCACAAAGGATCTATGACGAAGTATTCAATATTTATTATCTCCTTTTTACAGATGGGCAACAGAAATAACAGAGAGGTTGGGTAACCTTCTCAGAGTCACACAAGAGGGAGAAGCTGAGCTGGAATGGGAACCAGGTGGTCTGGTTCTGGGGATTGCCCCCTCATCCACTAGCAACACAGTCTTTGCCATCTTCCACTTGTAGCTACACTGCCTCCATGGAAAGATTTTAAATAAACAGCATAAAAAGACAAGTCCAGGATTGTGTTACAAGAATATCACACATCGTCTTCAAAGGTAAGCTAGAAAGATGCAGTGTAATGTTTGTTTTCCTTCTCCCACCCTCACTTCTTTTCATTTATTTGTGGAGGGGATTTACTATCTTTCTTCTTCCTCTACCTTTTGTTCCTCCTCTTCCTCTTCCTCCTTCTGTGATCTAGAAAGTCAGGCTGCAAGGGCATGGTCGTGGAGTCACCTGTGACGGGACGCATTCAGTCCTTACCTATCAAGATAGGATATTGGTAGGCATTTGCATCATACTGCAGATTGCATACTTTTATGAAAAGAGCACTGACTTAGATATTGTAAGACTTGTGTTCTAGCCGTTAACATGGTCTGTGTATTCCGAGGCTGTTCTTTTGAAAGGGAAGGTTGGGGGAAAAAAAAAAAAACCACCTCATCCCTTTCCTATAACCCATCTAAAGAATACAGCCATAATTTGTAAAGCCTGTCTTACTGTATTTTACTGCACATATATGAATAACAACTATAAAATTTGAAATAATTGGTAGATGGGCTAGTGCTGTGGCATAGTGAGTAAAGAGCCACCGCCTGCAGTGGTGGCATTCCATATGAGCGCCAGTTCGAGTCCCAGCTGCTCCACTTCTGATCCAGCTCTCTGCTGTGGCCTGGGAAAGCAGTAGAAAATGGCCCAAGTTAGGCCAGTGCCGTGGCTCACTTGGCTAATCCTCCACCTGCAGCGCCAGCACCCCGGGTTCTAGTCCCAGTTGGGGCACTGGATTCTGTCCCGGTTGCCCCTCTTCCAGGCCAGCTCTCTGCTGTGGCCCGGGAAGGCAGTGGAGGATGGCCCAAGTGCTTGGGCCCTGCACCCGCATGGAGACCAGGAGAAGCACCTGGCTCCTGGCTTCGGATCAGCACAGCGCGCCAGCCGTAGCAGCCATTTGGGGGGTAAACCAACAGAAAAGGAAGACCTTTCTCTAACTCTGCCTGTCAAAAAGAAAGAAAGAGAGAGAGAGAGAAAGAAAGAGAGAGAGAGAGGGAGAGAAAGAGAGAGAGAGAAAGAAAGAGAGAGAGAGAGAGAAAGAAGAAAGAAAATGGCTCAAGTTCTTAGGCCCCTGCACCTGCGTGGGAGACCTGGAAAAAGCTCCTGGCCTCTAGCTTCGGATTGGCACAGCTCCAGCTGTTGCAGCCATCTGAGGAGTGAAGCAGCAGATAGAAGACCTCTCTCTCTCTCTCTCTCTTTCTTTCTCTCTGCCTCTGCCTCTTTGTAGTTCTGCCTTTCAAATGAATGGATAAATCTTAAAAAAAAAAAAAAAAGAATAAAAGAATCAGTAGACACACTTCTTGGGTTTGGGGATGCCTTAGGCTCGCAGGTCTCTGCCTACTGACCTGGGAAAGGTCAGATTAGAAGATTCTGAGCAGTGTGTGCAAACCAATGTAAAGCAGAGGTGGGTGCACAGACAGAGGGAATGAAAGGGTGAGAGGCATGAATAGCAAAATACAGGACAACCTGTCTCTTGGAGAAACTGGCTAGTACAGCTCAGACTGACCTAAAGAAGTGTTTCTACCTTTAGTTCTCTTTGGACATTCTTGCCTGCTTTTACCAATTGGACAAAACCTTGATGAGACTTCAAAATTCAGAGGGAATAAATGTTACAATAAAACAACATTGGAGGAGTCACTAGTTTAAAACTATTTCTGGCATGTTAAGTAGCATTATCTTCCTTATCTGTAACTATCCATGGTTTTCATCAATGCAGACTTTATTTTGACTGTCACTCCCAACTGCATGGGGAACCAGAACTGCTTCTGATACAGTCTCATAACACACAGTTCTGATCAAAGATGAGTTATTAAATGATTTAATTAGATTATTTTCCAATCCCAGTTCTTCTCATTAAATATTTCATTCACTTTTTCATTGACTAATTTGACAACTAATGTAATTGACTGGTTTAAATTTCTTTCACTTTTGTTAAAAAATTAATAGGGTTTTTATAGAGCCGGTTAGGTTTACAGATTGAACAGATAGTACAGTAAGTTTCCATATACCTTATCTTCCCTGCTAAGTTCCCCCTGTTATTAACATCTTACATTAGTGAAGTATATTTGTCAAAATTGGAGGACAAATATTGGTCTGTCATTTTTAACAAAAGTCCATAGTTTATACCAGGGTTCATTCTTTCCCCCCCAATTTTATTTAGTTAGTTTATTTGAAAGGCAGAGACAGCAGGTGGGATCTGCCACTCACTGGTTCATTCCCCAAATGCCTGTAATAGTCAAGGCTGGCCTTATCTGAAGTCAGGAGCCTGGAACACAATCCAGGTCTCCAATGTGGGTGCCAGGGACCCAACTGCTTGAGCCATTATCTGCTGCCTCCCAGGGCCTGTGTTAGCAGTAAGCTGTAATAAAGAGCAGAGCTGGGACTTAAAGACTGGCACTGTTATAGGATGTAGGGGTCCCAAGCAGTAGCTTAACCACTGTACCAAATATCCCACCCTGGCATTCACTGTTTGCTTTATAGTTTGAGTTTTGTCGGATCTGTAATGTCCTGTGTCCCCCATTATGGGATCATAAAGGATGATTTCAATCCCCTGTTTTCCACCTCTTCACTGTTTTACATGTCTCCCTCTTAAATCCCTGAAAACCAATGATCCATAATTTCGTTTTTCCAAAGTGTTGTACAGTTGACGTGATATAGTACATTGTCGTTTTGTAGCAATTCCTTTCACTAAACACTATGCCTTTAAGTTCCTCCATGTCATTTCTTTCTTTCCTTTTGTAAAACCTTTGATGCAAGTATATATTATGAAATGGTTATCACAATCAAATCAGTTCATCCATCACCTCACATTACCTTTTTCTGTATGTGTCGTGAGAACAACTCTCTGAGCAAATTTCAGTACAGTATAGACTATAGTCATCAGGCTGTGTATCATATTCCCAGAATGTATTCCTCTTGTAACTTGTAACCAACTTTCCCCATTTTACCACCCCCAACTCCTGAAAATCATGATTCTAGTTTTGCTTCAGAGTCTGATTTTTTTGATTCCACATATAACTGAGATTATACATATATTTCCTTATGCATTTATCCATTGATAGACACTTAGGTTGTGTCCATGTCTTAGCTATTGCAAATACTGCTACAAAGAACATAGGAGTGCAGATGTCTCTTCAGGATATAGATTTGGGACCAGTGCTGTGGCGCAGTGGGTTAAAGCCTCAGCCTGCAGCAGCGGCATCCCATATGGGCACCGGTTCGAGTCCTGGCTGCTCCTCTTCCAATATAGCTTTCTGCTATGGCCTGGGAAAGCAGTGGAGGATGGCCTAACCCCTTGGGCTCCTGCACCCATGTGGGAGACCCGGAGGAATCTCCTGCTAGCTTCAGATCAGCTCAGTTCTGGCCATTGCAGTCATTTGGGGAGTGAACCAGCAGAATGAAAGACCTCTCTCTGGCTCTACCTCTCTGTAATTCTGTCTTTCAGATAAATAAAATAAATCTTTAAAAAAAGATATAGATTTGTTTCCTTCAGATGCACATGCAAAAATGGAAAGGCATCACCCCTCCTGATTTCAAACTGTATTATAAAGCTATAGTAATCGGAAGAGAATAAAAATGGACCCATAGACCCATGGAACAGAATGGACAGCCTAGAAATAAACCTAAACATATATGGTCAACTAATATTTGATAGTGGCACCAAGAATATATAGTGGAAAAATTGTCATTCTTCAGTAAATGGTATTGGGAAAACTGGATATACACATAGAAAAAGAATGAAACTGGACTTGCATCTTACACCACTCACAAAAATTAGCCAACAGATTAAAAACCTAAAATGTAAAACTTGAAAACTATAAAACTCTTAGAAGAGGAAATAGGAAAGTTTCTTGATACTTGTCTTGGCAATGATATTTTAGATATGGCACCAAAAGTACAAGCAACAAAAGCAAAAATAAAGAAATAGAAGTACGTAATACTGAAAGTTCTGCACAGTAAAGAGACAACAAAAAGGCAACCTATGAATTAAGAGAAAATATTTGCAAGTCATATATCTGACAAAGGGTTAATATCCAAAGTATAAGGAACTCATACAAAAATTAAAACCTAATTTTAAAATGGACAAAGAACATGATTAGACATTGCCCCAAAGATACACCAATGGCAGGTATGTGACAAAGTGTTTCATATTACAAATCATCAGGGAAATGCAAATTAAAGCTACAGGGAAACAGTTACCTCACTCTTGTTAGCATGGCTGTTATCAAAAAGATAAAGAGATAACAAACAGCCAGGATATGGAGAAAAGGGGATTTTTAGACAATATTAGTGGAAATGTAAATTGATACAGGCATTATGGAAAATAGCATGGAAGTTTCTCAAAAAATTAAGATAGAATTATCATGGGATTCTGTGTGTTAACTGCTAACACAAAATTTTCCTTCTTCCTTTTGACTTGGAGACCTTTTATTTCTCTTTCTTGCTCCAATGGTCTGTTAGCACTTCCACCATGAAGTCCAGTAGAAGTGTTGACCGTAGGCATTCGTCTCTTGTCCCTGATCTTAGAGGGAAAGCGTCCAGCTTTTCACTATTGAGTATGATTTTTACTGTGTATGGCCTTCTGTATCTAATTTGTTGAGTTTTTATGATGAAAGTATGCTGAATTGTTTTTTTTTTTTTTTTGGACAGGCAGAGTGGACAGTAGAGGGAGACAGAGAGAAAGGTCTTCCTTTTTGCCGCTGGTTCACCCTCCAGTGGCCGCCGCGGTAGGCGTGCTGCGGCCGGCGCACCGCACTGTTCCGATGGCAGGAGCCAGGTGCTTCTCCTGGTCTCCCATGGGGTGCAGGACCCAAGGACCTGGGCCATCCTCCACTGCACTCCCTGGCCACAGCAGAGAGCTGGCCTGGAAAAGGGGCAACCGGGACAGGATCGGTGCCCCGACCGGGACTAGAACCCGGTGTGCCGGCGCTGCCAGGCAGAGGATTAGCCTGTTAAGCCACGGCGCCAGCTTGAAAGTATGCTGAATTGTATCATATATTTTTTCTGTAACTATTGAGAGTTTTTAGTGCTTCATTCTGTTAATGTGTTTTATCTTATTGATTTGCAAAATATTAAACGATTTTTGTATTCCTGAGGAAATTCCACTTGATCAAGGTGAAAAATCTGTTGGATTTGACTTGGTGGTATTTTGTTGAGGACTTTTGCATCCATGTTTATCATAGATATTGAGTTTTAATTTTCTTTTCTTATAGTGTCCTTGTCTTGCTTTGGTATCAGAATAAAGCTGATCGCATAAAATGAATTAGGAAGTGTTGCCTCCTTCCTTTTTGGAAGTTTTGAGAAAAATTGGTGTTAATTCTTAAAATATTTGGTGGAATTCATAAATGAAGCCATCTGGTCCTAGGCTTTTTTTTTTTTGTTGAGAGATTTTTTAAAAGTTTATTATTTTTTATTCATTTGAGAGGGAGATAGAGACAGGGATAGAGAAAGAGAAAAGGAAAGAGAGAAGGAGAAGGAGAAATAGAGACAGAGACAGGGACAGGGACAGGGACAGAGATGGAGATCACTCCCATCCACTGGTTCACTCCTCAATTGCCCAGAACTACTGGGAACTGGCACATGATCCAGGACCCCTACATGGGTAACAAGAATCCAGCTACTTAAATCAGTACTGCTGCCTCCCAGAGTCTACATCAATCAGAAACTAGAGTCAGGAACCAGAGCCAGGAACCAGAGCCGGGCACTGCAATGTGAGATACGGGACTTCTGTAACCACTAGGATAAACACTCACTCCTTTTTGGGTGATTTTTGATTACCAATTCTTTCCTTCTACTAATTTTGTATTTAGTTTGTTCTTATTTTCCAGGTCTTTGAGATACACTGTTAGATTATTTATTTTATGTCTTTCCATATTTTTTGACATAGACACTTATTGCTATAAACTTTTCTCTGAATACTGCTTTTTTCTATTTGATATAGTGTTTTTTTCATTTTCATCAGTTTTAAGGAATTTTTTTGAGTTCCCTTTGAGTTCTTCTGTGACACACTAGTCACGCAGGATCATGTTCAGTCTCCACATGTTTCTATATTTTCTGGAGTTTCTTATGTTAATTTCTATCTCTTCCATTATGGTCAAAAAAGTTACATGGTAAGATTTCAATTTTTTTGAATTTGAGTCTTGGTTTATGGTCTATTGTATGATATATCCTAGAGAATGTTCCATGCACTGGTGAAAAGAACGTGTATTCTGCAGCTGTGGGATAGAATGTTCTGTAGCTACCTCTTAGGTCCATTTGGTCTGTAGTGCAGATTAGCTCTGTTGTTTCTTTGTTGATTTTTTTTGTCTTGTTGTTCTGTCCATTGATGAGAGTGTGGTATTGAAGTCCCCTAGTATTATTGTATTGGAGCCTGTATCTCTCTTTTAACATTTGTTTCATAAAACTGGCTGTCCTTGCATTTTGGTGCATATACATTTATAATAGTCACAGCTTCTTGTTAAATTGATACCTTAGTCACTATATACTGACCTTGTCTCTTTGGGCAGTTTTTGTCTTAAAGTCTATTTTGTCTTATATGAGTATGGCTACTCCTGCTCACTGTTGATTTCCATTTCTATGGAATATCTTTTTCCATCCTTTCACTTTCAGTCTATGGGTATCTTTATTTGTGAAATGTGTTACTTGTAGGCACCATATAGTTGACTCTTTTTTAAAAAAAAATCCATTCAGCCAGTCTGTATCTTTTGTTTTTTAAAGATTTTATTTATTTATTTGTGAGGTGGAGTTACAGACAGTGAGAGAGACAGACAGAAGGTCTTCCTTCCGTTGGTTCACTCCCCAAATGGCCACAACGGCTGGAGCTGTGCCGACCTGAAACCAGGAGCCAGGTGCTTCTTCCTGGTCCCCCACGTGGGTACAGGGGCCCAAGGACTAGGGCCATCTTCTACTGCTTTCCTAGGCTACTACAGAGAGCTGGATTAGAAGAGGAGCAGCCAGGACTAGAACCAGCACCCATATGGGATGCCAGTGCCACAGGTGGAGGATTAACCTACTGCGCATGGCACTGGCCCCTGTATCTTTTTTTTTTTTTTTTTTTTCAATTTGAGAGGCAGAGCTACAGGCAGAGAGAGGGAGAGACAGAGAGAGAGAAGTCTTCCATCCAATGGTTCACTCCCCAAATGGCTGTAATGGCTGGAGCTGGACCAATCCAAAGCCAGGAGCCAGGAGCTTCTTCTGGGTCTCCCACGTGGGTGTAGGGGCCCAAGTATTTGTACCATCTTTTGCTGCTTTCCCAGGTGCATAGTAGAGAGCTGGATCAGAGTAGAGCAGCTAGGGCTTGAACTCATAAGGGATGCTGACACTGCAGGTGGTGGCTTTACTCACTACGCCACAGTGCTGGCTCCTGTAGTTTTTATTTGACTTATTGAGTACTTCATTTCTAATATTTCTGTTTGTTTCTTCTTTAATATCTCTATCTCTTTGCTGAATCTCTCATCCATGTTGTGTACTGATCTCCTAATTTCATTAAATTGTTCCTCTGTATTTTTTTGTAAACTTACAGTCATTCTTTTCAATTATTTTTCAGGGATTTAATCGGTCTCCCTTTCTTCACAGTCCAAAATTGATACATTATTGTCTTCCTTTTGGGGAGTTATACTGCCTTGGTTATTCAATTTCTTGTATTTCTGCATTGATTTTTGCACATCTGGGGAATCTCTTGTTTCTATTACTTGTAGAAGTTTTTCTTGCTTGAAGGCTTTACTACTGGAGATGTCATCTTGGTATTGGTTTGGTAGAGTGCTTTAGTTTTAGTTCTGGTTAGATTTTGTAGGAGAGTCTCCCTATGCCTTTGTTTGTGATGGTTGATGGTAGCCATAGTAGGGATTTGGGCTGTTGCTGTGGTCCAATGTGGTCACTGAGATTTCTGTTATGCAGATCTCCAGCGGTCTCTCAAGGAAGGGGCTAGCGTAATGAGCCTCTTAGGTGTTGGGAGCAGGCCTTGCTGGTGTTATGATTGTAGTTGGTGCATAGATTCCCAGCTAGTGTCCAAGTCAGGCACTAGAGTTATGAGATCAGTGCTGGCTCTAGGAGCTGGTTGGACTTAGAGACTCCTAGCCACTGCCCAGACCCAGAGCTCTAAAAGCTGCGCTAATGCTAGGTGGATGAGACAGGACCCACAGATGCTGTCCGAGAGACTGGTTGGATCCATAACATTGCTTTTGGCTCTGTAACAGTTAGATAAGGTATCTTGGGTCACACTCTGTGTGTTGCTTCCTAGGTTGGGTTGGTGCAGTTACCTCAGGCCCAAGCATCAAGTGACCAGAAGTACACTACATCAAGCAGCTTCCATGGGATAGGCTGGAACCCAGAGCCCTGAGCCCCACACTGGACCTGGGCAGAGCCTAAATCCCAGTAAGCCGTAGTATTGTACTATGCTGGGCTCAGCACAAAGAGCCCAGTTATAAGTTCCAGTGAGTAGCGTGTTTCTGGACTGGGTGGAGTGTGTAAGACTTTCACAAGAGCTCCAGGAGCATGTTGTGGGTGAGGCCAGGGAGCTCTGGGCACTGTTCATGGGATGGGCAAGAATTTTAGAGTGGTACCTGAGATGGGCATGTTGCAGCACCTCTGGCTACTGTCAGTGTGGGTGGGGCTATGAGATTCTGCTGGTGCGCTCAGTCTCCCAGCCCATTTTTATGTGAGGGTCCACCCAGCTTATTCCCTTCTCAAGGTGAGCACACAGTGGCAACACCCTTCACCAACCCAAACGTGCATTCCATGCAGAGCACTGACAGGCTGTAATGTACCTTTTGACCCCACTGCAAGATCTGTCCCTAGTGTGCAGGGAGCTCTGAACCTCTACAGGCAGACTGGGTAGATATGCAGGACCCCAGCTGTAACATGCACTTTTTCCAGTAGCTAGGGCATGGGAGGCAGTAGGGAAGAAGATGATCCCCAATTCTTATAGGGCAGATTCCCTTTATCCAGTGTCCTAGGGGCTGTCTGTCCCAGCTGTCCTGCCCTACCATGTGCTACAGTGCAGAGTGCTGTGTGGACCATTTATTTGCCCCGCCCAGTTGTACCCTTCCGACTCAGTCTGCCTCACTAGAATGAAGGAATGTCTGGAGTCCCTGGGAAGATGATAGGCATGGGCTTCTGCCTCCCAGCACAGTGTGGAAGGACACAGTGACTTCCCCTCTCAAGATAGTGCCTCCCTGCTCTTAGGGGTGAGGGAGAAAAGTGTGCAGGTCCCTTCTCTGAAGTCAGGGAGACCTGAGTTCTCCAGGAATCACTCCTTACTGAGCTGCTGCTCTGAGGAGGTTGGTTTCCTCTCTGGAGATGATCGCCTGGGTGAGGGGTTTGTACAGATGGGTTGCCTTTAATGCTTTCCTCCTCACCCTTTCCCCTGAGAATCCCCAGCCATGGGGCTAGGGCTTCAGCCACCAACAGTTTGGCTTTGTTGCCCTTTCTCCACTCTCTTAATTGTCACACCAGTTATCAGTTCCCACTGTTCTGCTTCAGGTGCTCTTCATCTGGCACTTACCTCCAAGCACAAGTGCCCTGGGTTTTTTCCATGGAGGAGGAGGTAAACACTGGACTTCTCCATATGAACATATTGAACTCCCTGTGATGTGAGAGTCTTAACTGCTAGTCTAAATGCTTGCCCCCTTTTTAAAAAACTACGGGGCTGGCACTGTGGTGTAGCAAGTAAAGCCACCATCTGCAGCACTGGCATCTCATGTGGGTGCTGGTTTGTGTCCTGGCTGCTTCACTTCCAGTCCAGCTCCCTGCTAATACCCCCTGGGAATGCAGAAGATAGCCCAAGTGCCTCGGTCCCTGCACCTACATGGGAGACCCAGAAGAAACTCCTGGCTCCTGGCTTTCTATCAGCCCAGGACCGGCCATTGTGGCCATTTGGGGAGTGAACTAGTGGATGGACAATTCTCTATCTTCCTTTCTCTATGTGTAACACTGCCTTTCAAATAAATAAATAAATAAGTCTTTGAAAAATTATTATTTTTTTAATTGAGGGGCCAATAGAGTAAACAGTAGGTTCACAATGCATAAGCTGGTGAATTCATGTAATTTATTTAACATTCCTATTCTGTTTACTTTCTGTAAAATCAGAAAAATAATGATTAATGGGATTATTTCAACCTTTATAGATAATTTTTTAAAGATTTATTTATTATTTACATATTTGAAAGGCAGAGTTACAGAGAGAGGAGAAGAGACAGGGACAGAGAAAGAGAGATCTTCATTTGCTGGTTCACTCAATAAGTAACTGCAACAGCTGGGGCTGGGCTGGGCTGAAGTGAGGAGCCAGGAGCTTCTTCTGGGTCTCCCATATGAGTGCAGGGGCCCAAGCACTTGTGCCATCTTCTGCTGCTTTCCCAGGCACATCAGCAGGGAACTGAATTTAAAGTGGAGCAGCAGGGTTTCAAACTGGCGCCTATAAGGGATACCAGCATTGCAGGCAAAGGCTTAACCTGCTATGCTACAATGCCAGCCCCTTAGACCGTTTTTAAAAATGCCTAATATCTAGCTCTTGGTAGTTTAATTGTCTTCTCATGTGTCCTCATGATAAGCCTGCTTATGGTACATAATCAATAAAATTTAGTTGAATTTCAGTTTACTTTTTTAATTGAAATGAGTATCAATTGTCAAAATTCTTTAGTATGAAGAAATAATTGAATTGTCATGTGAATATATGAAAGCTGAGATGTAGTTTCATTTTCTAAGTTTTTACCTGTTTTAAATATATGGAATACAACATACCTAAGATATTTCAAATAAAACTTGTTTATAAATTATAAGACTTCTGTGCACGCTAAAATTTCCAGTGGTTTGGGAGTTCCCTGGAGTAGCCAAAAATGAGATATTGGTTTCAAAAGCAAACTCATGAAATATGCAACAGCATAGATTCTAGAAACTGGACAGTTGGCAGAGCTAAGTTACAGTAATTCGCCATCCTGGGATTGGCAGAGATGTGCATACAGTGACTAGAGGCCCAATATTCTCCCCTTTCTCCCATCTCTTTCCTTCTAAAAGAGTTACATTTATGCATTATTTGTTCTAAATATTAATAATAGCAAAGGTCACAGATGAAACATTTAATAGCATTTATTAATTTTTTGCAAAAATATTTCAGCAGGAAGGAATTTATTGTAAGCAACCAGGCATAGGAGAAGCATGCTTTTGTTTTTTTAAAGATAATTTTGAAAAGAGGATCAAAGTGGCTCTGAATATTCCATTCAATAGCCTCAAAGTCAAGGAGAGGAGGATGAATCCTCTAAACAAAACCAGGAGTGGGCATTTGACCTAGTGTTTAGGATGCCAGTTGAGATACCTGTATCCCATATCTGAGTGCCTAGGTTCAGGACCTGGCTCTGATCCCCATTCCAGGTTCCTGATAGTATAGACCCTGAGAAGCAGCAGGTGATAGCTCAAATCATTGAGTCCTAGCCACCTATGTGGGAGACATAGATTGAGTTCCTGTGCAGGCTTCAGCCTGGCCCAGCCCAACGTGTTGTGGGCGTCTGGGAGTGAATCAGTGAATGAACACTCCATCTGTGTGTCTCTGTTTCTCTCCCTATCAGATAAATAAAAATTTTAAAGCAACAAAACAATACTGGGTCTGAGGCCCCTGATCCAAGGGCAGATTCATAGCTCCAGTAACAACTATTGTGGCAACCCCTCTTGTCTTTTATTCTTTGCCTTTGGGGAATTTCTAGGAATTTGCAGATCCTGAAGCCCATCTAAGAATCCCAAGTTAAGCACTTCCCCTTTGCAAGAGGAGAAATGTAACAAGCATTTAGATTCTTTTAAAAATATATGTATATATTTTTACCATAGAAGCAACTTACTTATATGAGCTATTTAATGATTAGAAAGGAAAATTTGTCATAGTAGAAAAACACCTTTTGGCAATTCTTATTAGCACATACTTTGATAGTATGCATAAGATATCTTAAGATTTATTTATTAGTCCAGCTCTCTACTGTGGCCCGGGAGGGCAGTGGAGGATGGCCCAAGTGCTTGGGCCCCTGCACCCGCATGGGAGACCAGGAGGAAGCACCTGGCTCCTGGCTTCGGATCAGTGCACTGCTGGCCATGGCGTCTATTTGGGGAGTGAACCAACGGAAGGAAGACCTTTCTCTCTGTCTCTCTCTCTCACTGTCTGGAACTCTACCTATCAAATAAAAGAAAAAGATTTATTTATTTGAAAGGCAGAGTGAAAGAGAAAGGAGTAGGAGAGGGAAAGGGTCAGGGGAGAGAAAAAAAGAGAGACATCCATCCACTGGTTTACTCCCCAAATGGCCCCAAAAGCCAGGGCTGGACTAGGCTGAAGCAAAGAGCCAGAAACTCTATCATGTCTCTCACATGGGTGGAAGGGGTCATAGTACTTGAGCCACCTTTCATTGCTTTCCCAGTGCTTTAGCATGGAGCTGAATTGGAAGTGGAGCAGCCAGGATTCGAATTGACGCTTCAATATGGGATTTGCAGGCAGCAATTTAAACCCATTGCATCATAGTGCCAGTCTGGTATGGATAAGATTTAGATGGAAAGTGAAGCCATGGAATGATTTTTTTAAACCTATATCTGGTGGAGGCAGACATTCTATTATGCAGTATCATTCTGTTATACAATTAATCCTCAAAAAGGGCTGACTAGGCCAGCGCTGTGGCTTAACAGGCTAATCCTCTGCCTTGCGGCGCCGGCACACCGGGTTCTAGTCCCGGTCGGGGTGCTGGATTCTATCCCAGTTGCCCCTCTTCCAGGCCAGCTCTCTGCTATGACCCGGGAAGGCAGTGGAGGATGGCCCAAGTGCTTGGGCCCTGCACCCGCACGGGAGACCAGGAGAAGCACCTGGCTCCTGGCTTCGGATCAGTGAGATGCGCTGGCCGCAGCGGCCATTGGAGGGTGAACCAACGGCAAAAAGGAAGACCTTTCTCTCAAAGACCTTTCTCTCTGTCTCTCTCACTATCCACTCTGCCTGTAAAAAAAAAAAAAAAAGGGCTGACTGTGGAGGCAAATGGGAGGCCTGTTAGCCAACCAAGTAACTGACATTGGACTAGAAACAAAAGCCCAAAGCAACACATTGAAAGGAAGGAATCACCAACTGAAGCTGGGAATCCATGCTGCTGTCCAGCACTAATTGGTGTTCAAAAGCACTCAGAGTTCCCAGGAGAAGAGAATATTTAAATGCAAATTTTTATTTTTACAACTACTTAAATAGTTGTAATAAATTCATGAAAATAAGACATCTTTCTAGCTTAACGCATATGTAAAACCTAATGAAATGTTTATGAGCCACTATCAGCAGTTTTATTGTTTTGCATAAAATATGGTAAACACCATGAAACATTTCTTTTGTTCCAGATCAAACATATTGAGCCTCGTTTAGAACTACACAAAATGGTTTGAAAACTACAGAGACCCTCATGCAGTATCATAAAAGGAAAAAGGTTGTCCTTTGACAATACAGGCATTGTAGAGTCATTGAGTCTCTCTTTAGAGTAAGGGAAGAGTAGAAGCACATTGGGCAAACCAGTTTTTGACAGAAGATAATTTTGGTTTATATGCCAAATGCAAAACAAATACTCCTAGGCAGTTTCACTGCTCACCACCACTGAGGGAACCCTGCTATTTTTTGCATCAGTTCTCCCACTTTATCGGATGAGAAGTGTATGAATACATTATAAACTCAGAAAATGGCACCTAAAAGCAACAAAGCATCTGCAAGTCAGGAAATCTTGCAGATGACTTGAAGGTTTCATATCACTTAGTTTAATGAATAAGTAAAACTTCTCATACCTAGGAAATTGATGTTGATTGGGAAAAAATCGAGTAGGGAGTTTTACTACTACTGACTTGGCACTCTGTACTTATATTGTTGTTAATTATTTAACATGTTGGCATGTGCTGCCTACTTTTTTTTTTTAAAGTGATGTTGCAGTTGTGTGGTTGCCCAGAGTACTTTCTCTCTGTTTCTCTTATGACCTTTATCATTGGCTACCTTCTACAGATTTATGTAAAAGTCTTATTTCTCTTTCTAGGTTGTAAGTTTCCAGAGGGTAAGAAGTGTGTCTGATTCATCTTTAATATCTCCAGGGTGCCTATCACATGATTTACATAAACTTGGAACCCAGTACATTTTAGTTGATTGAATAATTGAGTGCATTTTTAATAGAAGAAATAATGATTATTTCACCAATAGAAAAACTGGTGTGTGTTTTTTAAAGATTGTGTTTTATAACTTAAATTGTTGTGAATGAGCAAAATAAAAGAAGCAATATACCAACATGTTAATAGAAGTTAGGTTAGGGGGGACTAGTGTTGTGGCAGAGTGGGTAAAGCCACTGCCTGTAATACTGGCATCTCATATGGGTGCCAGTTCATGTCCTGGCTGCTCCACTTCCAATCCAGCTCCCTGCTAATGGCCTAGGAAAAGCAGTATAAGATGGCCCAAGTGCTTGTGCCCCTGCCACCCATGTGGCATGAAGCTCCTGGCTCCTGGCTTTGGCCTAGCCCAGTGCTGGCTATTTTGGCCATCTGGGAGTGAATAGCAGATGGAAGATATCTCACACTCGCTCTCTGTCTCCCTCTGTAACTCCGACTTTCTAAATAAATTAATCTTTTTTAAAAAAGAAACTGAGTTAGGATAGTGAAATTGCTTTTCTTTATTTTATTCCAACTTGTTTATAATATGGTAATATTATCTTCTAGTGGAAAGAGTAAATACAACAAAATGCAACTTAATTTTCTATCACGTTCAATCATTTTTTACAATAATGGTGACCTCCCTCACCATGATGATGGCATTCTACTCCCCAGTCAAACCTCATACTTCTCCTCTCCCTTCTATCTAATCAATAAAGGAACAGAAGCAAGATAGTAAAGATAAGTTTGTAATGAGGGCACAGTGACAGCTGAGCACAGAGAAGATTTGACCTTGAGCTCCATTGAGAATTCATTTGCTCCTTCAGAAGACTGAGTGGTCTGATGGGTGGAAAATGCCTGGCCTCAGCCTGCAACAGCAGGAGAAAGACACAGGAACCTCAGCGTCCGAGACCACACTCTAGTGACATCAGTCCAGGTGCCCAGGGACCAAGTTCAGTTGATCCAGGGAGGACTGAGAGGACAGGGAGAGGCCCAGATGCCTCTCCAGCTGTGCTATGATGTCCCCAAAGAAACAACACAGAAAGATGAGGAATTCATTTTAAGTACTTCTTTAAAACGGAAAGAAACTTACATGGTAGGATCAAGTGTTTTCTGCCCTCACTGTGAAGAGGATGTGGCCATAGGGTGAGAGATCAAGGTCAACTTAAAAGAGAGGAGTGCTTTGCATATGTTTGATCAATGTCTCTTCAATTTATACCTGATGTATATTATATTAACATTTTTCAAAAATTATTTAATGAGCACTTGTTAAATAATAAGCACTAGACCAAAAGTGATTTTTGCACAGAAAAATATAATCATAAACATAATGTCAAGGAGGGATGGAGATTGGCTTTATGTAAGCTCAGAGGAGATCCAAACTGTTTATGTCTGAAAAGAAAATGAATTTAAAAACCAGTCATGGGGCTGGTGCTGTAGCGCTGCAGGTTAATGCCCTGGCCTGAAGCACCGGCATCCAGTATGGGCGCTGGTTTGAGACCCTGCTGCTCCACTTCCGATCCAGCTCTCTGCTATGGCCTGGGATAGCAGTAGAAGACGGCCCAAGTCCTTGGACCTCTGCACCCACATGGGAGACCTGGAGGAAGCTCCTGGCTCCTGGCTTTGGATTGGCGCAGCTCCGGCCGTTGTGGCCAATTGGGGAGTGAACCATTGGATGGAAGAACTCTCTCTCTCTGTCTCTGCCTCTCCTCTCTCTGTGTAACTCTTTCAAATAAAATAAATAAATCTTTAATTTTTTTTTAAAACCCAGTCATTATTTATCATTTAAAATGGAATTACAGGGGCTGGCTCAGTGGTGTAGTGGGTAAAGCCGCCACCTGCAGTGCCAGCATTCCACGTGGGCGCCAGTTCAAGTCCCGGCTGCTCCACTTCTGATCCAGCTCTCTGCTATAAGCTGGGAAAGTAGCATAGGATGGCCCAAGTCCTTGGGCCCCTGCACCCACTTGGAAGATGCAGAAGAAGCTCCTGGCTCCTGGCTTCAGATCGGCACAGCTCTGGCCGTTGTGGCCTCCTGGAAAGTGAACCAGAGGATGGAAGACCTCTCTCTCTCTGCCTGTCCTTCTCTATCTGTGTAAATCTGACTTTCAAATAAATAAACACATCTTTTAAAAAGTGGAATTACAGTAGATGCAATTACCTGTCACATATTTCTATAAAAATTAATAATAATGAATTAGGAGGCTATTAACTGAGAGAGCTGCAGTGCCTTGGGTTCCTAAGTAAGCATACTAAAACCAGTTGTAGAGTAAAATGAAGATTAAGTTTAATCAATCAGAAATCACCAGCCAACATCTAACCAGAAACATTACTACTCAGAGACCATCACCTATGATCTAAGTAGGGACTTTCTATTTTTCTTAAAGATTTTTTTTTTTCTTTGAAAGGCAAAGTTATGGAGAGGGAGAGACAGAGAAAGAAAGAGATCTTCTTGGGCTAGCACTGTGGCATAGCAGGTAAAGCCACCGCCTGCAGTACCAGCATCCCATTGGGGTGCTGGTTCAAGTCCCGGCTGCTCCACTTCCAATCCAGCTCTCCGCTATGGCCTGGGAAAGCAGTAGAGGATGGCCCAACTCCTTGGGCCCCTGCACCCACGTGGGAGACCCAGAAGAAGCTCCTGGGTTCCCATCAGTGCAGCTCCGGCCATTGCAGCCAATTGGGGAGTGAACCAATGGATGGAAGACCTCTCTCTCTCTCTCTCTCTCTCTGATTCTTCTTCTCTCTCTGTGTGTAACTCTGACTTTCAAACAAATAAGTAAATCTCTAAAAAAGAGAGAGAAAGAGAGAGAGAGAGAAAGAGATCTTCCATGCACAGGTTCACTCCCCAAATGGCCACAGGATCCTGGAACTCCATTTGGGCTTTCTACATGGGTGGCAGAGGCCCATGTACTTGGATCATTTTCTGCTGCTATCCCAGGTGCCTTAGTAAGGAACTAGATTGAAAGTGGCACATCCAGGACTGGAACTGGTGTTCCAATGTGTGATGCCAGTGTCCTAAGTGGCAGCTTAACCTTGCAGCACAACACCAGCCACTGGGGACCCCTCACTTTTTTTAAAAAAAAATATTTATTTATTTATTTATTTGAAAGGCAGAGTTACACAGAGGTGTTGGGGGAGAGAAAGAGAGAGAGAGAGAGGTCTTCCATACTTTGGTTCACTCCCCAGATGACCTCAAGGCGGCTGAAGCTGTGCCGCCCATCCAAAGCTAGGAGCCAGGAGCTTCTTCCCAGTCTCCCACACAGGTGCAGGAGCCCAAGGACTTGGGCCATCATCTACTGCTTTCCCAGGACATAGCAGGGAGCTGGATCAGAAGTGGAGCATCTGGGACTCGAACCAGCGTGCCCATATGGGATGCCAGCAGTACAGATGGTGGCTTTACCCACTATGCCACAGCGCCAGCCCCCTGGACTCTTCACTTTTACCAATACAATATATCTTCTTTGTCCTGCTTCTCTGAGTATATTATGTACATTATAAAAGTTTCTCTCTCACCAGCCCTTTTCATTGGAGCAGTGCTCCCCTTGTGGTTTGGTGCTGCCTGATTCATTAATTGCTGTCTGCTCAAAAAAACTCTTCAAAATTTTAATGTGCCTAAGTGTATCTTTTAATTCCAGCATAAAGAGTCTCTAAACAAAACAAAGAATAATCTTGGAACCTAAAAAACAATTAACTGTGCATTCTTTTTAAAAATGTTATTTTCATTTAACAATTTTGAGAAGTAGAGAAAAGGAGATAGAAAGAGACAGAGATAGGGAGAGTGCTCCATCTGCTGGTTCACTCCCCAGACTTCTGTAATAGCTGGGACTGGCCTGGGCCAAAGCCAGCAGCCAAGAACTCAGTCCAGGTCTCCCACATGGGTGGTAGCAATCCGATCACTTGGGCTAAAACTGCTGCTTCCCAGGGTCTGCACTGGTGTGAGAGGAGTCAGGAGCAGGAGCCAGGAATCAAATCCAGGCACTATGATGTGGGACATGGGCCTCTTAGCTGGTGTCTTAACCAGTAGGCTAAATGCCCACTCCCTACTTGTACATTCTGAACGAATGTTATTCAATTCACTTGAGAAGTATCATCAAGAAAAACACAGCTTTGAGATTCATTTACAGACATTATAATTGTGCACCATGCATTTTATTTCATGATAAAATTTCCAATGGCTCTGCACAATTAAATCAAATTGTAGGGGAATTCAATGTTAAAATCCAGATAATGGATTCAAGAACAGATGAAATTTCTTTCTTTCTCTGTAACAAATATTTACAAAGCAGCTGCCATGTGCCAGGCACTATTCCCAAATGGTGAACAAAATAAAGACTAGTGGAACATTAAAAAAGAAAATTCCCTTTCTCAGAAAAACAAATCCTGTGCTGTGCATTGGCTCAACTTGGATTTCAAAGGCACCAGTGTATATCTCACAACCACACCCCGTTCTACAGAAGCTTCACTTATATCACACCAAAAATACCATCCTTGTCTTAGAGCCCACAAAGTTTCTTTTCACATAACATTTTATTCTACCTGAGATCAAAAAGAGAAGCAGCACTACAAGTGGCACTGAATTAATGTTCCTAAATTAGAATGAGGCAGGAGATGGCACATAAAGCATGGTGGGCTGGGGTGATGAAAGCTTCTCAACAAATATCTCAGGAGATTGAAAACGAGCTGTGGAAATATCACAAATGAAATTACATGGATCCAAAATGTACAGAATTGATTGAAACCACATTAAAGAAACCGGGCCCTTCCCTTTCATTTTATAAACTTATAGCCCTGTAAATAGTGCTCCACTTAATGACAGTTTACTTGTAGACCACATTTGAGCTCAAGCTAGTAACTAGTGATTTCAAAGAAGAAAGGTTTGGGCTTGGATAATGCTACTGCGGCTGTTACTAACAAAAGACGTGTAATTAGCATTTTGGCATTGGATTTTGCTTCACTTAGGATTGGGGACATGTTGATACTCTCCAGCCAGGAGCACAACCAGGAACACAGTTAGGATACCATGAAAAAGACAAGGATGATGATTTGGAAGAACTGGATATAAGGTGAGTGTCACCATTTACTAAGAGTGATTCAGCCTTTCTAATCTTTTTTTTTTTTTTTTGAAAGATTTGTTTAATTGAAAGGTGGAGTTAGAGAGAGAGAGAGAGAGAGAGAGAGAGAGATAGAGACAAAGAAAGAGAGAGAGAGATAGATCTTTCATTTGCTGGTTCACTCCACAAATGGCTGCAATGACTGGAGCTGGGCCGATCCCTGAAGCCAGGAGCCAAGAGTTTCTTCTGGGTCTCCCACATGGACCATCTTCCACTACTTTCCCAGGTACATTAGCTTGGAGCTGGATCAAAAGCTAAGCACCCAGGACTTAAACTGGCATCCATATGGGATGCTGGTGCTGCAGGTGGTAGCTAAACCCAATATACCACAGCACCAGCTCTGAACTTTTCTAATCTTAATTTGTAATATGGGATTCTTGAGCTTTGGGCACAACAGTTAAAATACTATCTGGAATGCATACATCCCATTATCAGAGTACCTTGGTTAAAGTCCCTGCTCCTTTTGTGATCCAGCTTCCTGCTAATGCACACCCTGGGAGGCTGCAGGTGATGGCTCAAGTTCTTAGTTCCCTGCCATTCACATGGGAGGCCCGGATTGAGTTCCAGGCTCCTAACTTTGGCCTGGCCCAACCCTGGCTGTTGTGGGCAGTTGGGGAGTGAACCTGCCAAAGGGAGCTCTCTCTGTCTCTGTCTATCTCTGTCTCTGTTGCTGTGCTTTTCAAATAAATAATCATAAGCAAGACTTTAAAAAAAAAAGATTCTTCCAAGGAACAAGCAAATGAAATCACAAATACTTTGTAAACTGTAAATATGCACTTTGTTAACTATAAAGTATTAAGTAGCTATAAGACATTATTTTGGAATTATATAATGTGGAAGATAATTTTACATTTAAGGAGTGGTAACCTTAGTTTTTTATTTTTTAAGATTTTATTTTATTTATTTGAAAGTAAGAATTGTAGAGAAAGAGAGACTTTCCACCCACTGGTTCACTCCCCAGATGGCTGCAACAGCCAGCATGGGCCAGGCCAAAGCCAGGAGCTAGGAGCTTCAGCTGGGTCTCCCACGTGTGTGGCAGGGACCCAAACACTTGGGCCATCCTCTGCAGCTTTTCCCAGGCCAACAGCTGAATCAGAAGTAGAGCAGAATCAGAAGTAGAGTCCCGGCTAGGACACTAACAGGTGGCCATGTGGGATGCCTGCATCGAAGGCAGCAGCTTAATGGTAATTAAGCCAGCCCTGGTAATTTTTGTTTTGATGACCCAAAACATCCTGTATTATTATCAAATGGAACTAAAGTCCTATGAAATTATGTGAAAACAAATATTATGGAATCCTATCAATAAAACAAAATCACATCTATTAAGATCACCAAAGTTAAACTGAAAAGAGTAATGGGGAAAATTATAGCTCATGGGGCAGATTGTCAGTTCTTAAAGAGAAAAAAATCCTTTTAAAAATTGCCTGTCAATCTTTAATAGCTAACAGGTTTTAAAACTAGTCAAATTTAGCATAATAATTAAACTTCAAATTATGTTCAAGCCATGCTGATATTATATGCAAATGTATAATTCAGCATTAACATGATGGTAATACTCAGGGTGCAGTGAATAAGAGCTAAAGTAACTGATGTTTGATTCTTGCTGCATCCTTTCATGACTGTAAGATTTTTGACCTTGAAAATATACATATTAAACCAGTCTTTTATTATAATAGGCCTATATTATGATATTTATTTGCACTTTTTAAAAAAATTATGTATTTGAGAGGTAGAATTACAGACACAGAGAGGGGGATAAGAGACAAAGGTCTTCCAACCACTGATTCACTCCCCAAATGGCTGCAACAGCCAGAGCTGAGCCAATTTGAAGCCAGGAGCCAGGAGCTTCTTCTGGGTCTCCCATTAGGTCATTTTCTACTGCTTTCCTGTGCCATAACAGGGCACTGGATAGGAAGAGGAGCAGCTGGGACATGATCTGGCGCCCATATGGGATGCGTGCAGCGCAGGTGGAAGCTTAGCCTACTGCACCATAGTGCCGGCTCCTATTTGTACTTTATTGATTGTGTTAAATTTTAGTACAATGAAGAAATTAATTCAGTCCATTGATCTCTTTAATTTGTATGGAAACTATCTGTTACTAAAAATAATATTAAGTTGGGAACATCATTTCTTTTTTTACATTAAAAAATTTATTCGTGAGGCAGAGACAGATAAAGAGATATTCTATCTACTGGTTCACTCCCCAAATGCCTGCGAGAGCCGGAGCTGAATCAGGCCAAAACTGGGTGCCAAGTCTCCCATGTGGGTGGCAGGAAACCAAGTTGTTGAACCATCACTTGCTGCCATGCTGAGCAGAACCAGAACTCAAACCTACTCTGACTTGGGATGGCAGGTGTCTCAAGCAGGATTTTAATTGCTGTACCAAATGCCCACCACAGGGAACATCATTTCTAAAAGTTAATGTCTTTAACAATGTGTGACACAAAGAGAAGCATGGAACCAATTAGAAAGTGCCATTCATGGGTGGGTGTCTGGCACAGTGGTGAAACCAGCACTTGGGCACCACATCAGAGTACCTGGGTTCAAGTCCTAGCTCGCTCCCAATTCCAGTTTTCTGCTAATGCACATCTGGAAAGCAGTATCACTCAAATACCTGGATTCCTGCTACCCAAGAAGGCATGGGAATTGAGTTCCAGGCTCTTGGCTTTGGCCTGACCCAGCCCTTGCTGTTGTGGGCATCTGGGGAGTAAAAAAGTGGGTGGAAAATCTGTCTCTCTGCTTTTCAAATAAATAGCAATAATTTTTTTAAAAAAGAAAGTGCCATTCAGCGCCACATATATATTTATGCCCTTGATCAAACCAGACATCTTGTGTTCATAATACTGTGCAATGAATTGCTTTTACAATAACATGTACTATCTGCTGGCTTGTTTTTCTTTTGGCTTTTGTCAGCTCAGTCAGATTTCACTTGGTAACTGCTCTGTCAAATCAATTGTGTCCTTCTGGGCCTGTGCGTTGTAACAATGTGACACTCAGAGCTTATCCAGATGAGCAGAGAGTAAATGAATCGCTTTTGCTCCTGTTGAAGAAGAGAGAAAAATTCTTTCATTGCAAGGGCTCAGAGAGCATCCTACTACTTCTTTATGGTGGATTAATTCCAGGAGCATGAGGGTGCACAGTCCAGAGTAAAGCCCACTTTCCCTTCTCACTTTTGCACAGGGTCAAATCAGGTATACAGGAAGAGCCCTGAAGGGACTTGGGGGAAGGGGAGGAGGGGAAGGGACGCCCAGCAACAACCAAGTGCAGTGAAGGCAGAGCAGGAGACGCCTGCAGCCTTCGGAAACAAGCCTCACCGACTGGGACAGTGTTGTTCATGGGCTGGCTTGGTGCCAAAGCCACTTCCTTTCTCTGTCATGGTACTTGTGTCCCTCCTGACCACAAAGTTAAACACAGAAAATCATAAGGCAATTGCCTAGATATCTTCAAAGGCATAGGGACAACTCTTGGCCAGGACCAGCATCCTGGGCATGCTACCTGTGCTGTCATATAGGGCGCAGGTGTACAAGGGCTCCGCTCTGCTGCCTCTGTCTTGAAATTCTTAATACTTTTTGAACAAGGAACTCCATTATTTATGAATATCCAGATAGTGCATGCAAAGCTATTAAGTGTTTTGTTTTTGTTTTTGACAGGCAGAGTGGACAGTGAGAGAGAGAGACAGAGAGACAGAGAGAAAGGTCTTCCTTTTATTCTGTTGGTTCACCCACCAATGGCCGCTGCTGCTGGCGTGCTGCGGCCGGCACACCGCACTGATCCAAAGCCAGGAGCCTGGTGCTTCTCCTGGTCTCCCATGCGGGTGCAGGGCCCAACCACTTGGGCCATCCTCCACTGTACTCCCGGGCCACAGCAGAGAGCTGGCCTGGAAGAGGAGCAACCGGGACAGAATCCAGTGCCCTGACCAGGACTAGAACCCAGGGTGCCGGCACCGCAGGCGGAGGATTAGCCTAGTGAACCGCAGCGCCGGCCTGTTAAGTGTTTTTAACACAAGAACATGACCTATTCTTTTTCTTATTGCATTCTTACCAATAGTAAGAGAACCAAAGGAATTTAGGATTGAAAACAATTAGGCTGAGACGGAAACAGACCCAGTTTTTAATAAAAATTGAATTTTGAGTACATTATATTACAATGCTAGGATATCCATCATTTCTGCTTTCTGTCTGGATTGATTAGAGTATTTTACAAAATGTGGTTTGCTAGACATGGTAAACTAGATATAGTGTTGCCACATAGAGGTCACTCTAAGATTTTTGAGAAAACCTTGGTACCAACCAAGGTATTGGGAAATATAGCATACCTGTTAATAGCTACAGTGCTAGCTCTGTTGAAAAATGAAGACTGTGAGGTTTCAAAGCATCCCTTACCCTTCCTTTGTCTCTTTATGCTTGTATCCCCTCCTTGCCACATTTAAAATAGCTATGTTTTGGGGAAGGTTCTCATTCTCCCTCTGTCATGTGATTGGATAAAAAAAGTTCTACCTTCCATTTTCATGTGGCTTTGTTCTTAGTTGACTTTCCTGATTAGAAAGCAATCTAAGCCTTTGCACCAAGATGGCGCCCAAGGAGAAGGCAGCTCCTGCCCCTCCCAAATCAAAGTCAAAGCAAAGGCTTTCAAGGCCAAGAAAGCAGTGCTCAAAGGTGTCCACAGCCACAAAAAGAAAAGATCTACACATCACCTACATTCTGGTGGCCCCAGACACTATTCCTCTAGCAGCAGCCCAGATATCCTCAGAAGAGCACCTCCAGGTCTGCGGTGAAGAAGACAGAAGATAACAACACACTGGTGGTCATTGTGGATGCTGAGGCCAACAAGCACCAGATCCAACAGGCTGTGAAGAAACTCTGTGACATCGATGTGGCCAAATTCCCTGGTCAGGTCTGACAGAGAGAAGAAGGCGTGTGTTGGACTCGCTCCTCATTATGAAGGCTTGGGTGTCACCAACAAAACTGGAAACACCCAAACTGAGTCCAGCTGGCTAATTCAAAGCATATGTTTATTTCACCATTTAAAAGAAAGAAGATAATCTGATCATTAATAATATCTGTTAAAGTATTACCTGGTACTAACTTGAGATGTGACTTCTACCTGGAGTGCCCTG
The DNA here is from genome assembly GCF_033115175.1 of Lepus europaeus. Lineage (NCBI taxonomy): Eukaryota > Metazoa > Chordata > Mammalia > Lagomorpha > Leporidae > Lepus > Lepus europaeus. The sequence goes on from NC_084829.1 coordinate 103,175,396, forward strand.
CATCTTCATACTCAATAACACAGTCTTAAGACTCAAAGAAATAAATCTGTCTGAGAGCCACTGTGAAGCCATGATAATCCAGCAGGTGCATCCTGAAGGCCTTTTATTGCACCAGGTAGATAGCTGCCTTTATGTGTGCTTCTAAGTGCTGCCCAAGGTGGCCTTGTGTAGTCAGGAGACAGAAGAAAGCATCCCAATTTTCCTTTCATTTGTCCTGAACTTGAATAGCTCAATAGCTCATCCAGAATAATGATTCAGAGCTTGTCACTCTGTCCTACTTAATGGCAGAGGCTAACTTACAGAAAAAAGTAGATGTTTTTATACAATCTCATCCTCCTCGCTGGTGCTGCTCTCCAAGCCACTGAGAAAACAGAAGTCATCACTGGAGAACTGTCACAAGCTCCCCACATTTTGTTACCAACAACCTCTCACCCATATATTCTGCCTCCTCTTGACACTCATGGTGAATTGTCCACATTTCTGTGTAAGGCTGTCAGATCCCTTTGTCACTCACCTGAAGCACTCCAGTGGTTCATCCTTTGCTTCTGGATCATTCCATTATTACTTCCCTTATCTTAAAAACAATCACAACTACCTCTCTTGATTTCACTTCCAGCTCAGGCTACTGTCCATTTCTATTTCCTTTCACATCAAAACTCCTTTTAAGAAAACTTCCCTATTCTTGTCCCAAAGTCTTGTCTCCCATTCTTGAACCTGCTTCATTCAAGTTCTTGTCCCTAACAACTCCCAAAACTGTTCTAGTTAAGTTCACCAGTGACTTCCACATTGCTCAGCCCAACCAACGGTTTATTCTCAGACCTCTTGACACCTGACTTCTCAGCCACATTTGAGACAGTTCATCACACCTGATCTTAGCCAAAAGGCTGAGAAGCTATAGCTCATCACTCTCTTCTTCATACTTCCTTTGCTTGGCTTCCTGAATCCCACACTTTCCTGATACTTTTTCCACCTCACTGGCCATTCCTTTTCATGTTCTTTGCTGGTTCTTTCCCCTTCTCCATATCCTCTTTAACTATAGAAGGCCTACCCAAGAAAAGATCCTTGGACCATTTTTCTTCTGAATCTATATTCTATTCTTTGGTGATCTTATCTGGACTTAGGGCTTTCAATGCTATCAGTATCCAAATATTCCCAAAACACTAATGCCAGCCCAGGCCTTTCTCTGAAACTCGATTCAAATATCCAACCATCTCCTTCAGTGTGGATGACATCACTCTTCTACTTCAAACCCCACAAGGCTTCTGCTCACTCTCAGGACACAAATCAGAAGTCTTCACTATGACTTATGAGGTCTCACCCCATCTATCCCTCCTTACTATTCATTCTGTTACGCCTCTGTCCCTCTCTAGTGCTCATTCTGCTGTAGCCACGCCACCTTCTAGCTGGAACAGGCCAGTCATGTTCATGCCTGAGGGCCCGTCATTTGCGAACCCTGTGCCCAGGTGCCTGTCTCCCAGATATTCCCCAAGATGTTCCTTTGCATCTTTCATGTCTTTGTCCTAAACTATGTTCTTGCTGAGCTCTTCCTGCTTATTAAAACTGCAATGCTGCTTCCTATCCACCTTCTCTGATTGATTTTTCTCCGGTGTGCTATCACCTAGCAATGGGTTTTTCTGATTTTTTTTTTCATTTGTGTCCCTCACACCCATAATAAACTATATGAGGGATGGGATTGCCATCTGATACCTGATGTATCCCCAGGAATCGGGTTAGCAGCTAGAGCCATATAGGATGTTCAATACACAGATGTGAAATGTGTGATAATGTATATTCCTGCCAAGGGACACGGCTTGCACAGGATCTTCAGAAAACCAGTTTCCCAAAGATAGGGATCAGATCTGCAACCAGAGCTCTCTTTTTCACACTCTTCTTCAGAAGCCTGTAAGAATGACTGCAGGGCATATGCCTATGTTTGTGTCGTGAGCTAAGCAAGATTTGCTGTGAGTCCAGTCAGACCACTGACTCTTGCCCTTTGAGCTAAATGTGTGCAATTGAAATGCTGTGCAACATTTTTCTTATTTGTTCATGGCTATTCTTTTTAACTCAGTAATTATGATGTATTGGTTTCCTATGAACTGCTTCTTTTAAAATACTATTATAAAGATTAAGTTTAGGAATCATTTGTAGCAATAAAATAGTATTCAAGGCTGGTATATTATCATCTCTTGCATTTATTCCATTTTTTGGTTATATCGAATAACTTCACATTTAAAATAAATAATTGCTGCCCCCACAGAAGTACATCTTGCTTTCATCAGAGGTTGTAGCAAAACAAGTGAGTTCTGGAAATGCTTATTTGGACAGCAGCAACCTGCTGTCATCTCAGAACACTTGCTGGCAGCTGTTGGAGAACTGGTGCCTAAGCCAAGGGGGCGAGCCGACACACTGAGCAAATGGGAGTTTCAGACTGCCCATACTCGTCCTTCTCCCTCCCCAATTATAACAATAAGACATACAATAAACAATTGTAAAATTTATTTGCAATGCAGGATGTAAGATGCATAAAATATCTGGCAGTGGCGTCTTGCCTCTGAACTTGATTTATAAAAATATTAGTGAGCTCAGTCTTCTGTATTTTTCAGTTTATTTGGGGAATGATGAAGAGAGTCTTTTTAAAATAGATATAAAACTTCAGACTTTGATGTCACTTATCACAGTATCGTCTGGAATTCCGAAAATGTTCTGTCAGCGGTGATTTGGGTCTTTCTGGACTTGACATTTGATAGAAGTTGGGTAACCGAATATCATAATGATATCTTTTTCCTATGTATACCCTGTCATTCAAGGCATAGAGTTTATCTGCGATGTCACTGCCAATTAAAACTGAAAACAGGCGGGAGATGTAACGATGCTGAGCAAAGAGCAAATATAATTTCTTCCTCCTCCAAGACACATATCGACAGTCAGTTTCTGCTGTTAGGGTTACCTAAGAAAACCATGAGACCACATGTAAGCAAACATTAGGAAGTAAGAAAATTGTGCCATACTTTTCCTGTCACCAATTTTAAATGAATTTCATTTGTTTCATTTTTAAGATTAAAAAAGCTTACTAACTCACAAAAATACTGTAAAAATAGAAAAATAAATTATAAATTATTACTATATATAATTTATTTTATGAATAATCACCATGTTTGCCCACCTCTAATTTTTATCTCTTTTCCTAAATTCAAGTATCTATATTTTATATTTTATTGGAGGAAATGCTACTTGATATTCAAAAAATAAGGTTGGCTAATATTAAAGATGTCTAAGGGAGGGTATTGCAGGAAGTTCATGAAAAATGGAATTAATAAATAGGTCTATGTGACCATGAGACATCACCTCACCCCTGTCAGAATGGCTGTTATCCAAAAGACAGAATAACAAGTGCTGGTGACAATGTGGACAAAGGGGAACACTTATACATTGTTGGTGGGAATGTAAATTAGTGCAGCCATTGTGGAAAATAGTGGGAAATCTCTCTCTCTCTCTCTCTCTCTCTCTCTTTCCTTCTAATATTTATTTATTTACTTGAGAGGCAGAGTTACAGACAGAGGGAGACACAGAGAGAGATCTTCCATCCACTGGTTCACTCCCCAAATGGCTGCAACGGCTGGAGCTGGGCTCATCCGAAGCCAGGAGCTTCTTTTGGGCCTCCTCTGAGGGTGCAGGGGCCCAGGGACTTGGGCCATCTTTCACTATTTTCCCAAACCAGAGCTGGATCAGAAGTGGAGCAGCTGGGATTCAAACCGGTGCCCATCTGGGATGCCAGCACTGCAGGCGGATGCTTAGCCTACTACACCACAGCGCTGGCCCTGGTAATTTCTTTAAAAAATAGAAATAGACTTGCCATATGATCCAGCAATTCCACTCCTGGGTAAATACTCAAAAACTTGACCACAATACATCAAAGATACCTGCACCACCATGCAGCACTGTTCATAAAAGCCAAAATACAGAGTATAGAATCAACCAGAGTGTCCATCGTCAGTTGAATAGATGAAGAAAATGTGGTATAAATGCCCAATGGAATATTTTTAAGCTATAAAAAGAATGAAATTCTACCATTTGTATCAAAATTGATGCAACTGAAGGGCATCATGTTGAATGAAATACAAATACCACATGTTCTCCCTTATCTTTTTAATTTTTAATTCTTTTTAATTCTCCCTTATTTTTTTAATTTTAAAAAACTTTTAAAAAAACACAACCAAACAAAAAATGCCTGTGTGTACTAGTATTACTGCAAATATAGTTTTGTCAAACTTTGTTTTATATTTTTGTCAAACCAGTGTCTAGTGCACTTGGGCCTCATTCCTTTGTAACCATAACCTCTACTCTACCACCAATGGCTCTACTCCCAACCTGTGTGTACTGATGGTCCTCTTCCCCACTTCATGCTGTATAATTGTTCAAACCTGGTAAATGCCACTCTTAGGATCATTGGTTACTATCCTCACTCTGTCTTTTATGACCTTGTCTAAATATGATCAGAGTCGGTAAACTTGGAAGGCTTCCATAGCCTTGGCAACTCATGACGACAGCCTAGGATGGTTACTGGCGCCATAAACTAGAGTGTCAATTTGTTGGGTCAACAACAGGAGCCACTGTGCACTTGCTCCCCATGTGGGATCTCTGTCCTTAATGTGCTGTCCATTGTGATTTAATGCTATAACTAGTACTCAAACAGTATGTTTCACTTTGTGTTTCTATGTGGGTGCAAACTGTTGAAATCTTTATACTAAATTGATCTTCTGTATATAAAGATAATTGAAAATGAATCTTGATGTGAATGGGAGGGGAGAGGGAGCGGAAGAGGGAAGGGTTGCGGGTGGGAGGGAAGTTATGGGGGGGGGGGGGGAAGCCATTGTAATCCATAAGCTGTACACTGGAAATTTATATTCATTAAATAAAAGTTAAAAAAAAAAGAATGTTATACAATATAGTTTTAATGATATGTGATTACTTTAAAATTTACTGTATATGGATGAAATGGTCATCTTCCCATTTGATTACTGTTTACAGCTGTTGTTTATATTCCCTCCAAACTAAGGTCTTTTTACATTTTAATTGTTGAACTCTTTATTTAGTGGAGCATTAAGCCTTGGACTGTAATGTAAATTAAAAATGTTATCTCAAAAACTAAAAAAGAAAGGGAAGGAAGAAAGGGAGCCAGGAGGGAGGGAAGGAGGGATGGAAAAGAAGGAAAGAAAGAAGGATGGAAGAAATGGAGGGAGGGTGGATGAGAGAGGAAAGGTGGCAAGGAGATGGAGGGAGGGAGGGAAGAAGGGAATATCATATTGTTAGAATTGTTATCCATGAACTACACTGAATCTGTTCTCTTTGTATTAATACCACATTAACATGAAAAATTATCAGATGGTAAAAATAGGTTTATGTTGGCACAAAAAATATTGAAATTCATATATAATTTTTTTCATTATATGCATTTTCCACAAAATTTTTGAAGTTTCATTGTATTTTCCAAGTCAATTCTGAAGCTATGGGCACTTAACCCTAACTTAACTTTTGTAACACAACAGAATTTATATACGTATTTTGCATGTATGTTGATTTATATCTGCATATGTGTGAATATTTATATATTTATGAATCACAGGAAACCAGTATAACATAATGAATTGATCCTACTGAAATGGTTATCTTTCAAATCTACTAGAAACGGCAGGAGAGAGTGGTGACAATAAATTGTTAATATGCTGTTGCTGGAAAACAACTGATACCCACCCAGCAGAATTTTAAACTTTGAAAAATCTCAATTAGTTTATATGTTAATCCCCATATATGCAATTGCATGAAGAAAAGCTTAAGAACATTCATCACAGACTCCTTACTGTCATATATCACATCTGTTCTCAACATTGCTGTACCTATAGTGACAGCAATCAGCATGAGTTGAACAGAATTGGGAAGCCACATGTGCTCCAAAGTTAAATGCAAATTATTCTTATGTGCGCTGCTGTTCTGTTTGGTTTTTAAACCAACACTGGTCTTCTGTTTGGATGACAGAAGATTAATTGTGTGTCTAGTTATCTCTTACCTGAAAAATGCCTTCCTCTGTGGGTCTCAGTGAATCCCACTCAGGAGAATCCAGGAACTGAAAGGGGAAAATGTAATGCAGAAACTCGCCGTCAACTGTCACTCTGATCCTACCAAAAACAAGAGCATCATTTATGAGGGAAGGAGGAAAACAGCAGATAATTGAGGGAAGGAGCAGGGAAGGAGTGGTTCTGAATACCTCTCTAGAAATATTAAATTTATACATTAAATGGTACAATATCCTACAAGATTTATGTACTGATGTTCCTCACAGGATTCTGGAATATTGAGTGAAATGCATTAGAAAAGTTATCAAGTTATACACTTATATGTCCAATTATGTGTGCATATTATACTTCAATATAAAGTTCCAATGTACTGAGGCAGATGAGAACCTAAAGGAGTTTTGCTACAAAGAGCTTTGTAAACTCAAATTTTGACCTTTCAGAAAACATGAATAATCACATTACTGTTTCCCCACCAAACTTTGTTTCTGAAGCTTAAATTCCTATATATATTCTCGAGGTGTCCTCTCCCCCTGCTTCCAGCAAGTAGGTAACTATTAGAATTTTGATAACTATAAAAATAAAACCTCTATTGCTAGTCATTGACATATTCCATTTTATGAATAACTAAATCTTCTCACAATGAAAAATACTTTAAAATTTAATTCAAAATGCCTTTTAGAATACATTGATAGAGTGTCTACTAGATGCCAGCTACTACAAGAAGAACTACAGATAAGGTATACCCAAAGGCGGGGTATAATCTCTGTCTTAAATTGTGCTACCATAGTCTGCAATCTGAACATGATCCAGAGGTAATAGAAACTGTATTTTACTTTTACAAGGAAGGGGCTTGGGCTGTAAGGGTTTTGCTCTGATTCGACTGTAACTGTTTAATCAAGTTACTTTATGTAAATCACTTTACTTCATTGTTTAATAGAGTAAACTTGATCATACTATTTATTACTTGGCCTGTCATTCTATTGAGAGCGTTATAGCATACATTACATTTCAGATAATATTTAAATTCCAACGTTTGTACTATTCCAATTTTCACATTGTGGGAGTAACTAAAATGGACCTAACAATTAAAAAAAAAAACTCTATTGCTTACAAAAATGTTTGATTAAAGAGTCTATTTTAAATACTTCACATGCCAACATAAACATTCTAATAATTCAAAGTGGCATCATCCTGTCCTTGACTTTCAGTGGTTATGAGGAGAACCATGTCCTACCCAGATAAACAACTTCGTGCTGTCATTTTAAGACCCACATTATTTGATTTCTGAGACGAAGTAATAAGGCTGTCAACTACTGCCTGCTGCAAGTAAAGCATACCATGGACTCTCAATGTCTATGTCTGTGACTCATGTTTCAGAAGATTTTCTCAAGCTTCGGTGGCTAAACACCACCCAGGACTACACTAAGAGGGAAAAATTCAGTGGAACAACACACAGATAATTAATACGGAGAAAAGACATGCAAGCACCAACGGTACAAACCTTCCTGAAACAAGCAGGGAGAGTTTATCAATGGAGGTTTTCCCCTGCATGGCATAACAGTGCTCCTTTTCCAAAGTAACCACTTCAGAGCTCAAAGCAATCGTTCTGAAGACAGGCAAAGAGATCCCCAAAGGCTGGAAAAGGGAGCTGTACAACACCTGGAATTCTCGGGCAAAGGTTATGCTGCGAACTTGATAGGCAATATGAACAAATTGCATGAAGCAGATGACAAACAGTACAAAATTCCAGGAAAATATGTCAGCTGCACACACATCTACCCAAGCCCAGACAGCAGAACAGAGAAAACCCAACCCCAGCAAACTGAAGACATAAAGGAGCCCGAAGAATCCACTGCCACCCATGAAACCTACTACAAATAAAATACTGGCAAGATGATAAATGGCGCCTTCAGCCTCTTGCTTCCAGACTGTGCAGACTGGGTGTTCATCTATCAGGTTCTTCCATAAACTTGAATTTCTTTCCATGGCTGTGCTACTGTCTGCTTCACTTTTCAGTTGACTTTAGATGACATGGGGGCAAGTAATTAAGTCCGTTGTATTTCCATAATCAGAGTTTTGCTCAGTCTTCACAAACCACAAAAAGCCTGGACACAAGTTGTTGTTGATTAAAGGACTGCTGTGTATCTATCTTGAAAAACTAGAAATCTCATGCTAGTTTCTTAAAGTTCATCTGAGTTCCGATTAAGATCCAGTCCACAAAATTTTTCTGTTTCCTGTGCAAGAGAAAAAAAAATAAATGATCTAATTGAACAAAAAGAAAAATTGAAAGGTATATGAAGGTACTTCAGAAAGTATGTGCGGGGCCAGTGCTGTGGTGTAACGGGTAAAGGCGCCACCTGCACTGCTGGCATCCCATGTGGGGCTGGAGTCCCTGCTGCTCCACTTCCGATCAAACTCTCTGCTATGGCCTGGGAAAGCAGTGAAAGATGTTCCAAGTCCTTGGACCCTGCACCCTAATGGGAGACATGGAAAGAAGCTCCTGGCTCCTGGCTTTGGACTGGCACAGCTCTGGCTGTTGTGGCCACCTGGGGAATGAATGAGTGGATGGAAGACCACTCTCTCTCTCTTAGCCTCTCTGCAACTCTTTCAAATAAGAATAATAAAATAAATCTTAAAAAAAAAGGGAACCACTAAGTTTAAAAAAAAAAGTTTGTGGAAGATTGAATTAAAAGATAAGATTATTTTGGTGCAGAAATTTTTGGAAGTTCATGCATATGAGGAGTTCCTTAAAAACTTCATGGAAAATGCTTATTATGAAATTAACAAAATGTGTTTGTTTGAGAGGAAGAGAGACAGAGAAAGAGCTTCCATCCACGGGTTCACTCTTCAGATACCTACAACAGTCATGGACGGGCTAGGATAGAGCCAGGAGCCGGGATCACTATCCAGGTCTCCATGCAAGAGGCAGGAACCCTATTACCTGAGCAATCATAACTGCCTCCCAGGGTCTGCACAGGTGGGAAGCTGGAGCCAGGGCCAGACTCAGGAGTTGCACTCAGGCATTCTGATAGGGCACAAGGGTTCTTAACTGGTAGGCTAAATGTGGACTCCTTCAACATTTTATGGAATAAAACTTATTTTTAATTCCATTTTGTGACAAACTTTTTGAAGTACCTTCACATTTAATGAATCAACAGCATTACCTAAACAAGTTGATCTTCTATTTTTCTATGAAGTTAGAATTTTTTAAGCACAGATATAAAAGCTATTTATTAGCATTAGCTGGCTACATATTGTCAAGGTAGCAAAGTGCTCTTTAATCCTCTAGTCCCTAAAGCAATGGTTCTGTGTACTTCACAGTCACTTGGGACACTGACTAAAAACGCAGATTCCACAACCTGTTCCCCATACACACTGAATCAGACTCTCTGAGGGTGGGACCCCGGGTGTTTGTATGCTGAACGAGCTCCCACATGATTCTGATGTATTAACCGGGGTCCTCCAAGGTCCAGCCTTTGATGGATACTGTCTGAAAACATGTTATTCACTCTACATATGGAAAGATCTGAAGCTCAGAAAGGCTGTGTAATTTATCCCAGGTCACACAGTGGTTAGCAGCAGAGCCAGGCTTTGCCACCTGTGCCCATATGTCAGATCCAGTCATGTAGCCTCTCATGAAACATGTTTTAGATTCAGCACCCTGAGGAGACCAACTAAATCAATAAATTTAACATACCATAATTAGGAGCCATAGTTTAAGAGCACATCATAGACTGTGAAATGTTTAATAAATTAGATTGAATATTATTTGAGAAATATAAATTTAGTTCTATTTTGCTATATTAGCAGTTATTTCAAGCTAAAATTTGCAACCATTCAACTAAATAAACATGGATACTCTTGCTACTTACACATTTATTTACCAGATGGTCAAAAAATGCTACCAACTCTGTTCCAACTCTGCACATATATTATTTCCCCTCTCAGCCATATGGCAGAAATGCTAATATGTGATCAGAGGTAGGAGAGGATCAGCCATGATACCAGAGCTGTAGGACTTACAAGTATGTATCATTTGCCACTAGGTTTTCTAACCAGAATGGCTTCAATGTAAAGCATTCAATAGATTGATTTTTATCATAATATCATTCAAAAGCCTTGATCTATATTTAGTGTTTTATTTTTGAAATAGATTATTTCCAGAACACCTGTTTGTAAAATATCAGATATCACAGATCTTGTCTCAGAAGGAAAAAAAATGCTCACAGAGGTGAAAACGACTTAGCTGGAGTAAAAAAAAGGAGCAGTGTAATCACCAAGAGAACTGGAAAAGGAAATAAAGGAGCTGCTGTGTTGAAGTTCCTGGCTTTTCATCTTGGACAGTGATTCAATTTCTCAAAAAGTAATGCCTTTAAGAACAGTGCCAGGCAAATCATTCAAAAGAAAGAAAAGGAAAAAAATTACTTAGACATACAACCTACAGTCATACTGTTATTTTTGCTTACTTGTTTTCAAATACATTTCAAGTATTCAGCATCTCCCAAGTTGGTCTCCCCTGCCAACCCCCTCCCAGTCAGTCTGTGAAATCCAGGCAGACTGGAGACTGAACATGTTCAATTTCTCTTCTTTTAAAACAAACATACAATCTATACTACTGGATTGACCAACAAGAAAAGTTTTTAAAAATGCAATGAGTGGTGAGAACAGCAAACTACCCCCTACTGATGTCAGTCTCCCTGCTGTTTCACTGTTAAGGCTAGAATACTTTAAAGCAATCAGTTCTTCCAGATACCAAACACAGCCGCAAAACCCAATATTAAACTGAATGACAAGTAGAAGCTCTGAACTTTGGTTTGAACTTCTTTAAAAATGTATAATCCTCAACAAAATCCTGAAAATGATGCTCACAAGACAGAAGCTGTGGCAACTCAGAAGGGAACTCAGAGGCAGTCTTGTCTCCTTAAAAATTTTGATTTGGGGGGTACACAGGGGCTCCCACATTCCAGGAGTGTGACGCATGATTAGGAGAGGAACGGCATTTCCGGTCTTCCGCAGCCTACTTGTTTCATGAGGCTGATACCAAACCATCTTTCTATCCTTGACCCTGTATTGCTCAAGTGTGCTGACTTGCCTGATTAAATTACTGCACACCCCTCCTTTCTTCATGTAGTGTTTGTTCAGTCACCAAAACAGATGTACGTTATTAGAAGAGGAAGAACTGACAGGGCCAGGTGAGGAGGCAGGCGTGTGCCTCTGCTATGTGTCCACAGCACTGTGTGAATGCTGAACATGATTCACCAGCCAGCTGTCCGGCTCACCAGCCTGGAGGCCTTAAGTCATGCTTTGGTGTAAATAAATGTTGAAATGCCAAAGTGGCACAGTGGACTTCTTCCCTAAGCAATTAGTTTATCTTCCCCATGAAAGTTAGCACAGTGAGCTACAAAGGATAAACACAACATTAAATGCAAGTTAACACAAGAGTTCCAATCTCACCCTTTTTTCTCTTTAAATGTTAACACTCTGAGTTAAAAAGGAGTAAGGAAATATAAAAGAAGATACAAGGATGTTCAATGAAATGCAACATAAACCTGATGGCAAATTGATGATAATCTCAGAAACTGCATTGATGGGTTCAGAACAAACGTTTACATTTATTGTGTCATTGCCATCACACTAGGTGCCAAGAGGGAGGCAGAGTCTAAATCTTCATGCCTAGCCTCCAAATCAGAAAAGCAGGGCCCAAAATGAGTGACATCATTGGCTTCAGATAAAAGACCCAGTAAGTGACGCACAGTGAGCAGAGTGGGAGCTTGAGACTTTCTCCATCCAGCCTCACGCCCTCTCCAGGTTGTGAAGCAGATACTAATGTGTTGCGGAACCAACGAAGAATATTCTGAGAGTGGTTTGCTAGGAAAATAAAAATCCTAACTGGATATTTAAGATGTCTTGTATCTGTTTGTAGTGCTCAATCCATAATGCTTAGAATATTTCTGGACACAGAGACGGCCGCTTGTGAAGTAACTTGCTGTGTTGTTATTCAACGCTGACAAGTTTCTTCTCCTAGATTCTGAAATTCTAAAGGGCAGTAGGGCAAACACAGATGATTTTGTATTTCTGACCCTTGGCTTTTGGTGAACATTGATTAAGTATACTGGCACAGAAATACAAGCACCTTGCCTTCTCCATCCCCACACTCGACCCAGACCAGATGTTCTAACATCGTCTGTCACCCAGGGGCATGGAATTGGAGAGCACACAAATATTCAAGCAAAATATGTAAGCACAAGGAACTGAGGAGCTGGGGCATTACTTTTTAAAAAATGCCTGGCACAACCCCAAATCCACAGGGGAATCCTTTTGTCTGCTTACAACCTTGAGTTCCTTAAGAGCAGTTTAATTACTGCTTTGATTAAAAACAACTCAAATAGCCAGTGGCATGGAGTTAGTTTTGGTTGCTAGGCAACAGACAAGTTCAAAATTCTACCAATATTCTACTCATTAATTAGAATCAGATCCCAGCTTTGGTATGTGTTCCATATGCTAAGATCTCATTTTCTTAAGCTGTTTTTTTTTTTTTCTGCTATCCTTGAGGTGGTACATTTACTCAGCAACTATGTGCCAGGCATATTAAAAAAGTTATCTCATTTAACAACCCCCATGAGGAAGGTACTATTATTTCCATTTTACAGATGAGGGAATTGAAATTCAGAGAAGGTAAGTAAGCTGCTTGAGGACAGATTGCTTAGTAACAGAACTAGTATTCCAGCCAGGTCTGCCTGATTCCAAAGCTCGTAGTTTCCACTACATTATTCTGCTTCCACTAACCCAGAATTTAGTAAAAGTAGGCTTTCGTATCTTCTCTGCTACTTAGGTGAACTCGGGCATGTTTATTCATCAGTGGAGCACAGGAAATATCATTCAAGTGAGAAAAACCTATATTGCAAAATTCTTTGCAAAACTGGAAAAATACAGAAATAGCACCGCTATCCTTGTTGCTTGTATGTAACATATCTGGTCCACCAGGAGAGTTTAGTTGTTAAAAATCTTTCTTTCTCCCTAGATGAGTACAACTGGAGACAGAAACACATTCACTCTTGGCTGCTAGCAATCTTTATAAATTTTAAGTGCTCATTCCCGCACAGGGGTGAGCTCTGTGTTATTCTCCCATCCTTGTGTTTGACCTCCAGAGTGCTGGTAGGTATGGATCCACAAGCAACCCACCTAAGTCATGCTTGTCAGAGGCCAAAAAGCTTGTCTCTGGAAGCCAACAATTATCTTCTACCTTGGATTACTATTCAGCGCTTCATAGCAGGTGTCTTCAAATCACTTACATTAGAATAATTTGGGTGGCTTCTTAAAAATGTCTCCTCCACTTGTGACTGCAGCAACTCCTACTGAAATGCTGGTTTGAGTCATGGCCACTTGGCTTCCAATCCAGCTTCCTGCTAATGCACACAGGAAAGCAGCAGAGGATGGCCCAAATGCTTGGGCCCTTGCCATGCACATGGGAGACCCAGATGGAGTTCCAAGCTCTTGGCTTTGGCCTGACCTAGCCCTGTCTGTTGTGACCATCTGAGATGGAAGATCTCCCTCTCTTTCTCTAATTCTTTCAAATACTTTTTTTAAAAGTCCCTTCTCTGGTCCCACCCAGAATAACTGAGCCAGACTCTCTGGGGTAGTACCCAGTAAGATCCTTTTCTAATTAATAAGTTCCCAGGTGATTCTTAAGCAAATTGGAGTTTGAGAGCCATTATTTTCCATTGTTCCTGAATGACCACTGAATTATCTTTGCTTGCTTGTAGGACTTCAGCTTTGTCCATTCCTGGCTGACCCCTGGCTGTCCCTCTGCGTGCTGAATACTTGACCTGATAATCCTTGTTCCCTAGTTTTCTGTCCATGGGAGGAGATGCTGGCATTAACTCACCATTCTGTTCTTCAGTCTATCTAGCTCACACTCCTACTGCAGAGAAGGGTTCTAATCTTAACTGGGCTCCTAAATAGCTGTTTGATTTTAACCTTCCTAGCCTTGTTTACTTGTTGATAAAATGAAAGAAAAGGGGAATTCAATATAAGGTTCTTTTAACTCCAAAATAATATGACTTTTACAAAATGGAATAGATTATTTAAAAAACAAGATTAATTTTATTTGAAAGGCAGAATTACAGAGAGAGAGACAGAGAGGGAGAGAGATTGATCTTCCAACTCTGGTTCACTCCCCAAATAGCTGCAACAGCTGGGGCTGGGAAAGGCTGAAGCCAGGAGCCAGGAGTTTCACCCAGCTCTCCCATGTGAGTGCAGTGCCCCAAGCACTTGGGGCATCTTCTGCTGCTTTCCCAGGCACATTAGCAACAAACTGGATCAGAAGTGGAGCAGCTAGGACTTGAACCAGCATCCATATGGGATGCCAGTGCTGCAGGTGGCAGCTTAAATAACTATGCTACAGTTCCAGCTCTGTAGATTATTCTTAACCTGTGCCAAAATACAGAGCTGAGTGGCAGAGCTGAATTAATACTGCAGGTCTTAATACATGAGGATGACGACGGGGTCCAAATCCAGAGATCATTAGTTAATTGACCTGCTGTGTCACTCAGGTATGAGCAAATGTTTCACAAACTTCCAAGGGATTTTGATGTGCACCCAGGGTTAAGAATTACTAACTAGAGGTGAGTGTTTGGTACAGAATTTAAGTCGCCACCTGGGACATTCACATCCCATATCTGAGTCCCTGGGTGTCAGTCCCAGCTCTGCTTCCAGTTCCACTTCCTGCTAATGTGCACCCTGGAAGGCTGCAGGTGATGACTTAAGTACTTGGGTTCCTTCCACTCATTTGGCATACCCTAGAATGAGTTCCAGATTCCTGGCTTTGGCTTGGCCCAGCCCTGGCTATTGCAAACACTGTGTGTGTGTGTGTGTGTGTACTCTGTGTGTATTTGTGTCTGCCTTTCAAAGAAATAAACTTTTTAAGAAAGAACTCTAATAGGGAAGGGAGGTGGGGTCAACCTGCTGAGGTTCTGGATTTCAATCCTCATTTTTACAGGGCTGGAAAGGCACAGTTTCTTGTGTGTTCTCGTTTCCATCCTAATGCAGAAAAGGAGGCATTCTTTTCCCCTCATACTTATCCCAAGTGGGCTCAAGGCTTATGGATATTTTGCAGCAGTTTGCCCTGACCATGGAGGCCCAAAATGTACCTTGCGGGCTATGAGTTTTTAATGGCCTTCATTATCTGTCTACTTGGCTTCTATCATATATTGTGCTATACTGTCAATTACATATTTTTTTCCTTTTTAAAAAATTTATTTATGTGAAAGGCAGAGTGAGAGACAGAAAAAGAGAAAGAGAGAGAGAGAGAGAGAGAGCGCAAGCGAGTGAGCACTTCCATTTGCTGCTTCCCTCTCCAAATGACTGCAACAGCTGGAACTGTGTTAGGCCGAAGCCAAGAGCCAAGAACTCTATCCTAGTCTCCCACATTGGTAGCAGGGGCCCAAGCACTTGAGCCATCTTCCACTGCCTTTTCAGGTGCATTAGCAGGAAGCTAGACAGGAAGTGGAACAGCAGGGACAGGAACCAGTGTTTGATTGGAATGTGCCATGTTGGCTGCTGCTGTTTGTTTGTTTATTTATTTATTTATTTATTTAAAGCATTGCAATTTGTTTTCTCACGAGGGGTATATATTCAGCATTTTTATAAAGAATTGAACATAGATTGTGTGTGTATGTATATGTGTGTGTATATGTGTGTGTGTATGTTTCAAGTAAGAGTTTTATTGACTATTCATTTTACATATACATTTTACTCTATAGATTTAAAATTCTCCTCTGTCTAGAACAGAATGGGTATTCAATATGTATTTCCTGACTGAGAGATGACAATGCCCAGGGAGAAAAGCTGGTTTTAGACCACAGCTTTATTATTTATTTTATTTTATTATTATTAGACAGAATAAGCAGGTTAATAATCAGGATGCTCAAGTGAGATATGACTTGATACCTTGATACCCGAATTGATGATTCAGGTTGTGAGTTAGAAAAAAAAAAAAAGAATCGGCCGGCGCTGTGGCTCACTTGGCTAATCCTCCGCCTGAGGCGCCGGCACACCAGGTTCTAGTCCTGGTTGGGGCGCCAGATTCTGTCCCGGTTGCCCCTCTTCCAGTCCAGCTCTCTGCTGTGGCCCGGGAAGGCAGTGGAGGATGGCCCAAATGCTTGGGCCCTGCTCCCGCTTGGGAGACCAGGAAGAAGCACCTGGCTCCTGGCTTTGGATCGGTGCAGCACACCGGCCATAGCAGCCATTTGAGGGGTGAACCAACAGAAGGAAGACCTTTCTCTGTGTCTCTCTCTCTCTCACTGTCTAACTCTGCCTGTCAAAAAAAAAAGAAAAAAGAAAAAAGAAAAAAAAAAAGAATCATAAATTAGACAATTGAAGAGAAAGGATCTACTAAGAGGAATAGAGAAGGGCTGAAGACATTTTGAAGTTATACAAGATCTGGAAGTTAGGAAAGGAATCAGAGGAAAAAGGAATGCAGTTTTAGTTGTTTACCATGATGCTTTTGTTGCAGTAGAATTCACAGCAGAAGATAAGGGGCAGGATGGAGGTCTCTCTCCAACCCAATTACTATCACAAAGGACAGCACTGACTTAAGACTGGGGTTGGCAAAATTATCTAGACAGTGAGTGTAGGGAAAAAAGAGGACCAAGGTGAAGGGCCCATGGTCAGAGACTCCAGGTGGGATTTTGAAGTAGTGCTTTACAATATGGAAGCCATTAGCCACATGTGGCAAGGGGCCACTTGGAATGTGCCTGGTCTTTCTGACTTGAGGTGTGTTGTTCACGTGGATTTCAAAGACAATACAAAAAAAATAATAATAAAATAAAATAAACAAAGACAGTATGAAATAAAAAGATGTGTCATTAGTAATTCTTATGTTGACTATATGTTGAGTCAATAGTGTTTTGGAGATAGTGGGTTAAATGAAACCTATTGAAGTAATTTTCACTGGTTATTTTTTCAAGTGTTGCTACTAGAAAATTTAGAACGAAATATGTTGCTTGCATTATGTTTCTATTAGTGCTGATCTAGAACTTCTCAAGTAACAAAAAGGAAATGAAACGACTTGGCATGATGCTGCACACACAGTACATATGCATAATGCATAAATGTATAAATACAGAAAAATTATCCAAGATTAAAAACAGAGAGTTGATATAAATGTAAATGATATTGGCTACAGTATTCATTTGGTACAATTAGTCAGATGTTACTCAAGGCATTGATGTTATCATCTGGGTTTCTGTCTACAGAGGTGGCCAACCCCCTATAGCTCTTCTCCCCTTTATCCTACTAAGGGAAGCATCTCTTTTTACCTTAGGCGAGTTCCTCTTTCCCAAGCAATTATATCACATGGTTTAATTTTATCATTTCATCTTTTGATGATACCTCACATAAAACACTGGAAATCTCAAACAATTGCATAATTTTTATCCTGCCAACTGGATTGTGGCCTTCTGGACTCCAGAGAGTACACACTTGCCTTTGCTTTCGCATAATACATAGAGATTTAGGTACCACCAGTGGCCTAGGTTGGAGTATGCCTTTGATCTTCCTTACCAATGAGATCCTGGAATCTCCTTGAGACTTGCATAGGCTATGCTGGACTTTCCTGATTCTTGTGTCAGCTAATGTCACATTTGATAATCTCTTCCATGACTGATCTTTCACTTTTATCAGACACCTGGTAGACAGAATTCTAAGATGGCCCCTAAGATACCTGTTCCACTGGTGTCCACGGCGTATGGTTTCCTCTGATTGAATGTAGGCAAAACTTGTGACTGGGATGGGATAGATGCTCCCTTGATTAGGAAACATTATATGGCAAATGCTGGTGGACTAGGAACCTCCATGGTTATGTTAAGTTATATAGGACTTCATATAGGACTGAGAAGTACTGGAAGTCAGAGATAGATAAAAGCAAACATCCATGTTGTCAATTGTCTGTGGGGTCCCCAAGGAAAGGAACTGAATGTGGCCTCTCTGAACTAAAAGAAGTCATGAACCAGCAATTTAACTTGCAAGATCACTGGCATCTTAGTTCTGTAACTGCAAGGAACTAAATTCTGTCAACCACCTAAGGAGCTTTGAACAGGACCCCAAACTCCAAAGGAAACATGCAGGGCGCCTGACACCTTGATTGCAGGCTGTGAGGCCCTGGGCTGAAGACCCAGCTCAACAGTGCCTGGCCTCCTGTCCCACAAAAACTGAAATAATAAGTGAATGTTGTTTTAAGCCATTAAGTTTTTACACGGCAACATAAAACTAACTACACATATATAATCATAAGCATTCATGATACATGAAGCTTTTCGTTAATCTAATGGTCTATTTTTTATGATGGACTTACAATATTCGCCTATGAGGCAGAAGACAATCCTTGCAAGATTTAAATCAGAAAAAAACAGATGAGAATGGTTCCTCAGCAGTATCTGGCAAACAAGAGGCCTTAGGAATTATACTTTAGTTCACTATGCAGAACCTTTTAGGCATGGTGGGTAAGATATTGCTGGGGTTCCCAGCCAATGGGAGTGCTTTGGTTCAAGTACCAGCTCCATTCTCATTTCCAGCTTCCTGCTAATGCACACCCTGGGAGGCAGCAGGTGAGGGTTCAAGTAGTTGGGTCCCTGCTACCCAAGCTGGAGGCCTGGATTGAGTTCTGGGATCCTAGCTTTGGGCTGGCTGTCACAGGCATTTAGGGAGTGAACCAGAGGATTCAAGGTCTAAATATGTTTGATTTGAAGAAGCAGCAGTAAACTTCTCCCTCTCAAGCTTGCCATTTGACTGCTTTAAATAATTCCCAGGCTCTGCTCAGTGTCTTCTGACTCCTCCACATCCTGAGACTGGTTAAAGGCACAAGCGGATGCCATCCCATCCTGAGCAGCTGCTATGACATCATGCAGTATGTTTACAAAAGGGAGATTTCTGATGGAAGATGCCATAGAAGCTCAGCACAGCGAGCAGTCTTTCTTGATGCATATCAATGGAAAACACATGTATTTCCCTTTATTACAAATGAACTCATTTTTTGAATTCGATCACATTTTCAGATTCCTTCCTGGTAAACAGCTCCAACAAGGTCATGTATGATATAGGTAATTAGCAACTACCATTTCTTTTTCCTTCTTCTGGCTAAATAACCAAGTAGACCACACACCTGGCCCAGAGGAGCCACTTTAGGCCCTTGGTCTCACTGAACTGCCTTGGTGCACAGAATGCCAGGTGTGGGTATCACCCCTATTTGTCTCAATGATATGACATTTAGTGGCACTTCTATGCTACTTTTAATAAACTACAGTCAATTCTGCTATAACATAACATATGTGATCCTAAAAAATCACTGCACTGTGCAATAAAAACCACAGGGCTTATGGAAAAAAAAAAAGAAGGATATAACACTTAAGATTTTCATCAGTGGCACATTTTTAACAAGATAGGAATTTAATTAAAACATCAGCACAGTTTTACCAAGATTAAGTGTTAGAAAGTTTTTAAGTGAGAATATAATTTTCCTCATGGGCATTGTCTACCTTAGAAAAACTACTACAGAACGTGCCTGTGACTATAGACTTGTAGTTCAGGCCACCGAAGATTAGAGATGGGAAACGGGCACTCCCTTGACTTGCATCCTCTGGTCTGCTTTAACAAAAACCAGGAGGAAAAGAAAGCTAGGCATCAGAAGCAATGGGTGGCAGGCCTATTAATGGCTGATCTGTACAGTGATCTGCCTTCAAGGAGACCCAACAGGCCAGTCCACTGCAGTGGCTTTCAATGTGGTAAGGCTGGGCTTCAGCAGAAGTCAGCTTGTGAAGAGCCCTGGCAGCTCTGCCCAGAGTTGGATCACTGGAAATGGACCTGCCCTGGAGTTGAAGGATGCCCAGGTTAGAGCCACAGATCTTATTGGCTCTAAATGAAATGCCCTTCACTCAGCCCAGCTTCCAAAGTGACCACTGCAGCTGAGGGGACGGCCAAGTAGGGTCAGCAACATTGCAGGCAGAACTGTAAATTTCTTGTTAGAGATGCCACCTGCCTTTACCTGGCCAGCTCTCCTCCCAGGCCAGCCAAGTAATGAAAGTCAACAGAGTGCCTTCCCCTAGGAGATTCACACCTCCCTTATGATGTACCCCATGTGAAGAGATAGATAGGTCTGGGCCTCTTAACTTACAAGGCCTAAAGCCCAACAGATTATTATCAAGCCCCTGTCTAGTGCACTTGGGCCTCATTCATTCATAATCATAACCTCTACTCTACCACCAATGGCTCTACTCCCAACCTGTGTGTACTGATGGTCCTCTTCCCCTCTTAATGCTGGTTAATGCCACTCTTAGGATCATTGGTTACTATCCTCACCCTGCCTTTTATGACCTTGTCTAAATATGATCAGAGTCAGCGAACTTGGAAGGCTTCCATAGCCTTGGCAACTCATGACGAGAGCCTAGGGTGGTTACTGGCACCATAAACTAGAGTGTCAATTTGTTGGGTCAACAACAGGAGCCACTGTGCACTTGCTCCTCATGTGGGATCTCTGTCCTTAATGTGCTGTACATTTTGATTTAATGCTATAACTAATACTCAAACAGTATGTTTCACTTTGTGTTTCTATGTGGGTGCAAACTGTTGAAATCTTTACTTAATATATACTAAATTGATCTTCTGTATATAAAGAGAATTGAAAATGAATCTTGATGTGAATGGAAGGGGAGAGGGAGCGGGAGAGGGGAGGGTCGTGTGTGGGAGGGAAGTTATGGGAGGGGAAAGCCGTTGTAATCCATAAGCTGTACATTGGAAATTTATATTCATTAAATAAAAGTTAAAAAAAAAAAGCAGAAACACAACACTTAGCTTTAGAAAAGACCTAAAGCTTGCTTAGGGGAGTGGCATGGAAGGGTTACAGTTTGTGAATCATTGTGAAGTGCTGGAGAATGGGACAAAAAACCATCACCTTGGCAGGGAGCATTCAGATGTCCACTTCCCACATCACAGTGCCCAGGGTTCAGTTCCCAGCTCTCACTCCTGACTCCAGCTTTCCTGCAACACACACCCTGAGAGGAAGCAGTTGATGGCTTAAGTAATTGAGCTTCTGCCACCTACCTTTTGAAACTTAGATTGTGTTCCTAATTCTTGACACTGGCCATAGCCCAGCCATGGTCTTACCCATCTGGCCCTAGTCCAGCCCAGCCCTACCCATTGGTACTCTGTTTCTCTCTCTTTCAAATAAACAAATTATTTTTAAATTAAGAAAACTATTGGGGCTGGTGCTGTGTCGTAGCGGGTAAAGCCTCTGCCTGCAGTGCCGGCATCCCATATGGGCACCGGTTTGAGTCCCAGCTGCTCCACTTCTGATCCAGCTCTCTGCTATGGCCTGGGAAAGAGGTGAAAGATGGCCCAAGTCCTTGGGCGCCTGCACCCGCGTGGGAGGCCTTAAAGAAGTTCCTGGCTCCTTCTTTCTGGTCAGCACAGCTCTGGCCGTTGCAGCCAACTGGGGAGTGAGCCAGCAGATGGAAGACCTCTTTATCTCTCTCTCTCTCTGACTCTCCTCTCTCTGTGTAACTCTGACTTTCAAATAAATAAATAAATAAATCTTTAAAAAAAAAGAAAAGAAATATTACCCTTCACAGATTTCAATCCCCAGGCATCTTTTTCTCCTTGGAAGTATGCATTTATAATATATAATTGTTTCATCAAAATTGAAATCTTATTTATAAAAATGATTTTATTTATTTATTTGAAAGGCAAAGTGACAGAGAGATGGGGAGAGACAGAGAGATCTTCCATCTGCTGATTCACCATTGCCACAATGGTTGGGACTTGGCCAAGCTGAAGTCAGGAGCCTGGAGCTCTAGCCAGGTCTCCCAGATGGGTGATGGGTCAAAGCACTTGGGCCATCTTTTGCTGCTTCCACAGGTGCATTAGCTGGAAGCTGAATCAGAAGCAGAGCAGGGACCAACACTGTGGCATAGCGGGTAAAGCAGCCTCCTGTACTGTCGGCAACCCATATGGGTGCCTGTTCGAGCTGTTCTACTTCCGATCCAGCTCTCTGCTATGGCCTGGGAAAGCAGCAGAAGATGGCCCAAGTTCTTGGGCCCTTGTACCCGCGTGGGAGACCCAGAAGAAGCTCTTGGCGCCTAGCTTCAGATTGGCCCAGCTCCAGCAGTTGCGGCCATTTGGAGAGTGAACCAGTGGATGGAAGACTTCTCTCTCTCTCTCACACGGCTTCTGCCTCTCTAATAAATAAATAAATCTTAAAAAAGGAAATAAAGAAAAGAAAAAAAGAAAAAAAAAAAGCAGAGCAGCCAGGACTTGACTCAGCACTCAAATATGGGATGCTAGGTTCACAAGCAGCGGCTCAACCCACTGCACTACACCACCATTCCCCACGATTGAAATTTTCATCATGTGTGTAACCTCCCTCTTATTTGGTTGACTTGTGTTATCACTGCTGGGCCAGGCTGAAGCTGGGAGCTGGGAACTCAATCCGGGTCTCCCAAGTAACTGGGCCACCCTCTGCTGTACATTGGCAGGAAGCGGGACTCACAGTGGAGCTGGAACTGGAACCAAGGCACTCAGGATGGGATGTGGATGTCCTAAGCAACATCTTAACTGCTCTGCCAGATACCTGCCCCAGCACATCACATATTAGTGTCTGTTTCTGGATAACAAAGAACAGGTTTAAAGGTTTATCTGGGGATTAACTAATCTATAGGAAGTATTTTTTTTCCTTTTCAATTCCTTAGCAACAAAACTAATCATGCCTAAAAAATAAATCAATATTCTTGTACTTTTCATTAAAAGCTATCATGTTCTTAATGAATTAAATATAAGGACATGTTTCACCAAAATTAAAAAATTCACTGTTTCTTTAAATTATTTGTTACATTAATTAAACAATCACTAAAGTTATTCCTTTTGTTGAGTTATCTCATGTAAAGATTTTTATTAGCACATTGAACTTCCAAGTTCTCACCAGGTTAATATCATTGCACATGTTAATAGTGAATATTTAATATATCTGTCAACAATATCTATTAGAATTTATCTGTAGCTTAAAAATATTTTGATGAACATTAAGGCTTAATATTCAAGCATTTCTTTTCTCATTAGATTTCTTTGATGTACAGACTCCTTGATGTTAGCTGACCATAAAAATGTACATGAAAATCACAGGAACTTGTTTAAAAAAAAGTGTCTCGAGGTTGGGATCAAACAGGTCACAGCACAGTGTAGTAAAAGAACAGAACTAGGGGCTGGAGCTATGGTGCAGTGCCGGCACCCCATATAGGCGCCAGTTTGTATCCCGGGTGCTCCACTTCCGATCCAGCTCTCTGCTTCTGGCCTGGGAAAGCAGTAGAAGATGGCCCAAATTCTTGCACCTGTGTGGGAGACTGGGAGGAAGCTCCTGGCTTCGGACTGACGCAGCTCTAGCCATTGCAGCCATCTGGGGAGTGAACCAGCTGATGGAAGACTCTCTCTCTCTCTCTCTCTCTCTCTCTCTCTTTCTCTGTATCTGACTCTGTAAATCTGCCTTTGAAAAAGTAAATAAATAAATTTTAAAAAAACAAAGAACTAGACACAAAGGAACATGGCATCTCTTCCTGGTCTGACATTTAAATTCATGAAGCATGGGTGTCAGACAGGCACAAGGATGTGTGTGCCCCACTCACACAGGCAACTTAGTTCCAGCTGAGTATTGTGAGCCCAAGGTTGTCAGTTCATTTCATTGTTCAAGAAAAGCCAGAAATTTAGACTTTATGGGGACTCTTCTAATTTTAAAATGCTGGTAACTAATAAGATCAAAGTCAGCGAACTCTAAAGGCTTCCATAGCCCTGGCAACTCATGACTAGAGCCTAGGGAGATTACTGACGCCATGAACAGGAGTGTCAAATTGTTAAGTCAGCAACAGAAGTCACTGTGTACTTACATCCCATGTGGGAACTGTCCTTAATGTGTTGTCTAATGTGCAGTGATGCTATAACTAGAACTGAAACAGTATTTTTACACTTTGTGTTTCTGCGTGGGTACAAACTGATGAGATCTTTACTAATTATATACTGAATCGATCTTCTGTATATAAAGATAATTGGAAATGAAAAAAAAAAACCTGGTGTTAAATTGGAAATGGCATAGAAAATTAGTTAATTTTTAAAAAAATATTATGTAGGATCTCTGTCTTTAATGTGCTGTACGCTCTTATTTAATGCTATAACTAGTACTCCAACAGTATTTTTTTTTTTCACTTTGTGTTGCTATATGGGGGCAAACTGTTGAAATCGTTACCTAATATATACTAAACTGATCTTCTGTATATAAAGAGAATTGAAAATGAATCATGATGTGATTGGAAGGGGAGAGGGAGCGGGAAAGGGGAGGGTTGTGGGTGGGAGGGAAGTTTTGGGAGGGGGAAGCCATTGTAACCCATAAGCTGTACTTTGGAAATTTATATTCATTAAATAAAAGTTTAATAAAAAAAATGCTGGTAACTAACATTTTTGCAAATACTGTTAAGAAGAGCCAAAGGTGGGGGCCGGCGCCATGGCTCACTTGGCTAATCCTCTGCTTGCAGCGCCGGCATCCCATATGGGCGCCGGGTTCTAGTCACTGTTGCTCCTCTTCCAGTCCAGCTCTCTGCTGTGGCCCGGGAAGGCAGTGGAGGATGGCCCAAATGCTTGGGCCCTGCACCTGCATGGGAGACCAGGAGGAAGCACCTGGCTCCTGGCTTTGGTTCGGCGCAGCACGCCGCCCATGGCAGCCATTTGGGGGGTGAACCAACGGAAGGAAGACCTTTCTCTCTCTCTCTCTCTTTCTCTCTCTCTCTCTCACTGTCTATAACTCTACCTGTCCAAAAAAAAAAAAAAAAAATAGAGCTAAAGGTGAGCAGGCAAAGTTTCTGGAGCCATATCTGGCTGAAAGCTGCTAGTCTGCAGCCTTGAGAACTCAGAGCTGCTAAGGTTCCTATCAGAGCTCATAAATCTAGAGTAGATTTGCATCTTTTCATGGTTAGCTTTCTCTGCTGCCAGGCAAACTTTATTAGGAATTATCTACCCCAATGGTGCACTTAGAATCTTCATCTTAAATTCCCTTTCCCATCTGACCAAGTGAAGGAAAATAAATCGACTGATGGTTTTCATAAGTTGCCAAAACTTCATTTAAACTTGAACTCAAAGAACAGAAAACAAAGCTGAGCTCTTATAACAAACAGCAGTTCCAAGAAAATGTTTAAAAAATGTTTTTGTCTTTCTTACTTTTTCCTGTGGAGATTAAATTTCCTTTAACAACAGAGGAAACAAGATACTATCTATCATTCATGCACTGTGGCTTCCAGAACAATTATAATGTAACATGTGTTTGGAACTTGAATTTTAACACAACCCCGCCATCTCAAATGCAGGAAAAAATACAAACAACGACAACCAACATCTGTTACCTACCTGCATGAAGTACTCTATTCATGTGATTTCACAGCTACAAGAATTGGGGCAGGAGGCAATCTCTTTAAGAAAGATTCAGCCCAGTCAAATCCAAGTATTCACTGCTGACCTATTGCTGTGTATACTAAGTTATACTTTCATTTAGGAATCAAGTATATTTTTAAAAAAAATTTATACATAGTGAATGCATAAGAAAACAGAAGAAATCCAAATAGAAGGCAATTGATATGGAAAACAAAGATAAGACAATATAAGAACAATTGGCATCTGAAGTAGACAATTATAAAATAGAAAATAAAAATCATTTATAAGGGGGAATGTTCTTAAGAACAAGAGGTTATTCCAACAGAAATAATATACCAGGTTCCACAGGAAGTCGCATAGTGTCTAATGATGACGTACCCTAGTTAAGTTAGCAAACTTCAAGCAGAAAAAGCAAGCTGACTGTATGGGGGAAAATTCTGAGGCCAACCTTGGACTCCTTTACAGACACATTAGATGCCAGAATATAATGGAGCACGGGTTATGTAGTGTGAGGTGAGGAATTTAGGGATCCAGATGTTACAACCTGCCAAACAGCAACTTAAGTACAGGAATGAAAGGTGGACATTTCAGGCCGGCGCCATGCCTCAGTAGGCTAATCCTCCACCTTGCGGCACTGGCACACCGGGTTCTAGTCCTGGTTGGGGTGCTGGATTCTGTCCCGGTTGCCCCTCTTCCAGGCCAGCTCTCTGCTATGGCCCGGGAAGGCAGTGAAGGATGGCCCAAGTCCTTGGGCCCTGCACCCCATGGGAGACCAGGAGAAGCACCTGGCTCCTGCCTTCGGATCAGCGCAGCATGCCGGCCCTGGCGGCCATTGGAGGGTGAACCAACGGCAAAAAGGAAGACCTTTCTCTCTGTCTCTCTCTCTCACTATCCACTCTGCCTGTCAAAAAAAAAAAAAAAGTGGACATTTCAAACATAAAAACACACAGGAAATGAGCCCTTCCTGGAAACAAACACACAGTGACAAAATCTAGCTAATCAAGCCGGCGCCGCGGCTCACTAGGCTAATCCTCCGCCTTGCGGCGCCGGCACACCGGGTTCTAGTCCCGGTCGGGGCACCGATCCTGTCCCGGTTGCCCCTCTTCCAGGCCAGCTCTCTGCTGTGGCTAGGGAGTGCAGTGGAGGATGGCCCAAGTGCTTGGGTCCTGCACCCCATGGGAGACCAGGAGAAGCACCTGGCTCCTGCCATCGGAACAGCGCGGTGCGCCGGCCGCAGCACGCTACCGCGGCGGCCATTGGAGGGTGAACCAACGGCAAAAGGAAGACCTTTCTCTCTGTCTCTCTCTCTCTCACTGTCCACTCTGCCTGTCAAAAAAAAAAAAAAAATCTAGCTAATCAGAAGAAAGATCCATATGTTTATGTTTACATTGGAGATGCTAGGTAAAAGGACCAGCGATTGACCATGATTCTGTTTAGTTATAAAGCTAAGTCTAAATAATATCCACAAAGAGGGTTATCAGGTTCAGGGCAGATGTTCTGAACCCTCACAACATGAAAACAGATATACGAAAGGAATAGGAAAAGAAGTGAAACTACAGAAACCATGGCCTCAAAATGCCAATGCTTCATCTTCTGTAGCAGGAAGCCACTAACTATCTAAACTAATAAATATTTTAAAGATCTGACCTCAAGATATATTGAGAATCTTTTAATTTGGAAGACCTACTTAAGACCTGCTCTCTCTCAAGATGAAGAACTACGAATGTTAAGTTCAGCAATTCCTTCACTTTTATTACAGTTTCTTGTACATCTGTTAAAATATCATAAAAATTTTCACTAAATAAACATCTCTGGTGTTATCCAATTAAAGGAAAAACTTTAGACAAACCAAATTTAACAGAGCTTATTTGAACAAAGAATGGTTCATGAATCAGGTAGCACTCAAAGCCAGAAGTTCAGAGAGCTCTGCCTGGCTGCCTGAGGAGTGAGATCTTACAAGCTGAACACCAAAGCACAGGAATGACTTGATTGACTTAGCCAGGCCTCTGCCTTATTTGAGCAAGGTGTAATAAATTGGCTGTCTGTGATTGGCTGAAGCTTGGCTGATAGTGATTGGCTCTTAACTGGCTATTTATCTTTAAAATAAATCTTGTATTTTGATTTGTTTACAAATAGAGGTTGCAGTTTGTTACCGGGGAACTCAAAGTAGGGAGACAGCATCTGGCTGATGTCCTCCTGCTCTGCGTTTAAATTTACAACCTTATTATTTATAAATGATTTCTATCTTCTATCAATAAGATCCTATTTTTAGAAATGCCTAGAAAGATAAATGGAATTTTTTTGTTTGTTTTTTGACGGGCAGAGTTAGACAGTGAGAGAGACAGAGAAAGGTCTTCCTTCCGTTGGTTCACCCCCTAAATGGCTGCGCTGATCCGAAGCCAGGAGCCAGGTGCTTCCTCCTGGTCTCCCATACAGGTGCAGGGCACAAGCACTTGGGCCATCCTCCACTGCCTTCCCAGGCCACAGCAGCGAGCAGGACTGGAAGAGGAGCAACCGGGACAGAATCCGGCGCCCTGACCTGGACTGGAACCTGGAATGCCGGCACCACAGGCGGAGGATTAGCCTAGTGAGCCACAGTGCCAACTGAATGGTTTTAACTTAATGTTAAAGAGGAGTATTTCTGGATGCTAGAACACCATTTTTACTTTTTTTATATATCTGTACTGTTTATATTCTTTATAGTGACTTTTATAGAAAACAATGTCATTTTGTATTCATTCAAAACTTTTAATATACAACTGTGAAATAATGTAATAAGAATCCACAAATCCATCAACCAGAATGAACAAATATCAACATTGTCCTATTTTCTTTAGATCTTTTCATAATAAAGAGAAATTCCACAAAAAAATGGAAGATCACCATGGATTGTTCTCCTCTGCCTCGCTCTGTCTACCCATTATCTATACATAATTTATCTTTAACCATATTTAAATATTCATTAATCCAAAAAACTACAGTTTAAAATGAAATGCAGGATTAGGCATATGTTTTTAATTTTTTCCTGATGCATAATTTTAAACATAAACAAAAACAGAGAACATAGTATACAATAAATCCCCTAAAACTCATTACCCAGATTCAACAATTATCAAGATTTTGCTACATATATTTTTTGAAATTAAATGCAAAAACTATAAAGTGCTGTTTAGCCTACTATTTGCTCAGTCAATAAACAAACGCCTTCAAGACAGGGGAACCAGGATTAGCTGTGCTCTCCCTGTATTCAGGCATCACACTGACCCATTTAGGTGTCACAGAAACTCAGCAACCTAAATATAATCAGTATCATTCAGAGTGCAAAACGAGGCTCAGGGAGGTGGGGATTCTTCTGGCAGCTAAGCCCGTCATCCTACCACTACCCCACACCCTCTTCCTTGATGACCCACCCTGGCCAATTTCAGAATGTGAGACAGTCACTGGAGGCTGTAATTCTGTTACACACACGCTGAGATGATCTCACTTGAGATCCGTGTGAATTAATACCTGTATCTCTTGGGGTTGGAGGAGTTGTCATAGGTAATTTAAATCAGCACCTTTGGGTCATTTATTTATTTTAGAAAGTCCTTTTGTAAGTTTCATTTTAAGACCTTTTCCTAGAACTAATTAGAAAAAAGGGAGAAACATTTCTGCTTAAAAAAAAAAAATCTAACCAATGATTCAATATACTCATCTTTTATTAACTGGTGAGAACTTTGTATTCCAATGACCACCATTGCAAAAAAAAAAAAAAAAAATCTCAATTCAATTTGTAGGCTTGCAAATCTGTCATGGGTATTTTCCAAAGCAGTTTTGAAATTTCTTGCCTGCCATGTTGCTTTGGTATACTTATACTCTGTAGCAATTGCTTCCTAGCATTCTTGATCTTTCCAGGAGACTGTTTCAAAATAAACAGGCATGAGTGCTCTACTGTGTCAACCCTAGCAGTCAATTTTGCTGTAAGAAGTATGGGATTCTGGTTTCCCATGGCATTTTTATTTAATAGCATAGAATGTAACCATTTAGAAGCACATACTACACAATGATTCAGCTATTTTGAGAGACTGATAGGATTAAAGAAACTCAGCTATCAAATGTCTCCCCTTGAAACATCTAGAATGTCAAGGGCAGATCCTATGTTTCTCTGGACTTCAACTCATGTGTTTCCACAACTCCTGAAGATACAAGCACGTTCTTTTCAGGATAGGAAAGAAAACAAAACAAAACAAAACAAACACAAGGATCACCTGGGATCTGAAATGAGCCAGATCTCTCCATTTTGCAAATGTGGAAACTGAGATCCGGTTTTTGTTTGAATATTCTGTTCCATGTAGTTCTTAATTGGCTTCTACTGCCAGAAAGAACAAGTAACCAAGTTACTATACTCTCACATGAGGGATATTTTCATGCAACAGTCCCGAGAATTAAAAACAGGAGAACAAACAGCCACTAAACATGAATTGAAGTGGCAGCAATAATTTCTTAAGGCCATATTAAAATCCAATTGCAATTTGCAAGTTTGCAAATTCAAAACACCGAAGTCTTGAAGTCCAGGAAAAGTCAGGAAAGAAGGAAGTAAATTGAAACATGTTCAAAAGTGGGCTTGTAATTCTAATTTTCCATTTATTTACAAACAGAGTCCTTCGTTTTTGCCAAATGTCTGCTGGCTAAAACAGTTTTTGCCCTAGCTGTATTTTGATTCTATGTCTTCCTTTAAACCTCTCCTAAAATACAGATCATTAAAATACCATTTCAACCGACCTGGGCGATAGGCTAATTTAGTGATTTGCAAATTCTCTTTCTTTAAATTTATTTATTTATTTATTGGCAGGGGATCCCCAAACGGAGAAAACGGGTCTGCGTGACCTTTGATGAAGAGCTTTTCGGTGCGCCAACGCCTCCTCCCTGGTCAGACAGCAAAGGGCCTGACTGGGGTCAGGGTTTTCACAAACCCCAGTTGGGCTTTAGGGTGGGGACCTGCGCCCCTCAGACCCGCGTTTCTCCCTCGACTTCTGCTCTCTGTTTGGGGGCTGCGAGGTGCCCGGGGCAAGACAGGGACCCGTGGGCGACCCGGGAGACAGATTCTCCGGGAAGTCTCTCGGGTTCCCTGGCTGACCTGCGAGCCGCGTCGCCCACCCCGAGCGGCTCGGGCAGCGAGCGAAAGCCGGGCGGCTGCGAAGCACCGGCGCCCGGGGGTCGCGGCCTCGCAAGCCCCCACCCCGGGGCGGGGCCCGGGCACAAGCCGCGCCCGCCAAGTTGCCCCGGCCACCGCCAGGTGCGAGGGCGCGCACAGCTCCGGAAGGCGGCGGCCGCGGCGACCCCGCGCTCCTCTCCTTACCTTTCCTCCCCGGCGCTGCGCCGAGCTCCGGCCATGCGCCCGCAGAAGTTTCCCACTAGCGTGCGCCGGGCCCGGCTGGCCGGCGCGGAAGCTCCAGCGCCCGGGCAAGCTGCGTGACCGCAGCCGGCTTCGGAGCGGCGCGGCTGCGCGGGCGGGGGCCGGGCACGGGCGCGCGCCCCAGGGCCCGGCGGAGGCGGGTGGGGGCGGTGGCCGCGCCTCGCTCTGCCCGAGCAACCCCAGCCCCAGAGAGCGGGCGGCGTGGCCGCCGGGGCGCAGGCCTGCTGGGAATCCCGGAGGCCACTGCGGACCAAAGTTTCCAAAGACGCGCTTCCCGTCGTGTGCTCTGCTAAACGATAAGCCCAGTGTAGGCTGTGGTGCCAGGCAGAGAGCGACGCGGCCGAGTAGTGCGGTGCGCAACACCTGCCTGCCCTCCCAGCCCCTGCTCCACGCGCCATCCGCAAAGCCAAGAGACGAAGACCCGGAGGGCAGTGGGAATTTTCGGGTGTGTCGCACGCAGGAAGGTTAATGTCTCAAGAAACAAGTGGCTAAGGGGCATAGACAATCATGAAAGGGGACAAAAGTTTAGAAAGCTCCAGTCGGTAATAAGGACATGTGTGCAATATATAGCATTAATCAAGCGTGTATTTTCTTCCTGTGAAACTAGCAGAATTTTGATTTCGTGATCAAACCGAGTGGACCAGCGAGGAACAGGGTTTACTCACAGATTTCATCTCCTTTCTCGTTCCCTTCCGTTTTGTGTGACCATGTTGGTAAGAATGATTCCAGTAACAAACACTTACTGAGTAATGAATGGCTCTTGAGCCCCGAATAACCACAAAAGCAAAGGATACTGATGGTAAAATTAACTCCCTTTAATTGATACTGGAACTAAGGGTCAAAAATCCTCATACCCCTAACCCCATAAATGGCTGAAACCACTGGACTCCCTGGCCTTTGCTGTAACTCTTCATTCTAGGGATTTGCTCAAATGTTGGGAAGCCAGCTGAATTGGATCTAGTCCATGCAAATACATACATTTGAAAAATGGATAGGGAAGTGAGGAGCTTTGATGCCAGTTGTATTCCACTTTGGGTTTAGATTTTATTCTTTAAAAAATGTCTTAATCTAATTGTTTTTTAAATTTATTTGAGAGACAGACACGCTCCCATCCACTGGTTCCCTCCCCCAAATGCCCAAACATGTCAGGGATGGGCTAGAGTAGAAGGCAGGAGTTGGGAGCTCACTTCGGGTCTCCCCCACAGGTGACTGGAGCCCAGGCACTGGAGCCATCCCTGCTGCCTCCCTGGGTCTGGTTAGCAGGAAGCTGCAGTCAGGAGCGGTAAGGGGAACTG
The DNA here is from genome assembly GCF_033115175.1 of Lepus europaeus. Lineage (NCBI taxonomy): Eukaryota > Metazoa > Chordata > Mammalia > Lagomorpha > Leporidae > Lepus > Lepus europaeus. The sequence goes on from NC_084829.1 coordinate 103,207,609, forward strand.
AACATAGGCACTCTGATGTCACTCAGTGTCTTAACTGCTGGACTACGCACACATTCCCTTATTTTCACTTCTTATTTAATAGTGTTCTCCACTAAAAAAAAAAAAAAAAAAAAACAGGAATCCTGATTCTATTCAGGGTTATTTTAAATTAAGAAACTCAAAAGCAGCAAAGATGGGCTCGTGTGACAGATCTTAAGGTAGCCCTGGTGATTTCCAGGACCTCCTAATATTCATGCTGTGATAAATTCTCCTGCTTGAGTGAGTTGGGGCCCAATCTAGCTTCTGCACAGTTAGTATGCCTGGGGGGATGGATGATCCTCCTGCCGTAATGTTATATAAGGCTCCTGCTTGTTAGCAGACTGTAGTGCTGTCTGGCTCAGTGAAGGGAAACACCAGTGTTGGTTAAGTCCCCAAAACTAGGAGATAAAAGGCAACCTCTGGCCAATAGCCAGCAGGGCCCTCCACCCTACACAGCCAACAACGTAAGTTCTCTCCATAGTCTAAGTGACCCCAGAGGAGTTTTGTCACTGTGACCACTCCAAACCATCCGAAAGTACAAAGTTTTTACCTGGTAGCTTGTTTTTCCCCCCTGAATGCTGCTCATGCTTGCAAAGGAAACCAAAGCAGGGAGTTGTTTCTGAGGGCCAAACTGCAGAACCAGGCCAACCTGACTGATTCACCCTGTTTTCCCAATCCTATCAGTCCCTTAGTATAATTCATTTACATGTTAAGACCTCCTCCCTGGTGGCAGGGGAGGGGGCAGCTGACAAATCTGCTGCCCAAAGAAGGAGAGAAAAAAGGAGTTTGAGCTTCTTGGAAAACACCACCCCTTCCAGAGATAAACACCCCCTCCTCAAAGTCCACAGGTGTGGAGAATGCCAGTCCTCTCTTCTTCATTCCATGACCTTGGAAAATTCTCCATCTGCTGGCTGAATCCTGTCTCACCCATTGACTTCTGCAGCACCCAGACCAGGGACCCAAGGAGAGGGTGAGAGCAGGGAACTCAAGGACCCAGCCCCAAGAAGACAGGTGACAGTTTCTTCCCTGGTCAAGTGCCCAGATGAGAACACAGAGAACGACACCTTCATCGCAGCCTCGTGACACTCGAAGCAGAGGACTCAGTTAACACATGCCTCCGCTGACCCATCCCAAAATTGTCAAAGCATCCATAGTGTGAAACCCTTCTTTGGTAAATGTTATGTCACATATTGCTGCCCTGTTGCATTCTGATTTTTCTTTTTCTTACTCTTTCTCAAGCATTTCCCTGTTGCCCTCTTGCATTCTTTCTTTCTTTCTTTTTTTTTTTTTTAAGATTTCTTTATTTGAAAGAGTTACACAGAGAGAGATGAAACAGAGAGAGAGAGCGAGAGCGAGAGAGGTCTTCCATTCGCTGGTTCACTCCCCAGTTGGCCGCAATAGCCGGAGCTGTGCTGATCCGAAGCCAGGAGCCAGAATCTTCTTGCAGGTCTCCCATGCAGGTGCAGGGGCCCTAGGACTTGGACCATCCTCCACTGCTTATAGTAGAGAGCTGGATTGGAAGTGGAGCAGCCAGGATTTGAACCAGTGCCGATGTGGGATGCCAGCACTGCTGCCACCACAGCATCGGCCCCTGACTTTTCTTTTTCTTATGCCTTATGCATTTCCCTGCCTTGATCATGGCAGATTCTCCATGAGATGAAAGTCTGATAGAATGGTGCCCCACAGAGAAGCAAAGGTCTCGGGCTCCCTGGGACTTCCAGATGTGTTCCTGCTTCAGAGATTGTGGGTTGTGAGGTCCACAGCCTTGCTCAATTCAGGTCCTTGGGGATATTCTCTTGACTGAATCTGCTGTGGCTGAACAGGGACACTGTGAAGTCTACCTGTAGCACCCAAGCTGCACAGGAGCAGGTGAAGTGCTAAACCATGTCCAATCTGCTTACCCTCACAAAGTTTCATTGAGGCTCCAGGGGTCTTCCTGTTTTTCTCCCCTTACATCAACTTGTTCCCCCTCCAAGCCTCAACCTTTGGGGTTTGGGTGCTTGCTTGTCAATTGTGCCTCTACTCTCTGATGCAAATCCACCTGGCTTGCCTTCCTCCCTTCCTCTCTTCCTTCCTCTCCCTCCTTTCCACCTTCTTTCCATCCTTCCCTCGTTGTTTCTTTCATTGTTAACCCTTGAATAATCCTCTCCAGTTCTTTCTCCATGTCCCTCATCTTCTTTTTATTATTTTGCCTTTTTTATTCTGTAAGCAACATAACAGTATGATGTCATATACTAATGTATGTTGTGTGGCATTCAACTGCGTTTGTCAATCAAATAACTTGAAGCTCATCTCTTCATATATGTATAAACATTATGTTTAATGCTGTACAAAATTAGTGCATAACAAGATTTCCATCCCCTTAACTATTTAGGTTGTTCCCAGTATTTTGATATGATAAGCCAGGTGTCGTGCCTAACTTCTTGGGCACACATGTGATGACTTCCCTGAAGTATATGTCTAGCAGTAAAGCTTTGATCAGGTCCATTTTCATCTTATTGGCCACTGACAAATTGCTCTACAAAGTGGCCATGCAGGTCACACTACTGCCCACTGTAAGAGACACACCTTGCTGTACCACCCACTGACACTCTGTCACACCCAACTCAGAGTTCCTATTCTGGTTCTCTCTCATATTCATTTTCTTCTCTTTTTTCTCATCCTTCTCTTCTTCTTGTCTTGGTTTCCCTGGCTCTTTACAGAGAAGCAAAGGCAGAGAGAGAGAGGAAATAGAGAGCGGTCTTCCATCCGCTGGTTCACTCCCCAGATGGCTGCAGTGGCTGGAGCTGTGCTGATCTGAAGCCAGGAGCCAGAGGCTTCTTCTGGGTTTCCCATGTAGGTGCAGGGGTCCAAGGACTTGGGCCATCTTCTACTGCTTTCCAATCCAGAGAGCTGGATTGGAAACGGAGCAGCCAGGACTTGAACCAGGGCCCAAATGGGATGCCGGCACTGCAGCAGGCGGCTTTACTCCCTGTGCCACAGCGCCGGACTCCCCTTAGCTCTTGTTCTCTCTTTCACACATACACACAGGTTCTTTTGCTCTTTTCTTCCTCCTCTTCTGTTTGTTTGTTTGTTTTTTAGTTTATAATTTTTAAATTTATAAACTGACTTACATGAAAATATCTGGGTCTGCAAATGTGCATTTACAGAGTAATTGCCAATGCTGCACTGTGTTTTATGTCACCCTCTCCCTGTACTTATTTTATTGGGAGAAAATCCTCGTGACATAAAATGAACTATTTTAAAGTATATAATTCAGTGGCAGTTAGTAATACAAAGTTGTGCAAGCAACACTGCTCTCTAGTTCCAAAATATGTCATCCCCTCCAAAGCAAACTCTATAGCCATAGGGCCTTCACTCCGCAAGTCCCCCTTCTCCCAGCCCCAGGAGCCACTGATCTGCTTTCTCTTTTCATGATTTACCTGTTTTGGATGTTTCCTATAAATGGAGCCATACAATATGTTACATGGTATATCTGGTCTCTTTCATGTAGAATAATGTTTTTGAAATGACTCCATATAGTAGTGTGTTGGAACTTCATTATTTTTGTGCCTGAATAATATTCCATTGCGCCAGTGTGCCACAGTTTGTTCATTCATTCACTTGTTAATGAACAGTTGGATAGATCTGCCTTTTGATCATTGTGAATAATGTGTTGTGAATATCTGTATATGTGCTTTTCTTTGAATAACAGTTTTCAATGCCTTTGTGTATACAACATGAGAGGATTTTGGGAGTCCTACGGTAATTCTCTGTTTAACTTTTTGAGGACCTGCCAAATTATTTTCAATTGGAGCTATACAATTTTATATCCTTACCAGCAGTGAATAAGAGTTTCCATTTCCCTACATCCTTGACAATATTTCTTATTTTCCATTAAAATTATATGAGGGCTGGTGCTGTGGTGCTGTAGGTTAATCCTCCTCCTGTGGCACCAGCATCCCATATGGGTGCCACTTCTAGTCCCCACTGCTCCTCTTCCAATCCAGCTCTCTGCTGTGGCCTGGGAAAGCAGTAGAAGATGGCCCAAGACCTTGGGTCCCTGCACCCACATGGGAGACCGGGAAGAAGCTCCTTTTCCTGGCTTTGAGCAGCTCAGCTCTAGCCATTGTGGCCATTTGAAGAATGAACCAACGGATGGAAGACCTTTCTCTCTGTCTCTCCCTCTCACTGTCTGTAACTCTACCTCTCAAATAAATAAATAAAATCTTTAAAAAATTATATGTAGCTAGCCTAGTGGGTATGAAGTGGTGTCTCTTTGTTTGGATTTGCCTCTCAATAATGATTCACGATGTTAACATCTTTTCATGGGCTTGTTAACATCTTTTCATGAGCAGTAAATATTTTCTTTGGAGAAATGTCTACTCAAGTACTTCGTAATTTTTAACCAAGTTGTTTGTCTTGTTATTGAGGTGTGTGAATTCTTTATATATTTTGGATATCATATCGTATCAGATATGAGTTTCAAATATTTTCTCTCAGTATGTAAGTTGTCTTCATTTTCTTGGTAGTGTCCTTGGATGTAGCTTTTTCTAATATCTGATTTATCTACTTTTTCTTTCACTGTTTGTGCTTTTGGGGGTCATATCTGAAAATTCATTATCAAATCCAAGGTCATGAAGATATACCTCTACGTTTTCTTCTAAATGTTTTAAAGTTTACTGGTTAAACTCTTATATTTATGTCACTGATGTATTTTGAGTTACTTTTTTTATATATTGCCAGGTAGGAAATTTGACTTAATTCTTTTGCATATAGATATCCAGTTGTCCCAACACTATTTGCTCAAGCATCTACCTTTACCATTGAGTGGTCCTGACACCCTTATTAAAGACAATTGACCATAGATGCATGAGTTTATTTCTGGACTTTCAATTATATTTTAGATATTGATCTCTTTGTCTATCCTTATTCCAGTACTATACTGTTTTGATTACTAGTAAGTGTTTTCCTTTTTTCCATCCTTCCTTTCTCTTTTGAAATACATTTTGAAATCAGGAATTTTGAGGTTTCCAACTTTGCTTTTCCCCTTTTGGGATTATTTTTACTATTTGGGATCCCTAGCAGTTCCATATAAATTTTATGATCATCTTTACCATTTCTGCCATGACAGTCATTGAGATTGTGATAGGGTTTACAATGAATCTAGAAGCCACACTGGGTAGTGTTACCATCTTAACAATAGTAAGTCTTCCCATATATAAGCATGGATGACTTTCACCTTATCTCAGGATTCTTTATTTTCTTCAATGTTTTATAGTTTTTAGTGGACAAATCTTATACCTCCTTAGCTGAATTTATTCTTTTACTATTTTGCATTTATTCTCACTCTCCATTTATGTTTGTTCCACTTCTTTATTTTATTTATTTTTTGGTCTCAGAAGTTGAACGTTTTCTTATTTAAATACCAACTCCAGGGCTAGGTATTTGGTGCAGTGACTGAGATACCACTTGAGACACCCACATCCCATAGTAGAGTGCCTGGGTCAAGTCCAGCTCTGTTTCTGATCCACCTTCCTGCTGATGCATATCCCAAGAGGCAGCCAGTGATAGTTCAGGTATTTGGGTTCCTGTAGCGCACAGGGGAGGCTCAGACTAAGTTCCAGGCTCTTGGCTTCAGCCTGGCGGAACCCTTGATGTTGCAGGTTTTTGGGAGAACAAACTGGCAGATGGAGGATATCATCCCCACCACACCCCTTGCCATTCAAATTAGAAAATTTAAGTGCTAAGTCCACTACACAATGTTAGAGTTTAAGACTCTACCTCCTTAGTCTTCCTGTATTCTTGCTTGTAGGAAATCTTTGAGTTTGTTTTTTTTTTGCACATCTCAGAGTCAAGGCTGTCAGCGGAACTGCCAGAAATGAGAATGACATATATATGTCACACACACACACATTTTTTAATGTGAATAGGAGCCCAGCAGGTCTTAGGGCAACAAGACCCAGGTTGGGGATTCAGTCAGAGGAAGAAGAAACCTTATGAGGTGCTCTCCAGCAGAGCATAGTGGCTTCAGTAGGTCTCTATTGGCACCCAGGACAATCCTTAGTCATTTCTGTTGCTGTCTGAAGCAAGTGCTGGGTAGTGTTTCTTATTGTTCTTTATTTGATTTTGATTGTTTTCCTTCACCTTCACAAAGGTTTTTGCATCTTCTCCATTTGAACCTGCTCTTAAAGTTAGCCCCTTGAGAGGTTTGAGAGCTTTGAGATTTTAGGTGAACGTCCCATCTTATGGAAGATGTCTGGACCTCTATCTACCCAGAAGCTCTTGGTCTCTGAATTTAACAGTAAGACTAATTGCTTGGAGTAGATTGGGGGATTTCCACATGTTCAGGATTCTTATGAGCCTCGTAAACACTGATATCTCAGGAGCTTCTAGTTGGTTAAGAATTTCTGTTTGTGAGTATGCATCTTCTTGAGATATTTCCTAAAAGATGAACCATAAACTTCAGAGTATCCCAGTGAGGTCCAGGCAACTTTCAGTGGCTCATTTCTCTTCCTGAGTTGTATTCTTACAGAGGACAATGAGCAAAAGATTTAGATTAGAATAGAATATTGGTTTATATGAAGCAACAATGCCTAAATTCTTACATGATCGAAACTATATCATCATTACTTTTACATAAATTTTGTTCAGAATAAAACATTAATTCACGAAATTCAGAACATAGTTAACTAATAGTTATATCTCAAAATTGTAAATAAAATTGTAAAAATATGTAAAACTTATAGTGGGATCTAGGCAACAGCATTATTGAGGTTATTAAACAAAGATAAATACTAATATATAAAAATGCATAATAAGTGATTGTGAGAAATTCCTATTTTATCTAAACACATACAAAACTATTAATGAGGTAAATGAAAATGGAAAAAATTACAGTTGTCAATATATTGTAGAGTATAAATTTATTCAAACAATCATAAAGAAATTTAAATTCTCATCAAATCAGATTCAATTAAAATATGTAAATATTAGGCAAATACATAATTAAACTTTTTTATGTTGTAACCACTCAAAAATAATATTCTCCTTTACATGCTGTCCAGATGGTGTTGCTATATAAATAGCTATAAAATGAATGCAAATCATGTCTGGGCCATATAAACATTATTGTCTGAGAAAATTGGATGGAGAGCTAACTATTGTCCAACAGCTGTTTTTCTAATTTATGTCAAAGAGGTTCTCAGAAAACATTTGAAGGCCACAAGTCAGCATTTGGAAGAACTCACACTGTATTCCATGGCAGGAACTCGAGCACAGCCAATCTCTGAGGTTCTCAAAGGCATGTGACTAGAACCAAAGCATGGGTATCCACTCTCACTTATTATTCAGTATTGTCCTGGAAGTTTTAGCCAGAACCTATAGGTATGAAAAATAAATAAAAGACATAGAAATATGAAAGAAGAGAGTCAAATTATTCCTTTTTGCATGACAAATTCCTGTATTAAGAAACTTAAAGACTATTAGAACTGATAAGCAAATTCAATAAATTGAATACAAAATCAACACACAAAATCAATAGCTTTTTTTTACACACACACACACAGAGAAAGGAAAAGAACCCCATATTCATGGGTTGGAAGAGTTAATATTATTAAAATATCTATTCTACCCAAACCAATTTATAGACTCAACATAATCCACATCAAAATACCAATGACATTCTTCACAGAATCAGGAAAAGCAATCCTAAAATTCATATGGAGGCACAGAAGCTCCTGGGTAGCTGAAACAATTACGAACAAAAAGAACAAAGCTAGAAGCATCACAATGCCAGATTTCTTTTCTTTTCTTTCTTTCTTTCTTTTTTTTTTTTTTTTTGACAGGCAGAGTGGACAGTGAGAGAGAGAGACAGAGAGAAAGGTCTTCCTTTTTGGTTGGTTCACCCCACAGTGGCCGCTGTGGCTGGTGCGCTGTGGCCGGCGCACTGCACTGATCCGAAGCCAGGAGCCAGGTGCTTCTCCTGGTCTCCCATGTGGGTGCCGGGCCCAAGTACTTGGGCCATCCTCCACTGCCTTCCCGGGCCACAGCAGAGAGCTGGACTGGAAGAGGAGCAACCGGGACTAGAACCCAGTGTGCCAGCGCTGCAGGCGGAGGATTAGCCTATTGAGCCGCGGCTCTGGCCCACAATGCCAGATTTCAAGACATTCTATAGATAATCTAAGTAAACAACATGGTGTTGGCATAAAAGCAGATGCATAGGCAAGTGAAACAGAATAGAATTCTCAGAAATGAATCCACACATCTACAGTCAGCTGATCTTTGACAAAGGTGAGAAAAACATGCAATAGAGAAAAGACAATCTCTTCAGTAAATGGTGCTGAGGAAACTGGATATGTTTATGCAAAAGATTGAAACTCCTCTCCTCCTCCTATCTCTCATTCTATACAGAAGTTAACGCAAAATGGGTCAAAGAACTAACTGTAAGACCTGAAAATATGAAATTGCTAGGAGAAAAAATAAGGGTAAAGGAATTGGAATAGGAAACAATTTTTTGCATAAGACCCCCAAAGCACAGACAACAAAAGCAAACATAAACAAATGGGATTATGTCAAACTAAGAAACTTCTGCACACAAAAGGAACTGATCAACAGAGTCAAAAGACAACTGACAAAATGGGAAAAAATATTTGAGAACTATTCATCTGGCAAAGGATTAATATCCAGAATATGTAAGAGACTCAAGAATCTCAACAACAAAAACCCAAAATATCTAGTTTAGAAATAGGTAGATGAAATAAAAATAGACATTTCTTATAAGAAGAAATACACATGGCCAAACAGATACATGAAAAAAATACACATGGCACAAGTTACTAGCCACCAGGGAAATGAAAATCAAAACCGTAACGAGATATATTTCACTTCAGTTAGGGTGACTGTTATAAAAAAGATAAGATATGACAAATTCTGGCAAGAATGTGGAGAAAAGGGAACTCTGATACGCCTCCAGTATATTGGAATGCAAATTAGTACAGCCATTATGAAGAATAAATAGTATAGAAGCTCCTCAACAACCTAAAAGTATGTCTACCATGTGACCTATCCCACTTCTGGATATATATCAGAAGGAAACTACATCAGCATTCGAAAGAGGTATCTGTACTTCCACGTTCATTGCAGCACTGTTCACAAAAGTCAAGATATGGAATCAGTCTAGGAGTCCACTGATGGATGAATGGATAAAGAAAATGTCACACACACACACATACAATGGAATATTATTCAGTCACAAAAATAATGAAATCTTTTATTACTTTTTAATAGTTTTTTATTTATATAAGGTAAACAAATTTCATGTATTTCATATATATAAATTTAGAAGCAGAGTGATACCTCCCACCCTGTCCTCCCTCCCACCCATAATCCCACCCTACCTCCTCCTTCCTTTTTATTCTCTTTTAATTTTTATAATGACATTTTCAGTTTATTTTATAACCGTGAGATTAACTCTCCACTAAGTAAAGAGAAGAAAAACACTCTTTGTCAACAGTAGAGACAAAGGTTGTAAACAATAATCAGTCCTCAGAATGTGAGTTTCACTCACATGGATTATATTTTAGGTACTCTATTAGTTACCACAGGTCAGGGAAAACATATTTGTCTTTTTGGGACTGGCTTATTTCACTAAGTGTAATGGTTTCCAGTGGCATCTATTTTGTTGTGAAAGACAGACTTTCATTCTTTTTTTTTATGGCTGAGTAGTATTCCGTAGTGTATATATACCAAATTTTTTAAATCCAGTCATCAGTTAATGGCCATCTGGGTTGATTCCATATCTTGGCTATTGTGAATTGTGCTGCTATAAATGTGGGGGTACAGATGACTCTTAAGAATGAAATCTTGACATTTGTAGCAAAATGTTTGAAAGTGGAGATTGTTAAGTGAAATAGGGCAGATGCAAAAAGGCAAATACCACATGTTCTCTCTCATATGTTGAATCAAAAAAAAAAAAAAGAAAGTAGATCTGAAATTAAAAAGTGATTATAGGGGGTGGGGTGAGGGCTGGATAATGAGTACCAAAACACAGTCAAATAGAAATAATACGTTCTAGTGTTCACAGTACATTGAAAGGACTATAGTTCACAATAATATATTATGTACACCATATAAAGAACTGAAGAGAGGAAAGGTAGGGAAATGGAAAGGCTAGTTGCCTGGCTTGATCAATTTTTGCTGTGTGTATGTGTTGGAATATCACACTGTACCCTGTAAGCATGTGCAAGTATTGCATGTTAATGAAAAATTCGAAAAAGTAAAATGATTTTTTTTAAAAAAAGCAAAATGACTGGAATGATCCAACTGCTTATGAAACCTAGGAAGAAATGGGGTTTTCTTGGCTTGGCTGATGGTAGGGGACAGAGAACAGAGGTGCCTATTTCTGTCTGTGCTCCTCAAATCACTGCATCTGATGCAAATTCATTCAATCAGTGAACATTTATAAAGTAACATCATATGTCAAGTGCTGTTCTGGACACAAATGGGCTATTGCCCAAAGCTCTCACTGTGGTCCATTGCTACATCATGGCAAAGATTTAACCTCAGTAGCTCATTGTAAAACCCAAATTCCAAGGAAATTGACTTTAGGAAAGAAAGCACATTGGCCTTTAGATATGTTCTGCCCATAGCTCATATTTTTAATATGATTCCTAAGTGTCTTGACCTGGTTGATTTAATATATGGGAATAGTGGATGGGACTGGGACATGACTAGTTTTTATCACATTGGACCAGCCAGGATGCCCAGTTTCCCTAATACTTGGTGACAATTTCAACTTCAAGGACTATAATTTCTCCAAGAGGGGCAGATTCTTTTACCCTTTAATAAAATGAGGCAAAGATAGTTCCAAAATTAATCAGCTTATTGCAAGGTACATGAAGCAGAACAAGGAAAAATAAGCAAAAGGAATCTCTGAAAAACTAGGGAAAATAGGTAAAAGAAAATTACTGGGGCATAGTGTTAGAAATGAACAAAACAACATATGTGCATGGAAGAAACTTTGTAATGTTCCAGGAAACACTGCCCCTCTGAGTGATGCTGGGTGGTCCAGCTGCTGACAAGGGCTGTTCACTCCAGCACTTGCTGCCTTTGCAGAGCGAGTTCTCACAGGGGATGGAGTCACAGCAGGACATGTCTTAAATGGCAGTTTGAAGATGCTAACATTTATTGTTTCTTCTGAAAGTATATTATCTTAGCTTCCAGATATTTGCCTTGGAGGAAGTCCTGTCTCATCTGTATAGGGTGCATAGTTATTAGTGTGGCTATCAGTGGGCCAGTGTGAAATAACCGGCCTCTTTGCTAACAGCCAGTCACTTGGCTCCATTACAGCTTATATTACAAAAAAAGGCTCAAAATGAAGCTAGTGCTGTCAGTGCATGGTTATATTAATCATAATTAAAATACCAATTTACTTAGATTTATAAGAATCATAACACAGCAAGACCTACATCACAATATCTACCCTATGTGGTAACATTTGGAATTGAGATATAATGCAAAGAGAAAAATATTATGCAAAAGTGTCTCACCATATTAAGCCCTCTATTAGGGCTTGTTGCTAAGATTTTCATTAGGAAAACACATTTTAAAATTCAGTAGCCTTAAAGGATTTTTAAATCACAAATCATCTCTGCGTTCTGGAGGATAAAATTGGTATTCATAGCTAGAAGTGAAATGTAAAGTCACTAGAAAGTAGGACTACAAACCAACTAAAATGAAAAGAAAACAAGAGCTGTGTATTCTTGTATAAGGCCTTTATGATTTCTACTGGTTCTGTTTCAATATTATACTACATTCTAAACACAATTGTATTAAGAAATTGTAGTTGAAACTTTTTGTTTAGAAATGTTGGTCTGGCCGGCACCGTGGCTTAACAGGCTAATCCTCCGCCTTGCGGCGCTGGCACACTGGGTTCTAGTCCCGGTCGGGGCGCCAGATTCTATCCCGGTTGCCCCTCTTCCAGGCCAGCTCTCTGCTATGGCCCGGGAAGGCAGTAGAGGATGGCCCAAGTCCTTGGGCCCTGCACTCGCATGGGAGACCAGGAAGAAGCACCTGGCTCCTGGCTTCGGATCAGCGAGATGCGCCGGCCACAGCGGCCATTGGAGGGTGAACCAACGGCAAAAAGGAAGACCTTTCTCTCTGTCTCTCTCTCTCTCTCACTATCCACTCTGCCTGAAAAAAAAGAAGAAGAAGAAAAAAAGAAATGTTGGTCGTCTTGTTAGTCCTTTCATAAATGTTAGTGGACTATTGGTATCAGCATCATTTTTGGCAGTAGGTGACTAAAGATTACAGAACTGGAAAGAACAGTACACCTCTATGGAAGATCATCAAGATAAGGCACCACTGAAGCACCAGCTCCTAACGGTGGTGAGATCAGACTGCTAAGTCTACCCGTGGCCTGCTGGTTAAGTGGGGTGAGCCATGTTGAATTTTCAGATTAGTGGAGCCCAGGGCCTTAGTGATTCAGAGGCTTATCATTCATGTTCATCTTCATTAATTCTTTTTGGTTTTTTAGTATTACCCATACATCCGAGTTAAAATTGAAATGAACTAGATGTTAAGCATCACTCGATTTTTAGCTTTGTGTGTTTGTTAAAGATGGGGTGAGAAAAGTATCTGACCCATTAAAGCGGAATTGCTGAATTGGACCTGGAGGAAAATCAACACTCGTCTGTAGATTTGCTTCTATTAAGTGACATGATGCAAATGAAGCCCTCAGCACAGTGTCTGGCACATCATTCCTCTTCCTAGGAGCCATATGATGGACTAACGTATACTTGAATTTTGTAAGGAAAGTATGTTACATATATGGATCTTCTAGTAGGAGTGGTGCTTTTCTTCTCTTTTTTGGTATTGAGTTGTGTATGTATGCTTAGAAAAAAGCAAAGGTGAGACCTCTTTAAAAGGAATGAGGCCACATCAAGAATCCTGACTTTATTGTGGACCAGGCAGTTTGCATAATTGGTGTCCTTCACAAGCCTGTTTATACAGAGGGATGGGCTGCTCGGGTGGGCTCAGGGAGCAATGCCCAGTAACCTTTGCCGTGGTCTCACCAACTCATAGTCGGAGGTCAGTAAGTGTCCTCTGTGCACTGTCTCCAGGCCAGGAGGTAGGGCCTGGACATATGGCATGTGGATGGTAATCCATCTCAGGGATGTTCTTTGAGTTCTCCATGGGGAGCCGAAAGGGAAAGCAGGTGCTTTTGGGACCACCTGCCTGGCACAAGAACCCTGGAGCAGTCCCTTTTCCTGGGAATTGTGTCTCTGGTTCTCATTCCCTCATCCTTACACAAGAGGAAGACAGTGATGTGTGTTGGAGAGATCTTTGGAGAGGCATTGTGGGGAGGGAGGGTCTGAGCCCTCTCACTTTGCTGTGCTGATTTGTGGCATCCAAGGTGGGTTCCTAGAACAGTAAGATGGAACGATGTCTCAGGAGGCTGTCTGCCCCATCTCTAAGGAGAGCTGCAACCAATCAAGGAAGACAGCCAGGGCTGGTTCCTCCTCTGCTGCCCTGCATGACTTATGGATGGCTCCAAAGCCAGGAAGCCAGAGATGCCCGCCCAGTTCCTCCCTAAACCTTTCTACTCTCAAAGCAAACCCCCCTTGGGACTTCTGTTGAGCAGGTTCCTTAGTCTTCTCTGGACTACCTCCAGTTTCTGTACACTTTGAATTGCCATTGAGGAACTCAAAACTCAACATTTCCTCTAATAGATATGGAGCAGTCTTGAGAAGAGTAGAAGACAAATTGTATGCCTTGGTACCTTAGAACAGTGATCCTGGGCAGAGGGAGAACATTTTAGAGGGAAAATAGGGCCTCCCCGTGTCCTAGGGATCTGAGATGAGAATTCAGCTCTGCAGTTTGGCTTTCTTAGCTTTGTCTCAGTCCTTCACAGGTAAAGTAGTAATAATAATCCTTAAGGTCATTATGAGGAGTGAGATGGTATATTCAAAGTGCTTGGCTTATGTTGTTCATGGTTTTCATATAAAAAGTCCTCACATAGAAGCCAGTTTTCGCAATGGCAGAAACGTGATCTGTTCCAAAGGTGGAGAAAGAAAACATCTCTAGGAGACTTCCCAAGAATCATAACTGTTCTGAGCCGGCGCCGCGGTTCACTAGGCTAATCCTCCACCTAGCGGCGCCGGCACACCGGGTTCTAGTCCCGGTTGGGGTGCCGGGTTCTGTCCCGGTTGCCTCTCTTCCAGGCCAGCTCTCTGCTGTGGCCAGGGAGTGCAGTGGAGGATGGCCCAAGTCCTTGGGCCCTGCACCCCATGGGAGACCAGGAAGAAGCACCTGGCTCCTGCCATCGGATCAGCGCGGTGCGCCGGCCGCAGCACGCCGGCCGCAGCGGCCATTGGAGGGTGAACCAACGGCAAAGGAAGACCTTTCTCTCTCTTTCTCTCTCTCACTGTCCACTCCGCCTGTCAAAAAATAAATAATAAATAAATAAAAATTAAAAAAAATAACTGTTCTGAACTCTAAGGGATTTAACTCAAAGGGAGTTCTAATTATCTTTAATTTTTACATAAATCCCAACTTCAGAGCCTACCTCCATGACAAAATCCAACTGAGATGAAACTCTTAGAATTTTATGGTTCTCTGGAGTTTACAAAGCACTTCTATAACCCACTTTTTTTTTTTAGGCTGAATGATTTGGGAATCATTGCCCCAAAGATAAATAACATTTATGTCCTCAAGGAGAGAAAACTCGATTTAGAAATATCTCCTTCAGTCCCTGGAAACAGAAGTCCCATGAAATGGAAGAAAAAAAAAAAAAAAAACTTTGATGCAGGCAAATATGAGCAGTGTTTGGAGTAATCAGTGGATAAAAGAGACTTCCCTATGTTTTTAGAATGACATAAAAAAGTCTTGTAAATGAGTCAAACTTCCTTAGATCTAACAACAAACAAAAGAAGCGAAAATATTCCAGAAACTGTAGGATGTTTCCCATATGCCCATCAAGGTAAGTAACAAGTAACAACTACTCATAATAGGTCAGGCGCTATTCTAAGTAGGTTACATGTGTTAAGACCTTTAATCTTCTATGTATTCATAGGAAGATATTGTTTCCATTCTTATTATCCAGACAAAGAAGCACAGGTGGGGAGAGATGAATTTATAGTGACAGAATTGGATTCCGAATCAGGCGGGCACTCCAGGCTGCCTCATCCTTCCCTGCTGTAGCACTTTGCTTTTCTGAAAGCGCTTGCTGGTGGAAGGCTCCTCGCACAGCCCTGTCTTTATCCCTGACTTGGGAAGTAGTTAAGCGCAGGTATTTTGGTATCTAAGTATTTCACCTTTCAATTCTACCTCTACTACTTTCCTGGGGAATGTTGGGGAGGGGCAATTTGATGACCTTCCCTGCTGGCACCCTCTCAAATCCTGGCTGGTAAAGGAACTGAGGTCTGAAGGATTCAGATATTTAAAATAGGAAGCATGTTCCGTACCCAAACACTGAGCTGCTTTGCCACCTTCTGAGTCAGCTTGCTGCCATCAAGTCCTCTTGCTTTCAGAAAGCTTCCTGTGTATCAGCTGTCTCAGATGCACTTAGTGGTGTTTCTTTAAAAATACAAAATCTATGAAGTGTGCATGCATGAGGTCGTGTGAATGATGGGATTATAGTATAGTCACACTTTGAGTTCACCCTGATGTAAGCAAGACGAATTCTCACCATTTCCTGTAATTCTGTGTGTCATCATTATTACCATCTCAGGTATAATTGTAGCAGCCATTGAACAGTGAAGCAGCTAGTCGGGAGAGCTGCCCTTTGTTGAGCTCTTTCTCAGAAAGGTGATTTCATGGGGAGTTGAAGCAGTCCGTTCCTACTGTAACCTAAGGTTATGGGGGCAGTGCTAAAACCGACTTGTTCAGGTCCCCACTGTAAGAGGCAGTTATCTAAGAGACATTTTGTTAACATTTGCTTAGCTGTTGATCCCCCTGAGGACCCTGCATCCCTAAACAAACCTCTAATCAAGCAGATTCTGCACTCTGTTCCTCACCAAAAAATCCTCAAGCTGGAGAAACACGAGGCTTATGTATGACTCTCTCGAAAAACTTGATCCAGAAAGGAAGGGAAATCAACTGACAGCATTCTACAAATGTAGACCAAAGGTTAGCCCTGATTAGCTCAACCTCTGGCTCAGTTATTTCACAGTAGCAAGGGCACAGATTCTTGGCTGTATTAATGGCATTTGGATGAAGCATCGCGTTTTATAGAAATCAGCCCCAGATTGTTGTTTTGTTTCTGGCACGTTAATACAACTAATTCCTCAGCAGAATGAGCAAGCCATTCTTGCAACAGAGCCAGGCTTCCTTTGATGAAACAGTTACCACAAGCTGTTCTCCGGAATCTGGGAAAGGACTGAATGAGCTTTTGCTTTTGAATGCAGTCGGCCACTGACAAGTGTGTGATTGTAAGAGATGTTTAACGCAACAGGAAACCAAATTACAGGACATCAGTTGCAGGTACTCACTGCTTTATTTTTCAAGAATGCTTTCTCTAAATTACCTAAACACCACCCATACATTCACACACGACTTCAGGCTGTATGAATTTCTTCAATGTATGACCTTACATTCCCTAAGCAAAGTGAGTGAGTGAGAGGAGAAACCACAAATGAGCCTATCCGCAGTGGAAATGGAAACCAAAGCAAATGATCACAGGTCATGTGTCTCCTACTTCCACTCCCTCTCAGAGGCACTCACACAAGTGGGTTAGATCTGGTTGCCATGTATGTAGACAACAGTAGCCATTCTCTCTGCCAGCACTGGGTTGACAAAGGAGTGCTGGAGAGCAGGGACAGCTGGAAAGTGGGTGGTAAGAGAGGTTTTCCCTCCCTCCAGTTTTTCAGGAAATACCAATTCCCTACCAAGTAGAGAAATCAAAGCTTGTCAGTGTGCAAGTGGTATCCCTATGACATGTTCCCTCTAAGATATCCCCAACAGCTAGGGAAATTGTACAAAGTATGTGTGGTGCATGATTCTCCTGGTGAATTGGGCTTACTGATTTAAAGAGTGAATTGATCTTTAGGACTATAGGGGGTGGAGAGGTCCTCCCTGGAAACTGTTAGTAGCATTTTAGAGCTACAAGGGTGCACTATTGTCTCCCATGGACTGATGTTAACTAAGTTGGACATTGGTTTTCTGAGAGGGGTGGGAGAACTTGACTAGAGGCTTAGGAAGAAGTGGAGATATCACAAGTGCAGGAAGAAAAGTGGACTAGGGACTTCCATGTATTTAAATGTGAAACAGTCCTTCAGCTGGTCCTGGGTGTGAAACTCTTAAATTAATCTATCTTATTCCATGTAAAAAAAATCAGACAAGGGAGAAATCATAAAAATTCATCTGAACAGCTCAAAAAAGCAGTTTATGTAGCCCACTTCTTAATTGTGGCTTTTAAAAATCCGTCCAATGTGGCTAGCTACTGAGTTCCATTAGCATTCATTCTAAAACCTTCTATTTTTTTTTTTTATCTGCACAGGAGAATCAATTAAAATGACAAGCTGACATGTTAAATGCAACCTCAGACTTAACTGAAATAATTCCATGCCCCTGTGAAATATAATAATGGATTATTTTGTTTTGTCTTTACTATGGAAGGTCAAAGGAAGTAGAGCCACTAGCCAACTTCTCAAACTTTTCTGACTTTGCCAAGAGCAGAGCAGTGGGAGAGGCTGAGATTTTTAGTGTTTCCACATAGTATTTGAGCTACTTAAGAAGCTAGCATAAATTTGGTGAGGCTACAGAGAATACCCCCATCATTCTAAGCCATTTAGTTACAAGGTAGTGCCCTCCCATGTGCTCCCGCTGTGTTCCTTGTGAATTAACCCAAGTGACTGAGTTGAAGCCAGAACATTCTCTGAGACACAGGTCCCCGTGGAGACAGTCTTGGTATGAGTGGCAGGCAGCCGTGCTTGCTGTGTGCCCGTTGGCTTCAGCCTCACTGTTTTAGTCTGGGCTTTCTGTTCCTGGAGTGAAGGAGCACAACCATGGAGGCAAGTGTCTCTGTTTGCTCGTGGTGGTGGGCTTGGATGAGGCAAGGAGCCTCCTCCTCTTCTCCGAGAAGCTTCGTTCAGAAGATGAGAACTGCAGCGTTTCTGTCTTGGACAGAGGTTCAGACACAATTAGACACCAAACTTACAAAGCTTTCCCTTTCATCTCCTTTAAGCCTCACTAGAAGCTGGTGAGGGAATTGTAGGGGCTGGTGTAATAATACAGTATGTAACCTCTCTATTTATCGAGCGTGAACCAGGGGCCAGACACTCTGTTAGGATCATGAATACAAAGATAAATATGAGAGGGCTTCAGGAAGTTCATGGAAAATGGAATTAAAAGATAAATTTGTTCTGGTGCAAAAAAATTGAAATCCATGCATTTGAGAGAATTTCAAAAAGCTCATGGAAAATATGTATTGTAAGAAAAATGTGCATGGATCCCCCCTCCCATTTTTTGCACTAAAAATAAATATATCTTTTAATTCCATTTTCCACAAACATTTGAAAGGACCCTCATACAATGAAGTTCTTGATCTGAAGGGAGTGATGTGCATTCTAGTGGGTATGTAACAGGGAAGTTGAGACAGGAAATTGTACATGAAATTGCTATTAGTGCTGGTATCTATTTTAGGAACAGGCTGGGTTTGGATAAATGGACTTAAGGATTTAGTCTTAGCAAGAAGGTGGGATATTCTGATTTTTCATACCATTAAAATTCTTTGATGCATGATGTTTCAAAAATTAGAACAAATATTTTTTCTTCATATCCACCTCATTTTAATACTACTTGAGGTATATAGGGTCTTCAAAAATGTATCTTATGAAAATGCATAATTCCAAAAACATTTTTAGCCAAAATAAACTTATCTTTTAATTCCACTTTTCCACAAACCTTTTGAAGTATTTCCCTTAAACATTAGATATGGAAAGTATCAAAATTATCTTAGAAGTGGTATCAATGTTATAATGGCAATGTGGAAGCCACTTTTAAACTTTTTAAATTAACTACTGAGTAGATCAAAAGAGTATTTATGAAATATATGTAAGGCATGGTTCTCATCCTTGGAAACTTGAAACAACTTTGTTATGGAAATTTTTAAACTTACATTAAAAAAAATAAAGAGCATGATACAATGATTCCCTATACCTATCACCTATCAATTATGCCCTGCTTTTTAATAATTATTTCTAGAAATTTGTCTTTAGTAAAACTGATTCAGGAAGAAATGGAATACTTCAGCACTCCTAAAGATATTTGATTAATGATTTAAAATGTTCCTCATTGTTTGGCAGAGTATGTATTAATAATTCTACTCCTAGATTTGTACCCCAGGTAAAATCTTGTAAATCTTAACCTGGAACATGAGCAAGTTATATTGTCTGCAATACATAATATGCACAGACAAGACAAAAATGGTATATATTTAAGTTCTGTTCAAAGTCCTCAAAAATACTACCAATGACTCCAAATGACTGCAGCATAACCCTGCATGTTCACCAAAAAGATACAAGGAAGTCTTCGTAGCAGTGCTTTCCCAAACTGTCAAAATCTGAAAGTGACAACAAATGTCTACTAATGGTTGAATGGATAAATTGTGAAATATTATACAGTGAGAATGAGCAAACTACAACCACATGCAACTATATGAAGACTCTCATACCTATGAGGGTACTTTTTAATAGTTCACAGAATGCTGCTGGTGCCGTGGCATAGTGGGTTAAGCCTTCACCTGTGGTGCCAGCATCCAACATGGGCTCTGGTTCGAGACCCAGCTGTTCCACTTCCGATCCAGCTCCCTGCTGATAGCTTGGGAAAACAGTGGAAGATGGCCCCAGTGCTTGGGCTCATGCATCCACGTGTGAAACCTGGAAGAAGGTCTGGCTCCTGGTTTCGGATTGGCCCATCTTCAGCTGTTGCAGCCATTTGGGGAGCAAACCAGCGGATGGAAGACCTCTCTTTCTCTCTCTCTCTCCTCTCACTTTCTGTAACTTTGCCTGTCAAACAAATAAATACATCTTTTAAAAAAAAGTTCATGGGAAAATAGATATTTATTTTGGTGCAAATTATTTTGAAATCCTTGCATAATTGTTTACATAATACACATTTTCCATGAATTTTTTAAGTACCCACATATAATGTTGAATGAGAGATGCACAATACAATAATATATAAATATGTGATTGCATTTAAGTTCATAAACAAACCCAATTTATTATTTTAAAAGTCGAAATGACTGTTACTCTTGAGAGAAGACTAGTGAGGAGGAGCAGGCATGAGGGAACTTCTGTGGACCTATTTCTTTATGTAGAACCTTGTTATGTAGATGTGTTCACTTTGTGAACATTCACTGAATTGCATGCTTTTTAATGTGTGTACTTTCTGTATTGTAATTCAATAAATTTTTCCACTAAAATCCAAATTAAATATAAAAAGCCACAAAATTTGCTTAAGAAATAAAATGCCTACATCATGCTGCTCTTGGTTTAAGAAAAGAAGAGGGGCTGGCGTTGTGACACAGCAGGTAAATCGGCTGCCTCCAGTGCTGGCATCCCATAAGGGTGTCGGTTCAAGTCCCGGCTGCTCCACCTCTGAGCCAGCTCTCTACTATGGCCTGGGAAGGCAGTTGCAGATGGCCCAAATTCTTGGGTCCCTGCACCCGCATGAGAGACCCAAAGAAGCTCCTGGCTCCTGGCTTCGGGTTGGCCCAGCTCCAGCCGTTGTGGCCATTTGGGGAGTGAACCAGTAGATGGAAGACCTCTCTCCCTCTCTCCCTCTCCCTCTCTTTCTCTGCCTCTGCATCTATGTAATCTGCCTTTCAAATAAATAAATCTTAAAAAAAAAAAACAAAAAGAAGAAGAAAGGTTTATGCTAGCAAAAGGTGAAATTGCAGCAGTTTAATGACTTTTTCCAGAAACTCTGAGGCCTAGGATACTGAGAAATGGCAATAGGAAAAGGAGACACTCCTTTCCCTTAAGTTACACTGAAGGATGATGAAGTACTCTGTGCTCTTCTCATTAGGCTGTTGGAAGCCTGGCCCACCTGTTGGTCCTATTCTCTGATAGTAGTCCTCTGAGCCTGTTTCTTCATGCATAGGGAGGGACTATTGGACCCAATTACCACCTTTATGCCACCTGGTACATGATCTTCTGCCTTGATTATTATTGTTTCTAAAACATTGTGGCTAGCAAGTTTCGTTCAAGTTTTATTTCTTGTTACCATGACTCATTATCTATATGCAGCTATTCCCTGGGGAACCCCTAAATTAGTCCTATGCATGTACCAAAAATAAAAACCCATTCCAAGCATCCTCGTCTCACTAAGAAACACAGTGGCCATCTCTAGATCTGTGGGTCGTCTTGTGCTGCAGAAGTCCAAGTTCTCCAGAGAACTATTCCAACTCTGCTTAGTCAGCAAAACTTTTTGGTATATTCTTGAATGCTTTACGAGAAAAATTTTGGCTCTTCATTTTAATTTATGCCCTTACTTTAAACATAGATTATCCATTATTCTGTTGTTTGTCAGGATTCCTACATTTTTCATTTTAACCTCATTTTCTGCATCGTAGGTTTCCATTGTGAGATGGAGATAAATCATGCTGTCCCAGCCTGTTTGTAGGGTATTAATCATCCAGTTCTCTTCAATGGGCTCTTCACTTGGTTGCCCGTTTTACATCTGTTCATTCCTTTCTCAAAGTGCACAGCCTACTCTTATTTCCTTTTAAAATTGGATGTAAAATAGTGCATTTTCCCCATGACTTTTCTATTGGTTGATGACTTATCAAAAACTGTTTGGATGAGAGAGACTCTGTGGCTTCTATTCCCATTATTTCTCTGTGTTTCAACTATTTTATCTCCTCCCTTCCCCCTGAAGGCAGGCAAAGCCTGCAATGACCTTGTGCATGGGTTCTTTGAGCCTTACCTCTTAGAGGGAAACAGATTTCAAATTTCTTCAGGGCAGAGATTACCTGATTTCATTCATCAGCTAATCCATAGATAAACCTAGTGTTCTTTTGCTATGGTAGGTTATAGAGGAATTTATTTGCAAAACAAATAGAAAACACTGAGGAAAACTTTTAAGACAGGATGGTGGGAGAAATTTGTTCTTCAAAAATGGTATAATTTCTTAAAGATTCAGCCATTCCTGAAGTGAACAAAAAATATAATTTTTATTTTAAAATTAGAATTAACATAGAAACTATTATAAACACTTCGTATAGACATTCTCTTAAAAACTATTTATTCTGCCCGGCGCCGTGGCTCAACAGGCTAATGCTCTGCCTTGCGGCGCTGGCACACCGGGTTCTAGTCCCGGTCGGGGCACCGGATTCTGTCCTGGTTGCCCCTCTTCCAGGCCAGCTCTCTGCTGTGGCCAGGGAGTGCAGTGGAGGATGGCCCAAGTGCTTGGGTCCTGCACCCCATGGGAGACCAGGAGAAGCACCTGGCTCCTGCCATCAGATCAGTGCGGTGCGCCGGCCGCAGCGCACCAGCCACAGCGGCCACTGTGGGGTGAACCAACCAAAAAGGAAGACCTTTCTCTCTGTCTCTCTCACTGTCCACTCTGCCTGTCAAAAAAAAAAAAAAAAAAAAAAAAAAAAAAAAACTATTTATTCTCACTCTACTTGAAAGGCAGAGGGATGGAGAATGAGAAGAGAGAAGGAGCTTCTGTCTGCTGGTTCATCCCCAAATGCCTGCAACAACTGGGCCTGGGCGAGTCCAAAGCCAGGAGCCCAGAACCCAATCTGGGACTCACATGTAGGTGGTAGGGACCCAAGTCCCTGAGCCATCATCTGCTGCCTCCTGGGGGTGCCCGTTATCAGGAAGCTAAATCAGAAGCAGAACTGGGACTGGAATTGGGTACTCTGACACTGGATGCAGGCACCCCAAGTGGTGTTTTAACTGCTGAGCTAAATGCTTGTCTCTGGTATAGCTCTGTGTTGCCAGTTACATTAGTCTTATCACGGTACCATTGAGAGAATCCAATAGTCCTTTGCATTTTAGGTTATGTTAATGACAGTGGCCTCTATCTGTCAGTTTGAAAAGATAAGAGATTGCTGAGTTTTCCTCCCCCAGATAAGCATTTGAAGGCTATTGTTGGTATACTTCAAGACTGTGGTGTCTGCTGTCATCGGAGTAGAAATGGAATTATAAAACATTGCCAGCACTCTCAGATAGTGCATCCACAATCCTCTGGCTGTGACACCTTGGGCAGCTTAATTTTCCTGCTCTCTTGCCGTCTCCAGCTGTCCTCTTAAATGCCTGTCTTCCCTGGGCCCCAGCTATAGTCCTTCGCCCGTTACACACTCTCCTCTCCCTCCCATCAGCACCACTGCCCACACCTGGGGGGCTCCCAAGGGCTCCATCTCCGCTGTAGCCTCTTTTTTGAGTCTCCTTTTCTCCATACCCAACTGCGGGTTTTCCCTGGAGACCTCTGTACTCGAGAACAGGTGCTTTCTGAAGCCACTGACTTGATTTTAACCTGGCGTCTCAACAAGCTATGTGTTTGGTGGTGTTTCTGTCATACACTTAATATAGTTGCTGTCTCGGCACCCAGTTTTAGACCTGGTGTTTAGAACCCAGTTTTACCCAATCTCCTCTGGCCTAGTAAGAATGTGGTTGTTTACCGTGTAGCCCATTTGTTCCTCATCCAACTCACATTATACCCAGTAAGCTTCTCAGCTGCTGACCCTGATAAAACCCAATGATCAACAGCAGAGTCAAGCAAATGTATCTCCCCTCTGCACGTGTTTTCTTTAAACCAGCCAATCCACACCTCCCCTGGATAGGCCTAAGGGAGCATGCCCATGGGCTTTAATAAGGGCACAGTGGCACAAGTCCTGTCTCTCGCTCCCTGCCCGCTGGCTGAGATCCGGCTGCGTCCATTCTTCTCAGCAACTTCTGGTCCCCGCTGGCTTCTCCGGCTCTGTAAGTGACCCATTTCTTCTGTTTCATGTGTCTTGACTTTGCCTCCTGATTTTGTCTCCACACACTGGATCCCCAACTTTCTTCCAGTCAAGGCTCCTAGGGAGTGCCTGTCGTGACTCATGACCACTGGCGACCTTAAGAGAAAGCTGGAAAGAGACCCTAAGGATAAGAATCCCAGTCAGCCCCATCTGGTTGCCCTCTGATTTAGGTTTAGGGCAGACTTGGTGACTCATTTGTAGCTGCTGTTTTGTTTGTTTGTTTTTTCTTATTTATTTGACAGAGTTAGAAAGGTCCTTGTTCCATTGGTTCACCCACTAAATGGCTGGAGCTACGCCGATTCAAAGCCAGGAGCCAGGCACTTCCTCCTGGTCTCCCATGTGGGTGCAGGGGCCCAAGTACCTGGGCCATCCTCCACTACCCTCCCAGGCCACAGCAGAGAGCTGGACTGGAAGAGGAGCAACCGGGACTAGAACCCAGCGCCTATATGGGATGCCGGTGCCGCAGGCAGAGGATCAACCAAGTGAGCCATGGCACTGGCTCTGTAGCTGCTGTTTTAAATGCCTGCCTTTGTGTAGTAAACTGATCCATCTTAATTATCTTCACCTCAATCTTGGATATGCTTTTATTTTTTTATCTTGTTGTAGGTATTTATATAACTTTGGTTTGGGACATTACAGGGTATGAAAATAAGTAATGTGATAGGACTTAAAGTATTTTCTATATACACAGAAACACCCTGCTGTGTATCTGCACCCTGATGGTCCGTGTGGGTTAGATTCAACATGTTCGGAATATATTCCCCTCCTAAATTCTCCCCCACAAACTAGTAGTGATTTTTTTTTTCTCTTTATTTATTTGAGAGGCAGAGGTACAGACAGAGACATCAAGAGAGAGCTTCCATCCTCTGATTCACTCCCCAACTGGCCGCAACAGCCTAGCTGAGCCAGTATGAAGCTAGGAGCCTGGGGTTGCTTCTGGGTCTCCCATGTAGGTGTAGGGCCCAAGCACTTGGACCATCTTCCACTGCCTTCCCAAGCTATTAGCAGGGAGCTGAATTGGAAGTGGAACAGCTGGGACTCAAATTGGTGCCTATATGTGATGCTGTCACCCCCAGGTGGAGGCTTAATCTATTACACCACAGCGCCGGCCCCAAACTAGTAGTGATCTTACTCTGACTCTCCTCCTCCTCCATCCTCTTGTTTATCATGGTCTTCCAGCCCCCTGTCACTGTCCCAGCTGGACTGGCACGAGTGTCTCTTGCTGCTCTAGTTTATTCTGTTTCTGCTTCCGGGACAATTTTCCTAAACTGTGTGTCTGATCTTGGTGGTACCCTATGGAAAACTCTTCACTGTGTCTGCCTTGCCCACAAGGTGAATTCCCAGCTACTTTTTGTAATGGACAGGTCATGGTTCCACCTGTGAAGGCTTTTCTCCCAACACTGGGGACTTACCTCCCATCTAGGGCTCCCGAGTCCCCATGTGTGCCGATTGGGTTCCCTTGGAAGCACTCTGAGACAGAGATGGCACACAGGAGTCTCATCAGGGTATGCTCTGAGGAATACCACCTGTCAAAGAGGAAGAAAGCACAAAGGAGTTGAGGGAGAGGTTAGGCTATAGCACATGGAATGCTGGAGCTAGCTTGCATAGAGATGGAGTGCTCTAAATCGCATTCTCCCTGTGGGGAGCCATCTCTAGCTGCAGTGTGCCTCAGTTAAAACCTCAGCTGAACCCACAGAGCTCAGAAGCTGGGCCCGCCCTCAGAGTTGTCCTGAATTTGAAGTGAGGGGTCAAACGTTTGTTTACCCATGCCATCACTCATTTGATATGGCCTTTTCCTTGAAGCAGGTATGACCTTGTGTCTGCTCAATTCTCCTCAGCTGAAGCAATTGCAAAAAATTTAGGCCAGTGTTGTGGAGCAGTGAGTTAAAGCAGCTACTTGCCGTGGCAATATCCCATATAAGAGTGCTGATTGGAGTCCTGGCTGCTCTGTTTTTGATCCAGCACCTGTTATTGATAATGCACCTGGGAAAGCAACAGAAGATGGTCAAGTAGTTGGGCCCCTGCCACTCACATGGGAGACCAGCACAGAGTTTCAGGCTCCTGGTTTCAGGCTGGCCCAGCCCCGGCTGTTATAGCCATTTGGGGAGTAAACCAGTGGATGGAAGATCTCTCTCTCTCTGTATGTCTCTGTGTGTCTCCCTCTCTGATGCTTTACCTTTCAAATAAATAAGTAAATCTTTTTTTGAAAGGTCAGACAGCTGCAGGTTATGTGTTGGTGCCACCACAGCAGTTGGGGCACCAAGTTCTTCAAGAGAGACTTTCCCCAGGTTCCGTATGGCCTCCTTATTTGCAGCTCTCTGTATATTTTTGTGTTATCTCAGGTTGATTCATCAATTTCTGACACTACCATAACTGTTAATTATTTTATACATAAACCTTTCAAATTCGTACCTTTGAACCTCTTAGTTACCATATTCACTTCAGGATAAATATGGGTGCATGTCCCCTAAGGATCTTACCTTTGTGATTCCAGTTCATTTCATCTTGAGTTAGCTGTGCTAAAGTAAACAGCACAGCAAGTAGTTCCCTAATGAAATAAAGGTAGGCAGCATGGCTTTTCATTTGTGACTTTGATTAATTGCGTGCTTGTCTTTCATGGAAGAGAAGTCCACATGTGAAGCTATGGCAAGGCAGAAAGACAATAGACCCTTTTGAAGGGTTCTTAGTTGTAACGTGACATTTTTCTCCTTTATTTTTCTTATTGTCACTTGATGGATCTTTCCATTCACCTTTTCTGACAACAAAGATGAAAAGGCATGTGCTTTATAGATGAGCTGATGATACCCTGACAGGGCTTGGCAGGGGTTTCTGGTAGCACATCTCATAAAATACCAACATTGTTTGGAAGTCTCAGCTTGCCAGTATGGGAAGGCAGTTATTTAAAGCAAACAGTACATGGGGTTAATGAGGCATCTTGAAAAGTATCCACAGGCAGGTGAGTTACGACTTTCATGTGAAGAGTAAGGGAGCCAATTTGCCTATCACTGTTGGAAGTATTTGGCATATGTTGGAAGAACCCAGTCTTACAAGGTAATGAGCCCAAACATAGGATGGCTTCTTCATTGTTGCCTAAGATCTCCTTCTCTACTGCCATCTAGAGCACTTTAATTTTATAGATGAAGAAGCTGAGTTGTAGGAAAAGGAGACCACAGACTCAGAGTTAAAAACCAAATACATAAAAAGAAATGATCAAATTAATACTTGTCCCCTTTCAAACAGGGGTGGGGAATGTCCAGCCTGGGAGCCGTATAAGGTCAGTGAAATCATTCAGTCCGGCCCTGCCAAGGCAACCACAGGTGGAACTTGAAAATTCAGTCTATAGCAGGCTCATTTTGAGGTTGATAATTTTGTATGGCCCACGAATGATGTCATAAATCTCCAAATGGCCCTTGTCAGATAGAAGCTTCCTCACCCTGAAAGACTCCTGCAAGAAAGGGAATCTTGACTGATTAGAAGTTGGAGATAATAGCACCCAGTTTCTTTTTTAAATTAATTTTAAATTTATAAAACAAAGATTGTGAAGTAGTGCTACACCAGTTTCCATATTGCCCCGGTTATTAAATAATGAAAACGGCAGACTTTCTTCTTAAGTAGACTTCTGATACTGGATTTTTTCCCAAGATTTATTTGAAAGGCAGAATTGGGAGTGCTGGAAGCCTCCATCCTCTGCTTTACTCCCCAGATGGCCGCAAAGGCCAGAGCTGCTCCAGACCGAAGCCAGGACCTTCTTCCAGGTCTCCCACATGGATGCAGGGCCCCAAACACCTGGACCGTTCTCTGCTTTCCCAGGCACACCAGCAGGGAGCTGGACTAGAAGTAGAGCAGCCAGGCCTCAAACTAATGTCCATATAGGTTGCTAGCATTGCAGGCAGCAGCTCTACCCAGTGTACCATAATGCCAGCCCTGGAGTAGTTTTTTAGCATACAGAAAACTTGCAATGTTTGTGCAGAGATTTCTTATATAAACCCTGCTGTCCACATCTTACTTTACTATGGCACACTTGTCATAATAATATATTTGTACTGGCTCATTCACTGAAGTTCCTGTAATTTATTCGGGTTTCCTTAGTTTTTACTTCAGGTTCTTTTTCTGCTCTAGGATCCACATTATCCTTAGTCACGTCTTAGGATTTTGTTGGTTGTGGTTATTTCCCAGACTTCCCTTGCTTTCAATAATCTTGACAGTTTAGGTCAGGTATCTTGTACAGTATCCCTCCCCTGCAATTTTTCTTGATTTTTTTTTCTTTTCCAAATAACATGTCAATTTCCTATACTTTTTTGTGAATTCTGTATTAATTACCACATAACAAAAAACATGAAATTGATAAATACACCCTGACATCTCCAGAAATTGACTTGTGTCAGCAAGAGAGGAATCCTTAATATTCAAGAAGGCAAGAGGTGACTTCCCAGCTTGATTCCTCAGCAGAGAAAGAGGGGGAGAACCTTCTAGAATTGAGTTAGAAGACTTCAAGAATCACTGAGAAGGAGGAATACTGACCAGACTCCATGGGGCTTGCAGACATTCATGCTCTATGGGGCTACAACACTTACACTGTAGGACATAATACTGAACATTTCATCATTGGCTAAGCTTTTCAATTTTTGGAACACATGAAATGAAGTTCTGTTGGTATTGGTGGCTGACTCCCTAGCTACCTGAGACTCAAAAGTATTAACTTGCTTTGGTTGTACTTTAGTGTTGAAGCAAGGACTTTGTGACTTTTAAGTAAAATTGAATTAGATCTCAAAAATCCACATAGCTATAAAGTGAGACCAATATTTGGAAGCAAAAAACATGCAAAGCAAATCTGCAAGATTTTCCTTTAAAAATTGTTTTATTTATTTGAGAGCGCAGTTACAGAGATCTTCTATCTGCTGGTTTTCTCCATAAATGGCCACTAGGGCTGGACCAGGCCAAAGCCAGGAGCCAGGAATTCTATCCGGGTCTCAAACATGGGTGACAGGGGCCCAGGTACTTGTGGCATCTTCTGCTGTTCTCCCAGGCACATTTGCAGGGAACTGGATTGGAAGTGAAGCAGCCAGGACTTGAACTGGCACTCATATGGGATGCCAGTTTTGCAGCTGGCGGCTTAACTTGCTGTGCCAAACACCAACCTCAAGATTTTCCTTTAAGTAAAAGAAGAAAGAAGTGAATATCAGGGCCTCCAAGTAATCAACTAAAAGCAAGATGAATTCCAGTAATACAAAAGTTTAAAGAGAAAAGAAACATAGGGTCAATGTTAAAAGATATCCATAGTTGCCTCTGTCTATATAGTAAGAAATACCCTCTTACTATTGTTGCTTGTACTTTATCTTAATACCCAAGATAGTTCCTCAGACCTGTGTATGAGTATATAATCACTGCTTTGCAGAACTTCCTATATAACATGTAGAATAAAAATTTTTGGCACATTCAAATTCAAGGCACAGGCCTTCTTTAAAAAGGCTTTTACTAGAAAGCAAAATCATAAACAGATTATGAAATTAATAGCTATCAAAATGGAGGATAAAAAGTCTGATTATATAGTATTTGTAGGAAAATATTTTGCTTGTGGAGGGTAGGCTTTATCCTTTAGGTTTTTATAATTTAGGGAAATAAGGAGCTTTGAGTAAGACTTGAAGCATCTCAGTTATTGAGAAATTATTTGCAAAAGATTTGGTGCTGGGTATGGGTGTTAGTTTATAACTATGTATTCCTTTACCTCCCTAAACTGTAAGGTTAAAACAAAGCTCCTTGCATTGATGTCATTAAAATTTGATTAGATTTCAGGGTTCAGTGCTATACCTTCAAATAATTTAAGGAAAAATCTATACTCAAAGTTTAAAACTGTCTCTTAAAAGGAGATCTGTGGGGCCAGCTTTGTGGTGTAGCATGTTAAGCTGTGGCCTGCAGGGCCAGTGTCTCATGTGGGTGCCAAGTGGAGTCTGGCTGCTCCACTATCCATCCAGCTCTTAACTGGGCTGCTTTTGCTTTAATTGGACCACTTTCCACATCTTGGTAGCCATTGTTTTGATTGTGCTTTGTTTCCAGGATCATACTGGTAAAGCCCAGTTTCATCTCCTGTGGCAGTTATTTTTTTAAGATTTACTTATTTTACTTGAAAGGCAGAGTTAGAGAGGAATGAGGGAGAGGGGGGAGGGAGCGAGAGAGAGGGAGCGATCTTCTATCTGCTAGTTCACCCTGCAAATGGCCACAAAGGCTGGAACTGCGCTGATCCGCTGATCCGAAGCCAGGAGATTCTTCCAGGTATCCTATGCGGGGGCAGGGGCCCAAGAACTGGGGCCATCTTCCACTGCTTTCCCAGGCCATAGCAGAGAGCTGGATCAGAAGTAGATCAGCCAGGGCTCTAACCAGTGCCCATATGGGATGCCAGCACCGTAGGCAGCGGCTTTACCCGCTACGCCACAGTGCCAGCCCCCTTCTAGCAGTCGATCTGCGTGCAACACTTTTGGTACCCATCAAACAAAGTTTACCCCACCTTAATTTTTAGTGAGAATTGTGTAAGCTAAAAATAATTGAAATATCTATGGTGTTTCGCTATTGTTTCTGCTGTTAATAACTTCAATTAGGGCATGAATAAGATTAATTTTTTTCTTAGAAGTTGTTGTGGATACTCCACTGCTTCTCATTCCTTCTTGAGTTATCTGTTTGTAAACTGCTGCTTTCTTTGGGAAATTGTCCCCATAAACGTTTCATAAAGCATGAATGACTTCATCCTTTTTCCACCCAAGTTTCAACACCCTTTTGATGTTTGTTCTTGCTTCAATTCTAGCAAAATTTGGGCTATTTTCAAATGAATGTCTTATCCTTCTTAGTGCCTCAAACTTGATCCTATCCAGGCGTGCTATAACAAGTTAATACAAGCTGCCGGCGCCGTGGCTCACTTGGTTAATCCGCCTTCAGCGCTGGCATCCCATATGGGCACTGGGTTCTAGTCCCGGTTGCTCCTCTTCCAGTCCAGCTCTCTGCTGTGGCCCGGGAAGGCAGTGGAGGATGGCCCAGGTGCTTGGGCCCCTGCACCTGCATGGGAGACCAGGAGGAAACACCTGGCTCCTGGCTTTGGATTGACTCAGTGCCGGCCATGGTGGACATTAGGGGAGTGAACCAATGGAAGGAAGACCTTTCTCTCTGTCTCTCTCTCTCACTGTCAATAACTCTGCCTATTAAATAAATTTTTAAAAAGTTAATACAAGCTTATTTTGGTGTAAAAATTTGTAGTTTTTTCAGAATATGCATTTTCCATAACCTGTTCTCATACTAGGTCCCCTACATTGTAATACAAGTCAAAACAACTGCTGAAATAGATGTGAGATATTCCCAATGGATAAAGCTTTTAATAATGTATTTTATTGCTAAAGCATGAGAGAATTTTGGACCTTAACTGAACAAAACAAGGTACATTCTGCATATTTGTATGACACCAATTATTTTTGCTTTTTCTATAATTTCATATAATCTAAATTGACAAACATCAGATTATTGGTTGCCAAAGAAAGGTGGATTGAGTGAGTTTGTTTTGGTGTTTTGTTTTTTGTTTTGGTTTTTTTTTTTTTTTTTTTTGGACAGGCAGAGTGGACAGTGAGAGAGACAGAGAGAAAGGTCTTCCTTTGCTGTTGATTCATCCTCCAATGGCCGCTGCGGCCTGCGCACCACGCTGATCCGAAGGCAGGAGCCAGGTGCTTCTCCTGGTCTCCCATGGGGTGCAGGGCCCAAGGACTTGGGCCATCCTCCACTGCACTCCCGGGCCATAGCAGAGAGCTGGCCTGGAAGAGGGGCAACCGGGATAGAATCCGGTGCCCCGACCGGGACTAGAACCTGGTGTGCCGGTGCCGCTAGGCGGAGGATTAGCCTGTGGAGCCACGGCGCCGGCGATTGAGTTTTTGAGGAATCTTTTTGGGGTGATGGAAATGTTTTGTATCTTATGGTTATGGTTATATTGATATGTTTATCAATTTGTCAAATTTGTCAAACTTTATAGTTAAAATGGATATATCTTGCTG
The DNA here is from genome assembly GCF_033115175.1 of Lepus europaeus. Lineage (NCBI taxonomy): Eukaryota > Metazoa > Chordata > Mammalia > Lagomorpha > Leporidae > Lepus > Lepus europaeus. The sequence continues at coordinate 103,239,601 of NC_084829.1, forward strand.
TGTGTAAATCATACCATTAAAAAGTTGATTTGGAAAAGATAGTAAGTCCATGCTCTGCCAAATTTTTCATTAATATAACATAATTGGTGGTAGGCATTGTGGCACAATGGGCAAAGCTGCCATTTGGACCTCCTGCATCTCATTTCTGAATGCCAGGGATTGAGTGCTGCCTGCACTTCCCTTCCAACTTCTTCTAAATGCACACCCTATGAGGCAATAGATGATGGCTCAGTACTTGGATCCCTGCTGTCTGTATGGAGACCTGAATGGAATGCCTGGCTCCTGGATTCAACCTGGCCCAGCCCCAACTGTAGTGGGCATTTGCAGAGTGAACAAGAGGATGAAAGCTTTTCTCTGTGACTCTGCCTTTCAAAAAGATAGTTGTACATATTTATGGGATAAAGTTTGATATATGTGTACCATGTGTTATGATCACATCAGTAGTTTACATTTCTATCTTAAACATTTCTTTTCTTTGTGTTAGGAATCTTCAGACTCCTGTCTTCAGTTCTTTATAAAATGTGAAACTGCTGGGAACTATAATCACCCTACTGTGCTGTAGAACATTAAAATTTAGTCCTCCTAGGACACTACAGTTTGGTATCAGTTATCCACTGGCCCTTCATCCTCACTCTCTCTCTACTTCTTAACCTCTAGTCACCACTATTCTGTTCTTTTATGAAATCCATTTTTTAGCTTTCATATGAGTGAAAATGCAGTATTTGTCTTTCTGTGTCTGGCTTATTTCGCTTAGCATAATGCTATCCAAGTCTATCCATGTTGCCACAGAAGTTACAATTTCATTGTTTTTGTGGCTGAATAATAGTTTATTACTCATACATCTCATCTACATTTTGTTTATTCATCTATCCATGGAAGGACATTTTAGTTTATTCGATATATTGGCTATTGTGATAGTGCTACAAAAGACATGGGAGTATAGATACTTCTTTGATATGCTGAATTCATTTTCTTTGTATATATACCTAATAGTAGGATAGCTATGTCATATGGTAGTTGTTTTTTTTTTTTTCCTTTGGAACATCCGTGCTGCCTTCCATAATGGCTACACTAATTTTCATTCTCACCAATAGTATATGAGAGTTCCTCATTCTCTACATCCTTGGAGGTTTTTTTTTTTTTTTTTTTTTTTTTAATTAGTATAGCCATTCTGACTGGGTTGAGATATGTTATCATGAAATTGCTTTGTATTTCCCTGATGATTAGTGATGCTGAACATCTGTTCATCTACTTGTTGGCTATTTGTATGTCTTCATTCGAGATGTCTATTCAGATCCTTTGCCCAGTTTGAAATAAGATGTTTTTTTCTGTTCCCCTCCCAATTTTATCATAACTACTTTTCTAATCAGAAGACTTCCAAGATTCATGAAATTTAATGGTGACCATTGCATTTTCTGTTAAAAATTTGTTCTTATATACTATGAGAGAAAACTCCTGATGGCAATGTTAATGGCCATATTTGGTTAAACCACTATTCATGTTATTGGGCAAACATCCTGCCTGACATAAGCACCCGCATCTGGACATACGTTCCTGGAGGGCTTGAAATAAGGCTTTCTTTATGGTTTATTTTTAACTGCTAGAAATTAGAGATGATGGAGTCTATGTTTTAATATAAACTTAAGTGTGTTCTAAGAGCAAGGCAGATTGGTGAATGCTGATTTCTGTGTTAGTCTCTTTGGTTAAGGGTTTCATAACTTACTGAACTTAAGTTCTTTTTATTACACTTGGGAAATGAAGTTACATTAAAATTGGGCTAATGAGGGAAAATAGAAATATCTGAAATGAAGTTATTTTGTGAGTCTCACAGACAACAATATGAATAAAATAACATTAGTATTTTTGAGAAGTCTTGGAAATAGCAGCCCATTCTAGCTGGTTCTGTATAGTCTGTTAACAAGCCAGTTGCTTTGTGAACTCAGGCTGAGAGTCATTATTTTTCTTTGTTAGCTGTGACTCTGCAGATACTGTCTTATGACAGTCACTCTGCAGTTCATTTGGCTGGAATTGATTTGTAGACTCTGGGTCTTTATTCATAACCCTACTGACCTTGTAAAATTCAGACTTCTCGTTATGGCAAAAGCCCAAAAAGCTTCATGAAACAAAATGTTTTGGCACAAGCATGTGATTGTGTGAATATTGGATGGAAGAGAAGTTGCAATGAGAGACCATGCTATCTAAACCAACATTTTTTCCTTAAAGTTCGGTGTAAAATATGCACACTATGTGTTTAACAGGACACATCTAACTTTATATTCTTGCATCCTTCGTATTCCAAGGAAATAAAGCATGCCTTGAATTCTCATAATGTCTGCATCAATATAAAAACACTAACTCTTGGAAAGATCTGTGTTGATGCAGATTGAGATCCTTTCCAGCTTTTAAGGGAAGATTGAATTCTTGCATAAGAGAATTGTTTCATACAAGAAGATGTAATCTGTTAAATCTTTCACCATTGGTTTCTAATTTGGAGGATGACTTTTTATTGGTCCTGGCAGATTTTTTCCATGTCTTGGTGGTTCAGTTTTGGTAGGTTGTATCCAGGAATTTATCCATTTCTTCTAGGTTTTCTAATTTGTATAGTTCATAACAGTTCTGAGTAATCGTTTGTATGTCTGTTTTATCAGTTGTAATATCTCCTTTTTCATCTCTGGTTTGAGTTTTCTTATTTTGGTTAGTCAAATGAAATGTTCATTAATTTTGTCTTAAAAAATCAATTCTGGGGGATGGTGCTGTGGCATGGCAGGTTAAACTGCCGCCTGAAGCGCTGGCATCCCATGTGGGTGCTGGTTTGAGTCCCAGCTGTTCCACTGCCAATCCAGCTTTCTGCTAACGCACGTGGGAACGCACCCATGTGGGCAACCCAGAAAAAGCTCCAGGCTCCTGGTTTTGGACCAGCCAGCTCTGGCTGTTGTGGCCATCTGGGGAGTGAACCAGCGGAGAGGAAGCTTCTCTCTCTGTAACTCTACCTTTCAAATAAATCTTAAAAGTCAGTTCTTCATTAATTATTTGGTTATTTTTTGTTTTTTCATTAATTTCTGCTCTGATTTTTGTTCTTTGTTTCTACTAACTTTGGTTTGTTCTTTGCTACATTCTGGGAATGTACTACTAAGTTGTTGTTGTTGTTGTTTTTTTTTTCAAAGTAGGTCCTCATTGCTTCAACGTCATTCTTCTGCTTTTATGTTATCCCATAGGTTTTGGCCTGTCATGTTTCTGTTTCAGTTTGAGTTACTTCAGCTCCTTGAAAGTTGGTTTCATGAGATTTAAAATTTTTCCTTTCCTTTTCTTCAATGGCTTATTGTTCATTTAGAAGCATGTTGTTCAGTCACATATTTCTATGATTTTTAAGTTTCTTGATTTCTAGTTTTATTTCACTGTGATAAGAAAAAGTATATAATTGAATTTTTTTTAATAAGTTTTGAGTGTTTTGGCTTAATATTTGGTCTGTTCCAGAGAATATTCCTTGTGCTGATGAAGAATGTGTGTTCTGTAGCTGCTGGATAAAATATTCTGTAACATTTGGTCCACAGTACAGTTTAACTCTAGTGTTTTTTTTCTCCTTTTTTCTTTTTAACTTGGATGATTTGTTCTTTGAAAAAGGTGGGACATTGAAGTCCTCCACTATTACTATATTGGAACTTCTCTCTCTTTATATCTAATGGTTATTTTTATAGAATTGGGTCCTCTGGCATTAGGTGCATATACACTTAAAACATATTTTCTTACAGAGTTGACCCTTTATTGTTATATGGTGACCTTCTTTGTCTCAGTACAGTTTTTGTCTTAAAGTCTGCTTTGTCTGATATAAGCATAGGTTCTCTTGATCAATTTTGGTTTCTGTTTACATGGAATAATTTTTTCCATCCTTTTCACTTTGAGTGTTTTTACTGGTCAAGTGAGTTTCAAATATTCAGCAAACTGTTGGTCCTTATTTTGTATCCGTTTGCCAATTTATGTCCTTTTTTTTTATTTTTTATTTTTTGACAGGCAGAGTGGACAGTAGAGGGAGACAGAGAGAAAGGTCTTCCTTTTTGCAGTTGGTTCACCCTCCAATGGCCGCTGCGGTAGGTGCGCTGCGGCCGGCGCACCGCGCTGTTCCGATGGCAGGAGCCAGGTGCTTATCCTGGTCTCCCATGGGGTGCAGGGCCCAAGAACTTGGGCCATCCTCCACTGCACTCCCTGGCCACAGCAGAGAGCTGGCCTGGAAGAGGGGCAACCGGGACAGGATCGGTGCCCTGACCAGGACTAGAACCCGGTGTGCCGGCGCCGCTAGGCGGAGGATTAGCCTACTGAGCCGCGGCGCCGGCCAATGTCCTTTAATTAGGGATTTAGTTGTACGTTCAGTTAAAAATTTACTTTGAATATTCTTGATTTCCTTTCGTTCATGTTTGTGGTTTGCTAGTTTGTATTGAGGATATTTGATTCCTTTGTATTTTTCATCTGTAACTGTTCATTTAGTAGATCTAACATTTTCACATGTCTTCATGATTCTGGTTCTCTTTCCTTTTCTTAATGTGGAGTTCCTTAGTATCTTTCATAAGACCAGTTTGGAAGTGATGAATTCTCTGTTTTTGCTGGTCTTGGAATGTCCTTTATTCCTGAAGGACAGCTTTGCTGGATATAGTATTATTGACAGGCCGTTTTTTCTTTCAGAACTTGGCCTATGCCATTCTGCTCTTCCTAGCATGGAAGGTTTCTGCTGAAAAATCTGTTAATCTAAAGGGGGATTCCCTTAAGTGTGACTTAATGGTTTTCTCTTACAGATTTTAGAACCCCCCCCCCCACTTGTTGTACACTTTAGAGTTTGAATGTAATATGTCATGCTGAAGATCTTTCCTGGTCATGTCTATTGGGGTCCTATGGCCTTCTTGTACTTGGCTATCCATATCTTTCTCAAAATACAGATTTTTGTTTTTGTTTAAGTACTATTTCATTGAATCGGTTTTCTATTGAGTCTTCTCCTTTTAGAGCTTCCAAAATTTACTTGTATATTGTTTGCTTAACAGTGGTCTGCAGGTCTTGGAAGTGGTTTCCATATTCATTTTCTCTCTCTCGATTATTTTGAGAGAGGGAGACGGAGACCTTCCATCTGCTGGTTTACTCCCTAGTGGTTGCAGTGGCCACAACTGGCCGGATCTCCATGTGGGTGGCAGGGGCCCACACTTAGGACCATCTTCTGTTGCATTTCCAGGTGCATTATCAAGAAGTGGAGCAGCCAGGACTGGAACTGGTGTCCAGTTGTGATCCAGCATTACTTAACCACCTGTGTCACAGATATTTCAAAAGATCAGTCTTCAGATTCAGATTCTTTTTTTGCTTTAGTCTGTTGAGGCTTTCCAATTACATTTTTATATAACTTATTCAGTTCATTTCTAAGACTTGTTGTTCCTTCAAGATCCCTATATTACCTAATTTTCTCATTAATATCATTTTCCTAATCTCATTAAAATGCCTGTCTATTTCCTAATATGTCTTTGAGCATCCTTAAAGTCATTCTTTTGAAGTATTTATCAGGCATTTTGTCAATCTACTTTTTGTTTATTGCTAAAGTGTTACTGTAATCCTTTGGGGATGTTTCAGCAGTAAGATTTTTATTCTTGTGTTCCTATTGACATTGTGCATCTAGTAAGCCACTTTTTTTTTTTTTTCTTGGACAGGCAGAGTGGATAGTGAGAGAGAGACAGAGAAAGGTCTTCCTTTTTGCCGTTGGTTCACCCTCCAATGGCCACTGCGGCCGGCGCATCGCGCTGATCCGAAGCCAGGAGCCAGGTGCCTCTCCTGGTCTCCCATGTGGGTGCAGGGCCCAAGGACTTGGGCCATCCTCCACTGCACTCCCGTGCCATAGCAGAGAGCTGGCCTGGAAGAGGGGCAACCAGGATAGAATCTGGCGCCCCGATTGGGACTAGAACCCTGTGTGCCGGCGCCGCTAGGCGGAGGATTAGCCTGTTAAGCCACGGCGCCGGCCTAGTAAACCACTTTTAAAGAGTAGTTTTTGTGGTGAAAAGGCTTTTTCCTGAAGATGTCTTCAGGCATCATTTCGGCAGACTATTTTGGATTTAACCCAGTTAGTAGTACAGTCTCCCTCTTTCCTCCAGTGTAGTTGATGACGATGGCAGTGGGGGGGGGGGGCACTCCTTTCAGTCCCAGCAAGAGTTTTTGGGTCTCACAGTGGCCTGCAGGGAAGGGCTAGGATCACAGGGCACCAGTGCCTGGGATTGTGGGCGCTCTGGCAGATTCCCAGACAGGTTGCACAGATTCCCAGATTTCTGTGCAGTATCTTGGCACCACCCATCTTTTCTCCTAGGCTGACAATTACTTTACTTCTGTTATAATGCTGGGGACTGGGAGTAGGGAATGGAGTGAGCAGTTCTGCGGCCATAACACCACAGTGCTAGTTCACATCTGTAGTCCACAGCCTGCCAAGTCCAGTGTGTCTTGGGGGCAAAGCCCAGGCTCACATTGCTGTGGGCTGCCTGCTTGCAGAAGTGAACTTGTGGCCCAAGGCCACCCACTTCATCCAGCAATAGGTGATGCTGGTCAGGGAGTAAGTTCAATTTACTAGGGCCATGAATTTCTACTTGGGCCTAGGGCAGGTCCAGAGGCTTCATCTACAAGCACCAACCTGACACCAGGGACTGTTAGGATCTGCCCAGTGATGAGCTACCTTTAACATCTTGTTAAATAAAATGTTTCAGGATAAGAAAGTTAAGGTCTCCTAAATGAAAGATCTCCGCGAGTGAGATCCCAGTGGAAAGAACAGGTCATCAAAGAAAGAGGTACCTTTCTCTGAAGGGAGGAGAGAACTTCCACTTTGACTATGACCTTGGCTAAATATGATCAGAGTCGGTGAACTCAAAAGGCTTCCATAGCCTTGGCAACTCATGACTGGAGCCTAGGGAGATTACTGATGCCATAAACAAGAGTGTCAAATTGTGAAGTCAACAACAGGAGTCGCTGTGCACTTACTCCTCATGTAGGATCTCTGTCCTTAAAGCATTGTACATTGTGATTTAATGCTATAACTAGTACTCAAACAGTATTTTTCACTTTGCTTTTCTATGTGGGTGCAAACTGTTGAAAGCTTTATATACAGAAGATCAGTTCAGTATATATTAAGAGAATTGAAAATGAATCTTGATGTAAATGGAAGGGGAGAGGGAGCGGCAGATGGGAGGGTTGCGGGAGGGAAGGAAGTTGTGTGTGTGTGGGGGGAAGCCATTGTAAACCATAAGCTGTACTTTGGAAATTTATATTCATTAAATAAAAGTTTTTTAAAAAAAGTTAAGGTCTCACCAGGAATCCTAAAATTGACAAATGCCTGGAGGAGGAATGTGTCAACCCATGGAGACAGCAAAGGGAAAGTCCTACTGGAATGGCAAACAGTACTGCATGATGAGCACAGACATAGTGTATGGAGCAGGCCTGGGGTGAGGAGGAAACAGTCTGGAGATGTACCTAGCAGTCAAACTGAGTGTGAGGCTGTAGGCTGGCCTAGCCCGTCTGAGTTGTTGATCATGGAACACGATTGAATTTCTGAACTCATGTGGAAAGTATCATTTGGGAGCACTGCTATGGCATTTCACTCGTAAATGTTGACCTTAGACAACTTTTGGGCTTCATGGGACAGGGCAGACTTCAGTGCCGGGTGGGCCAGGGGATGCTGGACTGCAGGGCGTGGGAATGCAGATGGCTATGAAGATTCCATGGGCTTCCAGAACTGCAGCTCTGACTTTATCTACTGCAGTTTCTCTCTTGGTTTCTAATCTTGGTTCTGATTGGAAACCAATCAGTAGGAAATATCTTCTTCTGCCAGTTGCTTGCTTTACTGATGATTTCTGAGTGGCTGAATCTTCAAGGATGAGGAGCCCTAATTACGAAGGAGAGCTTCGGAGTCCTGAAGCCACACCTGGTAGATCTTGAAGCTAATCAGGGTGCAGGCTTGTGGCAGGGTTTTAAAGTTCCCCTGCTTTGGGGTAGGAATTTCCAGGGGAAGTTTAAAATAAGGTCTGATAAATGAGACCCTGGGAACTGTGTCCTAGTACTTTTATCAGGATAAATCAAAGCCTCAGTAGCAAAGACATTCAAAAATACTGTGACTCAATAACATTTTATTTTCTTTTTCTCACAATGAGGTCTAGAATGAGCACTGAAGGTCACTGGGACAGCACTGTTTATGTGAGCACCCAGATCTTGGCAGTGCCATCCCCTGGCCTATGTGCCTCAGCCATTCCTGTGTATAGGACCCCTCTAAGAACCTTGTAAAAAGGCGGATTATGTTTTAGAAGGGCCTGAATGGGACCTGAGACTCTGGGTTTCCAACAGCTCCCAGATAATGCACTGTAGCCACTCCCTGACCACCCTGTAGAAGACGACCTTGGGATGTTGTATTTGTTCTCATGGTCGAAGCTGGGACTGCTACGTGCAGATTCCAGCCTGCAGGAACAGAAGGCAGAGTGGGGAGGCCCCCACAGCGTGGAGGGGGCATATATCACTTCTGCTCACATTGTCTGGGTGAAAGCTTAGTTACACGACCACACCCAGCTGCAAGGATGTCTGGGAAAGGCAATCATCCTGGACAGCCATGCACGCAGCTATAGTTCTGTGTTGTCAGACGAACTGCAGTCCCTGCCACGTCCCCCTATCTCAAGTCTCCTCACATGCCTTCCCGAGACCTCTGAAGGCCACTCAGTCTGAGGCCTGGTCACACGTGTGCCAGACCTGACCTTACAACATTCTTCCCTTCAGCACATACTTGACAATGGCTGCTGCCAACATCTCCGGAGCACAGAGGTGGCCTCTTTTTTTTTTTTTTTTTTTTTTTTTTTTTTTTTTTTTTTTTTTTTTTTTTTTTGGAGAGCACACGACTCGATTGCTCTTCCCACTTTCATGACTTTGGCAGTGAACAAGATGACCAGATTATGTCCCTTCAATATCTGTGTGTTTAATGATTTCTGTCTTGGGGAGAACAAATTGGTGCTTCAAATCCAATTTCACATAATTCCAGCCAAGACAGTCTTGCTGGGCTGGATCAACGGAGCTGTAGGTTTTCCAACTGATGAGTGAGATAGGATAATAAATGACTGCAGGCAGTTGGCAAGATACACAGGCAGCCTGGGCACTGAACCATCATCGCAGTACATTTACAATAAAGGCCCAGTTTATTCCGTAGACAAGCGGCAACATTAGATGGCCAAATAGCTCAAGGATATTGAATGAAAAACTCATTGTTCGTGAGCGATGGTATTTGCTCTTCTATTTTTATTTACCTGATTGAAAGTGTCTGGCTTATTCACCAAAGGAAATTTTCATTTCCTGATATTCTTCTCAATAGTGAAGCCAATGAAATGGAATTAACGAAAACTGGAATGATATAATCTGCTTTAGCTGAAAGGCTAGAAGGGCATGGGATAATCAAGGAAGCACTCCATGGCTGCTTTAATATGTGCTAAGTACATGAATGTGAGGCAAGAGAATGGGCTTGGGGAAGAATTAAATATGTGTATTCAACTATCAGAATAGAGGCCTAAAGGTTGTGTGGTTTTTTTTTCTCCTCAGCCTGGCATTTTCATGCTTTCACTAAAATAAAAAAAAAAAATCAACAAAAAGACCACCAAATCAAAGGAGCCTACTGTGTCCTTCCATTGGTCTCAACAGTTGTGTGCAATTATCGTGACCAGATTTTTTGCATCTGCGCTCTCTAGAGAAACCATATTTGTGTTTCAGGAGGGAAGCTGGGAGTGGAATCAGTTTATTTGGCTGCTGCAGGCTGTGGCAGCCATGTAGAGAAGTAGGCAAAGTTCCCCCTGGATTCTGAGTCGGAAGCTGCAGATCGAGATCCCTGCTCCTCAGCAGCTGAGCCACCACGGTGTTAAGTTGTGAGGACCAGGAGGAAGCGGGGGAGGGTGCCAATGGCCAGGTTTTCTTGGGCAGTCCCTGAGGACACTGCACTGTTCAAATGCTTTCTGCGTGTCACTCAATCCCCATAAAACCCTCGGAGGCGAGTGATACTGCCGTCTTGGTTTTACAGTTGAGGGAAGAGGAAGGCACAAAGAGTGCGTAGCAGATGTGGGCCATGCAGGAGGTTTCCTTCTGGGCACATCACAGCCGATGTCTCCCAGCCTCTTTGGTAGTAAGCTACAGCCGTTGGACCCGGTACCTCCTGATGGAGGGTGAGCGAGTGTGCCCCCTCCCTGCCAGCTGCATGCAGGTTATGAGGAGGTCTAGACAGGTGACAGGTGGCAAAGCAGGGTCCCCAGATGCTCCTACCAGCCAGGAACACACTCCTTGGGGTATCACATGAGTGAAAAACAAACTTCTACTCTGTCTGAACCATTGCACCTTGGAGGGACTACCAGTTACCACAGTGTAGCCTGCCCTTGCTATCACTGTGGGTAGTGGTGGAGTCTGGATCTGAACCCAGGCACCGTGGCTGCATAGGTCACCTCTATTAAATCACTTCTTCATCTAAAAAATGGGAATGATGGCTTCATCCCATCCCTCCCAGCCTCTAAGCTGGAGATCCTGAGCGCTCTAGAAGACTGACCTCCAGGTTGTGGCACAGGCTCTCTGGGACTGAGTAGGAAGCACCCAAGGCAATCGTTCTGCTATGCTTGGTTAATATTCTGCCCAGCATTAGAACCTTGCCACATCTGGGACCAGAAAATAGTCCCTAAAAATAGTCCCTGGGGACCTCTGTCATTGGTTGGGGCTCGTTGGGCTTCTGATACTCTTTGCAACTTTCCCTGTCAAGCTGAGAAGTTATCTGGCCCAGGCCAGGTCCCAACTTGTCCATTCTCTGTGGTTTGAACCATTAGCTTCTCGAGGGTGTTTGCCCTAGACAACATCCATTCTCTCTGCAGTCCCTCACAATGTAGCTCTTGTCAGTTTCCTACTTGTCGACTGCTGAGAATCCCACCCCTAATAATTTGTGCCAACTTGTCCTGCCCTACCTTAAAGCATTGCTGTGAGGATGTAGTTAGGCATATGGAAATGTGTTGTACATATACAGCATAAAACTAGATATTAACATTTTAAAATCTTGCATACAATGGGAAATTTTGTTCCAATACATATTAGCAAAAGAATATATTTTTTAAAAAATTGACCTTGCAGGTAAAGTTAATCCAAATATTCTGTGCTCTGAGAGAACTTAAGAACAGGAGTGGAAAATGCAGGTGGTGCTGGAGCATAGAGTTAGCAAAGATCACAACTGAGAGGTGTTAATAGCTGCAGAGAACACATTCACTACCGGTTCTTAGTGGCAGAGGCTGCTGGATCCTTCCTGGTTTCTTTTGTGCTGCATCGTGGCACTGATGGGAACTGTTAATTACAGGAGGCAGAGACTATGAAGCCTGACCAGAGCTGACTTGAAATTCTCACTTGCTTAATTATGGCAGATGCTGTCCCAGACTTGTGAGCTCAGCCTTGGGGTGGGGTTGCTGCTGGAATACTCATCGGATTTCAAGAGGAGAGGGCTCTCTTCACACTCCCTTATCCTGGTCAGTTTCAGGAATTCCCTTTCACCTTGCAGGCAAAACAGATCCACAACAAATAAACAACAAGATGGAGAAACACTTGAGAATATTTTTGTGCAGGAATTCCAATGTTTTTTGAACCAAAATAAAGTTAGTTTTAAATTCCAGTTTCTTTTGTTTTTGCTTTTTTTTTTTTTTCTTTTTAAGACTATTTTATTTGACAAGTAGAATCAAAGATAGACAAAGGTCTTCCATCCACTGGTTCACTCCCCAAATGGCAGCAATGGAGCTGAGCCGATCTGAAGCCAGGAGATTCTTCCAGGCCTCCCATGTTGGTTGCAGGGGCCTAAGCGCTTGGCCCATCTTCCATACTTTTCCAGGCCATAGCAGAGAGTTGGATTGGAAGAGGAACAGCTGGGACTAGAACTGGTGCCCATAGGGGATGCTGGTGCCGCAGGCAGAGGATTAGCCTGTGCTACAGCCCTGACCCATTTTTGCTTTTTTAAAAAAAATGTACTTTTTTTTTTTTTTTTTGACAGGCAGAGTTAGTGAGAGAGACAGAGAAAGGTCTTCCTTTTCCATTTGTTTACCCCCCAAATGGCTGCCACGGGCGGCATGCTGCGCCGATCCAAAGCCAGGAGCCAGGTGCTTTCTCCTGGTCTCCCACGTGGGTGCAGGGCCCAAGCACTTGGACCATCCTCCACTGCCTTCCTGGGCCGTAGCAGAGAGTTGGACTGGAAGAGGAGCAACCGGGACAGAATCCGGCACCCCAACCGGGACTAGAACCCGGGGTACTAGACCGCAGGCGGAGGATTAGCCTAGTGAGACGCAGCGCCAGCCAAAAAAAATTGGACTTAAGGTATACAAACTTCATGTATAAAGATCTAGGGACAAAGTAGTTCTTCCCACTCTGCCTTCCCTCCAGCCCTTGTTCCCACCTTCTTCCTCATCCCTCTCCTGTTCAACTCTTAATTTTTTGAAGATCTTATTTTCAGTTTCCTTTATACTCATAAGATTAACCCTATACTAAGTAAAGAATTTGACAAATAGTAAGAAATTGTTCCTCAACAGAGAGAAGGACTATAAACCATTATTGTGTTTCAAAATATCAGTTTCACACCTATATGTTACATCGATATTCTGTTACCACAGATCAGGGAAAACATTTGGTATCTGTCTTTTGGAGACTGGCATAATCGTTTCCTGTTACATCCATCTTGTTGCAAAAGACAGGATAAAAATTTTACCACTGAGTTGTACTCCATAATGTATATATACTGTAATTTCTTTGAGCACTCATCAGTTGATGGACATCTTGTTTGATTCTATATCTTAGCTATTGTGATTTTAGCTGCAATGTGCATGGGGGTACAAATAATGCTTTCATATGCTGATTTCATTTTATTTGGGTAAATTCCCAGGAATGCAATTTGGGGGTCATATGGTATATCTATTTCTAGGTTTCTGAGGGATCTCCACACTGTCTTCCACAATGGCTGTACCAGTTTGCATTCCCATGAGTGGTGGATTAGGGCACCTTTTTTCCACATCCTCACCAGCATTTATTGATTTCTAGATGACAGCAATTTAACTGGGGTGACATGAAACCTCATTGTGGTTTTTTTTTTTAACTTTAATGAATATAAATTTCCAATGTACAGCTTATGGATTACAATGGCTCCCCCCACACATAACTTCCCTCCCTCCTACAACCCTCCCATCTGCCGCTCCCTCTCCCCTTCCATTGACATCAAGATTCATTTTCAATTCTCTTTATATACAGAAGATCAGTCTAGTATATATTAGGTAAAGATTTCAACCATCTGCACCCACAACAAAACACAAAGTGGAAAATACTGTTTGAATACTAGTTATAGCATTAAATCACAATGTACAGCACATCAAGGACAGAGATCCTACATGAGGAGTAAGTGCACAGTGACTCCTGTTGTTGACTTAGCAAATATTGACACTCTTGTTTATGGCATCAGTAATCTCCCTAGGCTCTTGTCATGAGTTGCCAAGGCTATGGAAGCCTTTTGAGTTCACTGACTCTGATCATATTTAGACAAGGTCATAGTCAAAGTGGAAGTTCTCTCCTCCCTTCAGAGAAAGATACCTCCTCCTTTGACCTGTTCGTTCCACTGGGATCTCAGAGATCTTTCATTTAGGTTTTTTTTTTTTCTTTGCTACAGTGTCTTGGCTTTCCATGCCTAAAATACTCTCATGGGTTTTTCAGCCATATCCGAATGCCTTAAGGGCTGATTCTGAGGCCAGAGTGCTGTTTAGGACATCTGCCATTCTATGAGTCTGCTGTGTATCCCGCTTCCCATGTTGGATCGTTCTCTCCCTTTTTAAAATTCTATTGGTTAGTATTTTCAGGCACTAGTCTTGTTTATGTGATCCATTTGACTTAGTCCTATCATTATGATCAATTATGAACAGAAATTGATCACTTGGACTTGTGGGATGGCATTGGTACATGACGCCTTGATGGGATTGAATTGGAATCCCCTGGTATGTTTCTAACTCTACCATTTGGGGCAAGTCCGATTGAGCATGTCCCAAATTGTACATCTCTTCCCTCTCTTATTCCCACTCTTATATTTAACAGGGATCACTTTTCAGTTAAGTTTCAACACTTAAGAATAACTGTATTAATTACTGAATGAGCCTAGTGATCCCTGAGCATTTTTTTCATGTGTTTGTTAGCTATTTGAATTTCCTCTCTTGAAAATGGCTGTTCAAGTCCTTTATCCATTTCTTAATTGGATTGTTTTGTTTCTTGAGCTCTCTATAGATTCTGGATATTAATACTTTATCAGTTGTATAGTTTGCAAATATTTTCTCCATTCTATCAGTTGCCTCTTCACTTTGAGTGTTTCTTTTGCAATGCAGAAGCTTCTCAGCTTGATGTAATTCCATTTGTCAATTTTGGCTTTGATTGTTTGCTTTTGAGGTCTTTCCCAAGAAGTCTTTGCCTATGCCAATGTCTTGCAGAGTTTCCCCAATGTTCTCTAGTAATTTGATGGTATCAGGTCATAGATTGTGATCCTTGATCCATTTTTCGAGTGGATTTTTGAATAAGGTATAAGGTAGGGATCTTGTTTCATACTTCTGCACATGGAGATCCAGTTCTCCCAGCACCATTTGTTGAAGAGACTGTCCTTGCTCCAGCGATTGACTTTTTAGCTCCTTTGCCAAAGATAAGTTGGTTGTATTTGCATGGATTGATTTCTGGAGTTTCTATTCTGTTCCATTGGTCTATAAGTCAGTTTTTTTTTTGCCAGTATCAGGCTGTTGTGATTATAACCTCCCTGTAGTATGTCTTAAAATCTGTATTGTGATGTCCCTGGCTTAATTTTTGTTGTATAAGACTGGTTTAGGGGCTAGAACTGGTGTATCAGGTAAGGTCACCAGCTGCAGTGCCAGCATCCCATATGGGCACTGGTTCAAATCTGGCTGCTCCACTTTTGATTCAGCTCTGATCCAGCTCTCTGCTGTGGCCTGGGAACGCAATAGAGGATGGCCAAGTCCTTGGACCCCCCTATACCTGTGTAGAAGACCTGGAAGAAGCTCCTGGCTTCAGATTGGCCCAGCTCTGGCTGTTGTATCCATTTGGGTTGTGAACCAGCAGATGGAAGATCTCTCTTTCTCTTTCTCTCTGTCGCTGTCTTGTGTCTCTGCCTCTACGTAACTCTGCCTTTTAACTTTTTTTTTTTTTTAAGACTGCTTTAGCTATTCAGGATCTCCTGTGTTTCCTAATGAATTTTAGCATCATTTTCTCTAGATCTGAGAAGAATGTCATTTGTGTTTTGATTGGGATCGTGTTGAATCTGTAAATTGCTTTCAGTAGTACGGACATTTTGATGATATGAATTCTTCCAACCCACGAATATAGGAGATGATTTCCATTTCTTAATGTCTTCTTTCGTTTTCTAATTTTCATTGTAGAGATCTTTGACATCCTTGGTTAAATTTATCCCATTTATGCTCATTTATTCAGTGCCTTTCCAATTTCTTGATGTAGGCACCAATTGCTATAAACTTCCACTTTATGGCATACAGCAAAAGCAGTGTTAGTTTTGATATGTTGTATGTTATTTTAATTCATTTCCAGAAAATTTTTGATTTCTCTTGATTTCTTCTCTGAACCACTATTCATTCAGGAGCATATTGTTCAGTCTCCAAGTGTTTGCAAATGTCTAGAGATTGTCAAGTTGTTAATTTCCTCCATTGTGGTCAGAAAAGATGCACGGTATTATTTTGATTTTTTAATTTGAGACTTGCTTTATGGCCTAGCATATGATCCATTCTAGAGAAGTGCCGTGCACTGATGAAGAGAATGTGTATTCTGCAACTGAGGAATGAAAGGTTCCACAGATACCAGATCCATTTGGTCCATAGTGTCGATTAGCTATATGTTGCTCCTTTTTGATTTTTTTTTAAAAGATTTATTTTATTTATTGGAAAGAGTTAGAGATAGAGACAGAGAGGTATTCTATCAACTGGCCCACATACCAGATGGTTGCAACGGCCGGAGCTGCGCCAATTTGAAGCCAGGAGCCTCCTCCAGGCCTCCCACGTGGGTGCAGGGGCCCAAGGACCTGGGGAATCTTCCACTGCTTTCTCAGGCCACAGCAGAGAGCTGGATCAGAAGAGGAGCAGCCAGGACTAGAATCGGCACCCATATGAGATGCCAGCACTTTAGGCCAGGGCTTTAACCTGCTGCGCCACAGAGCTGGCCCTCTTTTTGGCTTTCTGTCTGATTGATTTGTCCATTGATGAAAGTGGGATGTTGTCCTCCTTATTATTGTATTGGAGTCTGTCTCTCTTTAGGTCCATTATCATTTGTTTAAATAGCCAGGTACCCTGGCATTGGTGCATATACATTTATTAAAATCACATCTTGTTGAATTGATCCCTTAATCATTACATAGTGCCCTCCTTCATCTCTTAATACTTTTTGTGTTAAAGTTTATTTTGTCTGATATTAGGATGGCTACACCAGCTCTTTTTGTTTTCCATTAGTATGGAATATCTTTCCATTCTTTCACTTTCAGTCTTTGGTGAGATGTCTTTCTTGTAGGCAGCAAATGGATGGATCTTGTTTTATTCCATTCATCCAATCTGTATGTTTTAACTGGAAGGTTTAGGCCATTTATATTCAAGGTAACTATTGATAAGTAATGATGTGGCCCTGCCATGTTTCTATAAACATTCCTCTTGCTTGCTTTGGATTTCCTTATTCTTACTGGGAGGTTTTCTACCTTTACATTCTTTCAGAATGATGACTATCTTTCTGTGTTTCTGTGTGTAGAACATCCTTAACTACCTTTTGTAAAGCTGGATAAGTGACAAATGCTTTCAGTTTTTGTTATGAAAGTTCTTAATTTCACCCTTATTCAAAAAAGAGTTTTGCAGGTACAGTATTCTGGGTTGACAGTTTTTTTATCTTTAGACTTGGACTGTTTCTCTCCTGGCCTGTAGGATTTCTGATGAGAAGTCAGATGTGAGTCTAATTGGAGATCCTCAAAGTAACCTGCATTTCTCTCATGCACATTTTAGAATCTTTTCTTTGTGTTTTACTTTTGAAAGTTTGACTGCAATGTGTCATGGTGGAGATCTTTTCTGGTCATATAAAAGGAATTCTATGTGCCTTGTGTACTTGGATATCCCTTTCTCCAAATTAAGGAAATTGACTGTAATTGTTTCACTGAATAGGCCTTCTAATCCATTCTCTTTCCATACCTTCAAGAACTCCTAAGACCTGTTTGTTGGTTCATTAGATAGCAACCCATAAATCCCAAAGATTTGTCTTCTGGCTCAGATATTCTGCCTCACAAGCTCGTTGGGGCTTTCTTTTTCTTTTCTTTTCTTTTCTTTTTTTTTTTTTTTGATCTATTGAATTCTTCATCTCTAATACTTCGTTGCTTCATTGTGATTTGTCTTTAAAATCTCAATTTCATGGGAAAACTTTTCATGTCATGTCATGGATTTCTTTGCTTCATGGATTTGCTTCTCATTGCTTCTGAGTAATCCTTCGATTAAATCTTTTTAATTCCATTTCAGACATTTCTTCAGTCTCTTCACATTCTAATACTGAAGTGTTGTGTTCCTTTAGGGGGGTGTCATACTGTCTTCCTGAATCTTATTTCTTGAATTTCTGCTTTTATTTTTAGGCATTTGTGGAAATACTTGGTCTTTTTTTTTTTTTTCTGATGGCTATTATCTTTGAGCCATGCCTCTGTGGTTTAGTGGAGTGTTGGCTCTTTTAGTAAATACCCAGAGGCATGTGCTGGGTGTGGCCAGGGAGTTCTGGTCAGTGCTTCAGGGTGGGGTGAATATCCAGGCTAACACCCAAGTTGGGCATCATAAAATTTTTTTTTTATAATGCAGAAAGGAGGTATGATTACTTCTGTTGATGAAATCACACCCTTACCTCCTCTCTTCCAAGGTGCCTGGGTGTTAGCCCACTGTGCTGCTGTATGAACTGCATAAAGGATCTATGCAGTCCTCTGTAGAGCATGGGTCCTGTTTCAGTGACTCACCCCAGGCAGTCGGAGCTCTGAGCATGTGGACTGCCTCACATTTATTGCCCAGAGACTCGGCTACACCCTGCACCCTCTCGTGTAGTCAGAGTTCCCAATCTTGGCACACAAGATCACACAGAGGATCTGCTCCACTCCACTAACTTGTCCTGTCCACTGAGAGGTAGAGACAGTCCCTCAACCAGTGCCTGTGGGTGCTCTGCCTAGGTGGTTTGAGCCCTGGAGCCTGTGATGTTGAAAGGTCAGAGTCACATCACAGTCCCACCTGGGTGCCCAGCCTCCTGTCAATCTTCCCAGCCAGATTCAAAGTCAGTGGAGAGCATGGATTTTTCCCTCTAGTAAAATCCCTGGATCACACACATGCACAAGAGCTGCCAGCCACAGCCCCTACTCGTTTCACAATGGTGCCTTCTCCCCACCTGTTGCCAGATGTGAGCTGCTGCTGCCACTACTGACAAGATGGAATCTTGTCCCAGCCAGTTGCTGGGTGCGCACACAAGAGCTGCCACAGCTCTTATGTCCAAAATGGCACTCACCCTCTTTCAGCCAGATGCTGAGTGCCATTGTGGGGGGGAGAGAGAAATGTGCCCCCTCATTTTTTTTTCCACTGGATTAACAGGTACCCTATCCCCTTTAGCACTCCAGGCCAAATTAACACCAAGCCCCCACTCCAGCTATATCACTGTGGCACGGGATGCTATGGTCTGATCTTGCCTCACTCTCCAACCTAGTGCTTTCTGCAGCTCTCGTCTGCTAGGGTCATGTGTTGTCTCCATGCTTGTGCTGCATGTTCACAACTTCACACAGATCAACGGTGTCCCTCTTCCTTCCACAGAATTTCCACTGCTGTTTTCTTTTTCATTCCCCCTGAGAATGTATTTTCTCCACTTTTTAAAATTTTCTCCTTGCATAGATTGGTATGCCCCTTTCTACTTCATCATCTTGAAATCCTTAAATTCCATTTTCTGTGAATTTTTTATGAAGGTCCTTTGTACTTCACAAAATCCATCAATAATTTTCTCAGAATGAGTTCCTCCATGAATGTGAACACTGTGCATGCACGTGTGCAATATATACATACAATTAAAGTATTATTTTTTAATAATTTGATGTATAGAAGATTGCAAATAGGAGGGTACTTCAAGAAGTTCATGGAATAATGGAATTAAAAGATAAACTTGTGGAGCAGGCATTTGGTGCAGTAGTTAAGATGCCACTTGGGATGCCTGCCTGCCATATTGGTATGACTGGATCTGAGTCCTGGCTCTGCTTTGGGTTCCAGCTTCCTGTTGATAGGCACTCAAAGAGGCAGCTGGTGCGGACTCAAGCTGTAGGGTCCCTGCTACCTACATGGGAAACCCAGATTGTTCCATAATCCTGATTTTCCTTGCCTAACCTGGGCTATTGCTGGTATTTGGGGAGTGAACCCATGGATGAAAGATCTGTCTACCTTTCAAATAAAAATAAACATTAAAAAGATTTAGTGCAAATATTTTTTGAAACCCCTGCATAGTTTTTAAGTAATACATTTTCCATGACCATTTTGAATACCAATCATAGCAGGGAGTTCCTAGACACTCCCTGTCAGGTTCCCCTCATGTTAACATGTTACAGAACCTGATAACACTTGTGAAAACTAAGAAATCAACATAGAATACTATTAAGTACAGACTTCCATTCAGATTCTCTAGCTTTCCCTCAACTGTACTTCTGTTCCAGGGCCATAAAAAGGGTGCCACACTACCTGTAGTTTTGTCTCTTTACTCTTTTCTGGTCTCGAACAATTTCTCAGTCATTCCTTGTTCTTCATGACCTTGATGATTTTGACAAGTACTGGTCAAATATTTTTGTAGGTTGCCTATCAACTCTTGGTTTTTGTGACATTTTCTTATGAGTTAACTGTTTGCGGGATAAATGGTACAAAGCGTCATTCTCATATCAAGATGCATATGCAATGAGCAGGACTTGGCACTGATGTTAACGTGGATCACCTGGCCACGGTAGTGTTGGCTTGTTTCTTCACTGTAAATTGCTCTCACCTGCTATGCCATTGACAGCCTGTGCTGTGAACGCTGGTTGCTACATCAAGGGGAGAAGATGAATTTCACCTGCTCCAGGACATGGTCTCCACATCGGTTACTCGGACCTCTTTGTAAAGAGGGCTAGTCTCTTACCTCACCTTTATTTCTTCCTTTATTCATTCCGGAATGGATGTATGGGTACTCGTCATGCCTTGGGTTATAATCCAGTGTGATATTATTCATTTCATTGCTCAGATTGTTCCAGCTTTGTCCATTGGGAGCTATTGCAGATTGTTCTTGTGTCACATTGACATGCCTCATCCCTTATACTTTTGTGTTTGGAGTACTTCCTTTCTGGCTCTAAGAGATGTTCCAAACTTATCTTGTACTTTTGTTGCCCTACAATCAGCTATTGATTCAAGACACTCGTTCCTTACAGTCCATATATTTAATACTACTCTGAGGGCTTTGGCAGTGTTCACTATTGGCACAAGCAGATCCAACTTGGACTCAAACTGAGAATTAAACAACACTAGTACCAAATGGCCCCATAAAGGGTTCCAGGGCCTTGGTCCAGAGGGCTTGATACTATGTGTATGGTAACAGGGTACCACTTCTTAGCTTTCTGTAATTGATACAGATGAACATGAATGCTGTGCCCAGTCTCTCAACACGAATTGAGATGTCAAAGTCCAATATATCTGACTCAAATAGACTCTTGTGGTTGTTACCTGTGATTGTTAGTCTTCTAGAGTATATATTAATATCTCTGGCTAATAGCTGTTTTGGTTCGAAATGGCTTTCCTTAGTAGGAGTTGTCTGGATATTATACATAAAGGATAGACTGGATATTTCTTGAGGATTACATATTGGTGAAAGGTTGAGTAATAGTGAATTGTTAGGAACAGAGATGATTCTGAAAGCATTGTTGACTGGTGTTATAAAGTTTATGACTGATAAGTTTTTTAAAGGAAAAGTTATTACTATTTTCTTAGCAGAATAACTAGTTAAGGTATTATGTTTTATGCATACTCTTATAGAAGATTCTAAAGGTAAAAGGTGACTTATCCTTCCCCTTTCTCGTAGCTTCCTACACACATGCATACACACTCACACTCGCCCCAGCGTACTGCATCTTAGCTCTTTGCTTCTGAATTCTGCAGTTCCTAGCTGTTGGAAGGACTTAACGGTTATCTATGGGGACCAAGTTCTGAGGAACAAGGATGTAAACTATCTGAAAGGGGATGGAGGCTGTGCTCCACAGGAAAGGAAGGGCTGAGATGGAATCTGTGGACAGCCCATCTGGGACTCGATCCATGGGGTGGAGTGGGACATCTAGCACATGAAGAGCTGAAAGGCCCACTATGATGGACACCTGGGCTATAGGGGGAGAAAGGCCACAGCAAAATAATAGAAGCCATAGCCTGAAAGCTTCTCATAGGATGCTTCCACAATTCTAGGGTTTGGAAGGGGCCTTAGAAATGATGACAGTATCTGTCAGCCATGGCAAATGATGGATGTGGACCAGAATTGCTTTGATAAGAAAACTAAAGAAAAATTACAGCATATGAACTGGATGAATGGCATTCTTGACTCACAGGACTCAACGTCTAGTTGTTACTCATGGTTATGATTTATCCTTGTGAAAGGATACCAAACACAGTCAGCAAAGGGAAAAAGCTTATGGCACGGAGTCCAGGCCAAAGCTTCCAAGGGTCCTCTCCCAGTGGAGTCGCACAGGATGTATTCCCCCATACAAGTGGTGTGATATGTGGTGACAAGATTTGTGATATGTCGCAAACATTAGACACTTGGCGTCCAGGATGTGTTTTGGTAGACTTTTCACATGGGCGGCCTCTGCCTGGCATAATTTATATTCCATCCTCCCATAAAGAATGTGTGGCTAATAATCTGCATCTTATTGTACAAATAATTTAGAAACAACGAGCCACTCTCTTGGATTAATAATGGGAACCTCCAGGGCTGGCTCTGCGGTGTAGTGAGTAAGGCCACTGCAGGCAGTGCTGGTATCCCATATGGGCACCGGTTCAAGACCCAGCAGTTCCACTTCCTATCCAGCTCTCTGCTATGGCCTGGGAAAGTAGTAGAAGATGGCCCAAGTCCTTGGGCCCCTGCACCCGCGTGGGAGACCCGGAGGAAGTTCCTGGCTCTTGACTTTGGATCAGTGCAGCTCCGGCCATTGTGGCCAATTGGAGTGAACGAGTGGATGGAAGACCCCTGCCCCACCCTGTGTGTGTGTATGTGTGTGTGGGTGTGTGTAAAACTGACTTTCAAGTAAAATAAATAAATCTTAAAAAAAAAAAATAATGGAAACCTCCTAGCCCCCTCCCACCAAACACTACCACCAAGGGCTGGCCTTAAAGCTCAGCTTTTAGAAAGATAGCATCAGGCCTGCTACATTAACTGTTTTCTGCACAGCATGGCTTTAAATTGTTTGAGAACAAATTGAGAGGACCTGTGCACTATTCTTACCCACCTTCAGGAGACATGGACACCACTGGTAGTTTTGACTCCACCTGCAATGTTTTTAGTTTATGGAGATGAGGTGACTGAGTGACAACATGGAGCCCAAGGCCACCGAATGAAGAACTTGTTATTAACCTCTCCCCAGAGAAGGAGGCCACACATAGCCGTGGGGGAAGCACCAGGTTTGGTCAGGAGGTAGAAGAAGTAAAAGGAAGGTATAAGCCATAGCCTTTATTCTGTCTTCTCTGGGAAAGACAAGGCAGGACATAGGAAACAGCTTAGGATGGGCTAGTTTGAACAGTATTGGTGAGCTCTGGGCCATATGGGTGGTCTCTGGTTATCTGACACCTGGCCTTAAGTTGATATAGGGCAAAGGAAATGACTGGTATGTGAGTTAAAGTGGTGGGAGTTATGGATTTAGAATTGCTTGGTTTGTATATGAAAGGCATAGTTGCATGTGAGTTATTATCTCTAGGAATTAACTAGCTCTGCAGGGAGCTGTCTCTTCCCAGCCAACAAGGCCCCAAAATATCAAAACATCACAAAACAAAATACAACAAAACAATTCGATTACTATACCTTTAATCCAAGTTCTTTTTTCTCAAAGATTTATTTATTTTATTTGAAATGCAGAGCAAGACAGAGAGGGAGAAAGAGGTAAGAATGAAAGATCTTCCATGTTCTGATTCACTCCCCAAATGGCTGCAACAGCAAGGTTTGGACCAGGCTGGAGCCAGAAGCCTGATCCTGGTCTCACACATGGATGACAGAAATCTAAGGAGTTGGGCCATCTTCCGCTGCCTTTCCAGGGATTGGGAGTGGGGTAGCTGGGACTCAAACCAGCACTCCAATGTGGGAAGCCATCATTGAAGATTGTCTTAACCTGCTGTACCACACACAGCTCCTTAATCCAATTCTTATTGCACAATCACCATGTGGCCATTTATAGATCTCCTTTTATCTCCACCGATTACATATTCACCAGTGGACAGATCCACTTATAAAGACCAAGAACATTCTTGGTACAGTTAGTGACAGCTGGTACTCATCATTGGCTCTTAAGGAAAATGATTTATGAACTTTCAAGGAAACATTTTAGGAACATTCAAGAAGATTGTTGACAGAAGGATTTTAGCCAGGCAGAAGGATCTATTTTGTAAGAATGGATAGATCATATGTGAATATTACTTAACTATTTGGTTTTCATGAACCATAGTATAGACTGAAATCCAATTGAGTTGGGGAAGGGAGGAGAGGAATTGGTCAGTGACAGTGTTCAGATGTGTTTATCGAAGCAACTGTGAGTGATCTGAGCTGAAGAACAAAGTGTTCAAAATCATGTATGACAAAGGGGTCTTGTATCTGCAAGTGAGCAAATGAGGACAGTTGAAAGAAGTCAAGGGGCAGTTTGCTGGTAGAAAGCTCAGTAATGAGGATCCTAGGGAAACAAGCCAGGAACTAGTAGAGGCTGACCTGTTAAGAATAAAGAAGAGGGTGCCAGCGCTGTGGTGCAGTGGGTTAAGCCTCCGCCTGCAGTGCCGGCATCCCATGTGAATGTCAGTTCATGTCCTGGCTGCTCCTCTCCTGATCCAGCTCCCTGCTAATGGCCTGGGAAAGAAGCAGAAGATGGCTTAAGTGCTAGGGACCCTGTACCTCCATGGGAGACCCGGAAGAAGCTCTTGGCTTTGGATTGGCTCAGCTCTGGCCATTGCAGCCATTTAGGGAGTGAACCAGCAGATGGAAGACCTCTGTCTCTCCCTCTCACTGTCTGTAACTCTACCTCTCAAATAAATCTTAGACAAATCCTCTGGTTTGGCAGTATGAAGAATGTAAGGCCAAAGGGTAGAAACAGCCCAAATGCCCATCAGTGGATGAATGGATAGTTGAAATGTGGTATATCCTTACAGAGGAGTATTATTTAGTCATAAGAAAGAAATTCTAGGCCAGTGCCATGGCTCAACAGGCTAATCCTCCGCCTAGCAGCACCGGTACACTGGGTTCTAGTCCCAGTCGAGGCGCCAGATTCTGTCCTGTTTGCCCCTCTTCCCGTCCAGCTCT
Source organism: Lepus europaeus (assembly GCF_033115175.1). Lineage (NCBI taxonomy): Eukaryota > Metazoa > Chordata > Mammalia > Lagomorpha > Leporidae > Lepus > Lepus europaeus. The sequence goes on from NC_084829.1 coordinate 103,264,213, forward strand.
CTGCTGTGGCCTGGGAGTGCAGTGGAGGATGGCCCAAGTGCTTGGGCCCTGCACCCCATGGGAGACTAGGATAAACACCTGGCTCCTGGCTTTGGATCAGCGCGGTGCGCCGGCTGTGGCGGCCATTGGAGGGTGAACCAATGGCAAAGGAAGACCTTTCTCTCTGTCTCTCTCTCACTGTCCACTCTGCCTGTCAAAAATTAAAAAAAAATTCTGATACATGCTACCAAATGGATAAGACCTAAAGACATTCTGCCAAGTGAAATAAGCCAGAAAAGGGCAGATATTATATGTAACCACTTATATATGAGGTATTTAGGAAAGGCAGATACATACGGATAGAAGGTAGAACAGTGGTTACTAGCAGCTGGTTGTGGGGAGCAGATGGGAGTTATTTTTCATGAGTACAGAGTTTCCTTCCAGGATGATTTGAAAGTTCTAGAAATGCTGTTTATAGTTAAACAACATTGTGAATATACTTAAAACCACTGACTTACATACTTAAAATGGTAAATTCTAATTTATGTCCATTTTACCACAGTAAAAATGGGGAGGGGGTGTAATGGATTTTAAAGAGAATGTTAGTTGAATAGTGACTCTGAGCTGACTGGCATGGAGCACAAGATGAGTGGTAGAAATCTGACTCTGAAAGCCAATACCAAGGTTGTAGACTCTTTGCACCTTATCCTTCTCTAGTGCCTTGCCTTGCCCCATTACCCTGATTGAAGACTGTATGAATATATATCATATGTATCTGAATATATGTAAGTTTTTAGCTCAAGAGAAGAGGGAGTAGCTTCATTAATAGTCTTTAAAAACAGGGAATGCCTCATTAACTGAGCCAGGAAGTTGTGTGTGTGTGTGTGTATGCACATATGTACATGCACACAAGCGTATGTAGAAATGTATTTATCGTAGTAATGAAACCCTGGAGATAACTTAAGCAAATAAGTTAAAGGACTGGCTATTTCCAGTGGAAACAGTACTAGGTTAGGCATCTGTAACTTTTTGTTCTAGTTCTCTCTCAGCCTTGGCTGTTTGAGCTTGGACAAGTCACTTTTCTATGACTCCCAGTTTCCTTTTTTCACTTTAATCTAAAATGGGGAAGATATATACTTTATTTCTTAGTAACTATCTTCAAGATTCACGCTTGTTAATTATGTCTAAAGTTAAGCAGTATTTCTACCTTTGGGGCTGGTACTATTGATAATTAACCCAGAGGCCACTCTTCCTTCCCTCCTTGCCACTGATTTGCTACCAAGGTGTTAAAGGTACCTAACATCTCTTTACCAGCCTGTTTCCATCAAGAACGTAAGCATGTGACAGAATCTCCACCCATGAGATGAAAGGGAAGTCAGCTGAAGGGGAGAGAATTCCTACCTAGAAATAAGAGATGCGGGAGGAATGTTGCCTTTGTTCACATGGTGCCAAGGTTGAACATTTTTTTGGTGTGCTTGTGAACATGTTTCTGGATGAGATTAGCATTCAGATCGGTGGACTTAGTACAGCAGATGGCCCTCCTCACTGTGAGTGGGCATCATCCAATCTGTTGGGGGCCTGGGTGGAGGAAAAGGCAGAGGAATGAGGGATTGGCCCCTTTCTGCCTGATTGCTGGAGCTGGACCATCTTCCCTTGCCCTCAGCTCTCCTGCTGCTCAGGAGTTCAGATTCTAGACTGGAGGTGGCATCATCAGGCGTCCTAGTTCTTAGGTGTTTGTAGTTGGATTGAACTACACCACCAACTTTCTTAGTCCAGTGCTTGGTCCCTCCCCCCAAGCCCCATCTCATCTTGGTTCTGTTTCTCTAAGATGCCCTGGCTAACATGCTCATAGATAACACTCTTCTTTAATCAGTTGCTATTAGGTCTACTGTAGCCATCTTGCAACTGTGGAGGGACAAGCAAAAGAAGCATGTCCATACTCTAAAGACTGGAAATGGAAATTCAGAAAGAACCTGGAACTTTCTACTTTGAAATTATTTCTAATGTTCTCCATTACTTATGTGCTTTTAGTTGAATATTTTCCTTTTTCTTTCCCAAAGAATTCTGATATAATTCACTTCAAAAAAAAAAAACCCTTATAAAATAGAAGCAATTGAAAGACGACTACTTCAGCATACCCTCATTAGCTCTAGCAAACTGCTCCTATGAACCTGCACCCTGCTCCCCTCCTTCAGTGTATGAGTTGTTCATGCACCTGTACAAGGACTTCCCCTCCGTGTATGCAGCTTACGTATCCTGGCTACATGAGGACAGTACTCCTTCCTTATTCTGGGACTTCCCCTCTCTTTTGACTTAATCTCATCAGCAAACACACACAGGTACTATCTCACAAAAGTCCTCTTGGCTTCATCTCCCAGTCCAGTCACCACCCTCATTTCCTTCCTTGCCATAACACTGAAATTGTTTGAAATATTTCTCCATATTTGACCTTCCCTGAATAGTCCCCTCTGTTCTCTCTCAACTTCATTGCCTTCAAGTTTTTATCATTGCTGCTCTTCAGAGACATGTATCTGTGTCACCAGTTATTTCCATGTTACCAATCCGGTAACAAATTCTCAGTCCACAGAACCTATTGCCAGCATTTGACATGGTTGTTAATCTCTCATTGAAACATTTGCTCACTTCATCCTCACTATTCCGTCCTGTCTCTTCTTTGGCTTCCTACTTGTTGGGGCTCCTCTTCAATCTCCTTTTTGAGTTCTTTTCAACTTCCTGACCACTAAATATTAGAGTGCTCAGGGCTCAGTTTTCAGAAACTGCCTATTCTCTGCATTCCTCCAATTGACTTAATTTCTATGATGAATCCCACATATCTTCATCCTGAACAATAGCTCAGTGTTCTGGGTTTGGTTGTCTGATGGGCATTTCAAATTTAACATTGTTTGTGGTCATTACTCTGCTCTTTTTTTTTTTTAACTTTTAATTAATGAATATAAATTTCCAGTGTACAGCTTATGGATTACAATGGCTTCCCCCTCCCATAACTTCCCTCCCACCCGCAACCCTCCCCTCTCCCGCTCCCTCTCCCCTTCCATTTGCATCAAGATTCATTTTCGATTCTCCCCATACACAGAAGATCAATTTAGTATAGAGATTTCAACAGTTTGCACCCACATAGCAACACAAAGTGAAACATACTGTTTGAGTACTAGTTATAGCATTAAACCACAATGTACAGCACATTAAGGATAGAGATCCCACATGAGGAGCAAGTGCACAGTGGCTCCTGTTGTTGACCCAACAAATTGACACTCTAGTTCATGGCGCCAGTAACCATCCTAGGCTGTCGTCATGAGTTGCCAAGGCTATGGAAGCCTTCCAAGTTTACCGACTCTGATCATATTTAGACAAGGTCATAAAAGACAGAGTGAGGATAGTAACCAATGATCCTAAGAGTGGCATTTACCAGGTTTGAACAATTATACAGCATTAAGTGGGGAAGAGGACCATCAGTACACACAGGTTGGGAGTAGAGCCATTGGTGGTAGATTAAAACTGAGTTGCTCATGCCTTTTCATTTTCAGTAAATGGCACCCCCATTATTCCAAGTGCTCTGGCCAAAAGTTTTGAAGTCATCCTTGATGCATTTTTAATCAGCAAGTGCCTCTTGATTCTACTTATGCTACTATTCTTGCTCAAACCACTAGCAACTTGCACTCAGATTAACAGATCCTAAATCAGCTAAGGAATAACTGGGTTCTATGACATTGTTTACAAAAATATATTCCTTTCTTGAATGGGGCTTATTCAACTAATGAGATTTAATACCGCAAATAATGGAATCGACTGGATGTAAGATCCCTTTCCAGACATAATAATTATTGATCGTTTCTCTTTCCTAATAACTGTTGTTCTTCCTCACCTTTGTGAATTATGGCAATACAACCTTGATCTGTTCCTCATTATTTTCTGAAAGCCGATTCTTAGCGATGCTTCAGTGGGCAGCATGTGAATTCCATTTTAATTTCCACTTACACAGTGCTACAAAGGGTGCTTGGTTTAACCTTGATGTCTCCCATCTTTAATAAGCTGGAGGGAATCTGAAATTGCAAGAACAGCAGGCAGCCATAACCTGACCCTTGCTTGGCCCTCACAGAGCTGAGTACTGTGGTACTCATGAAATATTCAGCAACCTATTCCCAGTTAAAAACAAACGGAGGTGATCTTTTCAGATTGTCTAGTGGGTCTGCATTGCCACTGAAGAATGACTTCCCTGCTTCATTAAACATTTAGGCTACTCCTTGGCTTGATGCAGATGCCTGTCATTGTGACAACAAATAGAGGGCAGAAGCATAGACTCCCTCCTTAGTGCAGGAAAACGTCTATCGTATTTTTACTGATGGTCTTTGGAAAAGGTGACAGACACGGGGTGGAAGTATCGAGGAGATAACAAAGTGCTCTAATTCCCAGAAAATTGGCAAGTGTTCTTAAGAAAATGTGTTAGAGCTTTCAGATAAGTAGGATGCCTGACAATAGCATTATGAACATTTATTTCAAGTTTGAAAGGCATTATCTCTTGCGCTCTCTGCAGTCTTAATGGAAATGAGAGATCTCTAAGAGCTTAGGTAAAGCCATTCATAAACTTCTAATCATATTAATGATGACCTAAATGATACTAAAAACTTATTCTTTGAATTCTTCTTGTATCTTAATTTATTCCTTTGCATTTAGAGTTGTTTAGCCCTCCTAAATTTTTAACCATTATTTGAGGATTATTATTTTGTCATATTGTCTTAAGGGCCCACTTATAATTTTGATTGTCAGCCTAAACTTTTGTAGCATATTTTTAAATATCCCCCAAAAGAGCTGTGTGAACTGAGAATTCAAAGGTTTAACTGAGCTGGTTAGATGATAATGGAAGGGTTACTGCTTGAAACTCCGTATCCCATATAGGAGTATTAGTTCCAGTCCTGGATCTCCTGCTTTTGATCTAGCTTCCTGTTAATGCATATAGGAAGGCCATGGATGATGGCCCAAATACTTAGGTCCCTGAAAACCATGGGGGAGATCCCAGTGGGGCTCCAGGCTCCTGGCTTTGGCCTGGTGCAGCCCCAAACCAGCTAATAGAGTATTCCTTTCTCTTTTATTCTGCCTTTCAACTAACTAAAAAAAAAAATCATGAAAACATGAACTACTGTGTATTTGTAAAATGCTTTGAGAGTGTGCTTAGACTTTTTTTTTTATTAATTTGCAAGATAATTCTCTTAAAACCAATGAAAATGAGAATTAAGTATGAATCAATTATAAATATAAGATCTCAATTTATTTTGTTTTCCCTTCATTTTCTCCTCTTTCACCTACCAGTCTTCCCGTGCATTGTAGCTGCCTCCTCAGGATCCCATAGAGCTCATTCCGACAGGCCTGGGTTGCTCCAGTTGTGTTTTTTTTTCTCAAACTCTTCTCCAGGTTAGGGGCTATTTATTGGTCTTCATGTAATTTGTCATATAAGACATCAATGGATAACTCTGCCTTGGCCTGGTTCTTCTGCTTTCTGCTGGCTCTTACATATCACTTGGAAATGACATTTCTAGGCTTGCTGACTTCAGAGATTGTCTTGTTTAACTTCATTGTTTCATAGATGTGAAACCAGGGTCTAGACAGGTGGCAGGCTCTGCCCAAGGGTCTTCTGAAGCCCTGCTCAATGATCTACATCAATTTTCTATCCCAAGGGATACAGTGTTCTCATATGTCCCAGACCCTTGGCCTTTGTGCTGTTCCACTTTGTTCCCCTTACTGTGCCCTTTCCCAGGGCATGGCTTTCTGAGTTGTAGGTGTCCTGTCCTCCGTCCAGGTACCTCTCCAGCTTGTCATTTTGTGGAGGGGCTGGCCTGACCCTTGACAGCCAGATTTTATCATAGTCTTCTCTAAGCAGAATTATTAAACTGATATGTACTTATGTTAAAATAATACCCACTTCCTCTGATGTAGAGTCAAGACATGTTTCCAGTCTTTGTCCTCCTATTCATAGGACTATTGTCCATCCCATGTCCTCATTTTGTTCCTTCAAGGTGTGTAGAATGAACACAAAGCAGGCACCAAGACACTGCCTAATTTGTTTTGTCCAGATTCCTTCTGTTGATACCCGAATCTATCATTCATAGGCAGGGTCTTCAAAAAGTTCATGGAGAAGGTGTATTATGTAAAACCATCCATGGAGTTCAGACATTTCTGCACCAAAATAAACTTAGAATTCCATTTTCCATGAACTCTTTGAAGTTCCCTGGTGTTTTGGCATTTTTTTTTAAAGCTGATTTTTTTCTTCATGATTTTTCTATTCAAAGTATGTGGCAAGAATTAAGACTGGCCCAGCTGTCATGTGTACATCTTCACTAAAATTCCATTCCTCCACTTCTAGGGTTTTGCATTTTGCTTTAACTCTTGCTTCAGTTTCTCTAGGTTAGCATATACTAATGGCAAGCCTAATACCAGCTACTCATTTGCATGGAGGCATAAAGCACCTGGCATCTGGATCCCCTTTTTACTGGGCCTGGCTAAACCTCGTAGGGCTGGCCCCTGACTCTGCCTTTTCAAGACTTCAGGCAGAACCACAGTTTCCTAAGGATGTAGCTCTTTGCTAGAGGATTACAGTACAATGGAATAAAGGACCACGTTATACCCCAGACCTGGAGCCAACACATGATGTGAAATAAGAGACCCATAGTATTTATTTAAACAGAACTATTCTAATTTCCAAGTTCCCAGCAACATTTTTGCAGTGAATATTTGGGTTGCTTATTCCAAATTCTGCTTGATTTATCTGCTTGTATGCATCAGCTTCATTTCAAAAGAAGCCTTTTCTAGTTCTTGACTTCCTCATCTCCTGCTTTCAAAGATTTATCCCAAGTTGATAAAATGTACACCTGTTTGCAGCTCTAATACTTAGTTTTCCTTTTTGCTTTTATGGCAAGCCTCTGCCAGCTCTCCTGGTTTCACTTTGCTCTTCTTTTGGTCACTCTTTTCCTTCCATCTAGATGCAAACCCTGAGGATAAAGAATGTGATCTCAAGTTTCATAGTACAGTAGCATCCTTATCTCCTGTATATGTGATTTGCAGAGCAGGGATCTGCTCTCTGTCATAGCAGGCCACACAGAAGTACAGCTGATCTCTCTGCTAGCCATTGCATTTTGTTCTGGCCCCTGTCTCCATCCAGCTTCCAACAGAGCTTCCAAAAGAGAGGTGCATTCCATCTAAGTGTCTTGCTAGCACTTCAACTGCCTCCACTTGTTCAGAAGCTAATGGACTTAGACTGTGATGGTTTGGTTCACAGTCATTTTATTCGTACTCAGTATGAGAACTCGGTCCCAAGGAGTCTGCTTCTATGCCAACTGTAGAACCGCTGTCAGGGCATTCGCCAGAGCGTGACTCGCTGTTACTGATCTGAGATCATGAGAGAGGTGCCCCCTGAGAACCCACTGTGAAGGTTTCCATGGTTTCTTTCTTTCTTTCTTTTTTCTTTTTTTTTCTTTTTTTTTTTTTTTTTGACAGGCAGAGTGGACAGTGAGAGACAGAGAGAAAGGTCTTCCTTTGCCGTTGGTTCACTCTCCAATGGCCGCCGCGGCTGGCGTGCTGCGGCCAGCGCACCACACCGATCCGAAGCCAGGAGCCAGGTGCTTCTCCCGGTCTCCCATGCAGTTGCAGGGCCCAAGCACTTGGGCCATCCTCCACTGCACTCCCGGGCCATAGCAGAGAGCTGGCCTGGAAGAGGGGCAACCGGGACAGAATCCGGCACCCTGACCGGGACTAGAACCTGGTGTGCCGGCGCCACAGGTGGAGGATCAGCCTATTGAGCTGCGGCGCTGGCCCCATGATTTCTTGTATCTGTCGTGTTCTCTATTGTTTACAGTTGATAATATAGTTGCTCACCTCTCCTTGCTGCTTCTTCACTGGACTGAACTTTCCTGGGATGTGGGGACCCTGACAATTCACCTCTATTCAAATTGTTGAATATACTCTGTGTATAGCAGAGTGTCCCAGAAGGGGCTGAATAAAAATTACTGTAGAAAGAATTTCACAATATGTTCCAGAACCATGATTCAGAAGGGAGCAGAATCTTTTAAGAGTAGTAAAGAACCATTGGAGTAGGAAAAGAAATTTCTGTAGCTATGAGAGATTTGAAATCTTTTGAAGTTCTTACAACAAGGGACACATTGTCTTTTGGAACAGAATCTAAAGGAAGGGAGATGAGTATTTTGATCTAGTTGTTTTTAAGATAAAGGTCTTTCCTCTGTGGAAGAAAAAAACTCCTACATGGAGGATCTTTGAGACCTCAGAGGAAAGCAAGGGTCATCAAAGAAGGAGACACTCTTCTCAAGAGAAGAGAACATCCAATTTGCTTATGGCCATGTCCAAATACCAACGGAATCTATGGTCACAGAAAGCCTCCACAGCCCTGGCAGCCCACAACAAGAGCCTCGAATGATCACTGATGTCATAAAAAAAGAGTGTTAATTGTTAAAGGAACAGCAGTAGTCACTGTGCACTTGCTCCCCAGGTAGGACCTCTGTCCCTATTGAATCACAATATGAGAATTGACTGCAAATTCTCTCCCCAAACTGTACTCTATATGTTGTGTGTGGGCATGGGGGCAAATTGTTGAAATCTATGACTAGCATGGAGTTGGTCCTCTGTATATAAAGTCATACTAAAAATAATCCATAATGAAGGAGATGGGAGAGGGAATGGGAGGTGGGATGGGAGCAGGGCGCGGGGCATGAGGGAAAGAACCACTGTATTCCTAATGTTGTATCTGTGTAAAAATGCACTCATTAAATTTAAAAATTAAAAAAATTCTCTCTCTCTCTCTCTCTCTCTCTCTCTGTGTGTGTGTGTGTGTGTGTGTGACTCTGACTTTCAAATAAAAAAAGGTCTTAAAGTTCATAGAAAATGCATTTTAGGAAACATCTATGCATGGGTTTCCAACTTTTGCACCAAAATAAAATTCTATTTCCATTTTCTAGAAACTTTTTTAAGAACCCTTGCATACATGACCATAGACAGTAGTTGATGAAAGTTAAAAAAAAAAAAACACAATGACTTGCTTCATCTTTAACTATTTCTTTTTCTGTTTCCTTAAATTCCTAGTTTAAATTTTCCTCCTAGGGGAATGTTTCGGAGATGGAGAAACTGTTAGAGGGAAACATGTAGCATTCAAAAAAATGTGTATGCTCTCCAAAGTATATTAAAGTTCAGATAGGTTCTTTCTGAGCAGAAATATCTGGTTTGCCTTGAAGGGAGGATTAAAGCTGCTGTAGCAGGAATATGATGAGAAAAAGTCAATCAGACAGACTTCTGGGTCTGATAGATGCATTGGTTGAAAGACAAGCTTTGTGGGGGAGAGAATTTCTTCAGCATTTATTGAGAGCCATCTTGGGACTAGATCATAATAAACAGTGGGGGCTGAGAAAATCAATAGGATGTGGAGAAGATTGGATGTGAGAAGTTTGTTACTCTAAAATACCTGAGAGGAGCCACTGAGGACGGAAGAAGTCAACTTTTGGCTCATACTGGAGATTCACAGTTTGAGATCCACTGGCCCTTCTGGCCTGGCGTCTGGTGGGGGCTGCCAGTGGTACAGTGTGAGCTGAAGAGTGATCATGTGGTTAGCCAGGAAGCAGGGAGACACAGGGAGCACACAGTCTACCTGTCCATTCTATGGGGGTCCCCTTATCTGTCCTGTGATTCAGCCACAGGGCTTCACCCCAACAACGTAACTCAATCCAGTCACTTGCCAAAGATGCCACCTTCAGATCCCATCATTGGATGGAGCCTCTACCATAATCCATCAGCCTTTAGCTCTGATCCATCTACTGCTAACCTAAGAGTTTGGGATTCAAAGGTGTGCATGAGTTTGAGAAGAAGAGTCCTGTTCAGTTCTTAAAGAGAAAACGGATGGAGGAGAAACGGGCAATGAGAAAGGCATCCTGGGCATTCCTCACTGGGCTGATGGCTGGAGGGGAGCCCTGGGGAACAGGTGGACACAAAAGGAAAGGGGTTTATGCCAGCCCCCTCTGGATCACCTCTCCCAGAGTTAGTGCATCTGTTGTGGTACATCCCTGAAGGAGAAGTTGGTAACAGGCCTGAGACTGCTCCTGGCTCTCCATAGCCTACAGGAGGTAGGTAGGGGTCTAGCAGTCCTTGAGTGGGTGTTTCTTCTACCTGAAGAAATTTGGGTCTTAGGGGAGGATGTCGGAGTCCCTGGAGCCAGATGTGAGGATGGAGAAACTATGGACGGAGAGAGTGGACAGCATGCTGGTGGCTGGTGACAGTGCTATCCCCAGTGGGCAGATGGAAGGGCTTGGTGAACCTCAGCCTTCACCAGTGTAGGGCATGGACCAGACCATAACTCTGCAGTAGAGAGGTGGCCCCTAGAATGAAGGTGGAGGGAGCTCTCTGGTCAAGGAAGTCATGCACTCATTTAACCTTTGCACTGGATAATAGCCTTCTGAAATAAGTAGTATCTTTTTTTAATTTTGTGGTTGAAGGAGCTGAAGCTCCTGAAGTTGAGGGCGATTGACCCAGGTTCACCCAGGGGCTAATAGACTCAGGGATGCAGTCGGCACTCTGCTTCAGTTCATCCCAGTGTCTAACCGCACCGGCTCTGCTCCTGTGAAGTTGATTTGTTCTCATTCCTACCCTTCAGTGTCTCATTTTCAAAAGAAGCACATAATTCTTCCACATTTATATGCCAAACAAACAGAAATGCAGTGTGGTTTAGCCCTGTGGTAACGACTCAATCAATCACCTTTTAATAAAACTGCTGAAGTAATCCCAATGAAAAATTCCACGCAGTATAAAATTGGCTACTGGGGAAACCCCTGATTAGTTATCCCTGTTGATTTTATGACTCATTCACTTGGCGTTTATTGGATATACATTTTAGATTCAGAAGTTAGTAGTTAAGCACAGAATATTGAGTTTTCAAATTCAATGAAGTTTGTTCATCTTCAATTTTTCTTTCACTTGCTTGTGATCAGAGTCTGAGTTTATTCTAGAACTTATATTTTACTCATTAAAATGGAAAAATGTAGTACATTTAATTACTTTAAAAAAAAATCTGTATTTCAAAGAGAATATGTGCAAGAGTGCTCTGTCTGCTGGCTTAGTCCCCAAAAGCCCACAACAGCTGGGCTGGGCTGGGCTGGGCTGAAGCTGGGAATCCGGAGTATAATCCAGGTCTCCCACATGGGTAACAGGAACCCAATTACTTTGGATATTGTCCGAAACCAGAGGCAAGCATCAAACCTAGGCGCAGATAAGGGATGCTGGTATCTTAATAGCCATTTGGAGCACTCGCCTCCAAGAAATTCTCAAGATTTTTGTCGTGTCCCCTAGTTTTTCCTAGTTAAAAAAAATAAACACTTGTTGACTTTTGGTTTCTGTTCCATATGTAAGAGCTTGGAAGTTGCCATCTGTCCATGCAACAAGTAGATAGCTGAAGTATTAGAAAAACGAAGTACTCTTCATGACTCTGCAAGGGAGAGGAGGGCACAAGGCAAATTGCTGCTCTCAAGATTGGAGAGCCAGACAGGAGACTGCAGAGAGTCTTGGCTTACCAGGCCAGAGTGGAAACTGCTGTGGGGACCCCTGCTGGAGTAGGAAAACCTAAACTGTCATGGACTATTTGCTGGTAGTTCCATGTAGAACCACTCCAAAGAGAACCCTTCCGTTTTGGGAGATTTATCTCCAGCAGCTTGATCAGGACCCACAGGAAGTGCCAGAAGAAAAATCCTCTTGTGCTTTGCACAGAGGGAGGGGGAAAGGAGTCATTTTGGGAAATAGACCAGTGCACCTTGTTCTTTGCATGACTTGCCCCCGGGAGACACTGGTTAATCACTGTAACCTGCTGGGCTGCTTTTAGAGTTTAACTGACCTGGGGGAAAGGAGGTGCCAAACTCCAGTCAGCCCCAGCCTTTCATGTGGGAGACAGGAAACACCCAGCTCCAGCCCTGTCTAGTTATCCTGTTCTACCTGAAGGGGAGAAGAAACACTGAGAAGCTCTTGTGAAGCGCACAGTCCAGAGGTACAGGCTCACTGAAAGATATAATAAGGCTATGGATCTCTCATTCTCTCTCCTCCACCCCTCAGAAAATTACAAGGCATACTAAAAGGCAGAAACAAATAGAAGAAACAGAGCAGTCCTCAGAAGCAGATATGGTAGGGACGCTGGAATTATCAGACCAGGATTTTAAAGCAGCTGTGATAATAGAGAGATGGAAACTATTAGAGAGGCTAACAGGTGAAGAATGCCATTGAGGGGCTGATGAGCACACTGGACACGTGTGAGGAAAGACTGTTTTGCTTGAAGATGTATCAACAGAGACTTGGAAAATGGAAAAGCAAACGGAACAAAGACTGAAAAGCACAGAATATCCCAGGATGTGGAACACCTAAAGACGTAATGGCAGAGGCCGGGGCTGTGGCATAGCCAGTAAAGCCGCCGCCTGCAGTGCTGGCATCCCACATGGCTGCTGGTTTGCCTTCCGGCTGCTCTACTTCTGATCGTGCCCTCTGCTGTGGCCTGAGAGCAGTGGAAGATGACCCATATCCTTGGGTCTCTGTACCAGTGTGAGAGACCTGGAGGAGGCTCTAGGCTCCTGGCTTTGGATCGGCACAGCTCCAGCTGTTACAGCCATTTGGGGAGCAAACCAGCAGATGGAGGACCTCTGTGACTCTGCCTTTCAAATAAATCTAAAAAAAGTGATGGGAATAGCAGGAGAATAAAGAGAAAAGAACAGTAGAAATACTTAAAATGGTAATGACTGAGAATTTCTCCTCGTTAATGGGAGACTACAAACCACTGATGTGGGAAGCTCAGAATGCCATGCAGGATAAATGTCCAAAACCTACACCTAACACATGGTTTTTAAAGATTTATTTTTATTTATCTGAAAGAGTGAGGTAGAGGCAGAGAGGTCTTCCTTCTGCTGGCTCACTCCCGAAATGGCCACAGCAACCAGGGCTGTTCCAAGTCAGAACCAGGAGCTTCTTGAGTTTCCCATGTGGGTGCAGGGACCCAAGCACCTGGGCCACCTTCCACTGCTTTCCCAGGTACATTAGCAGAGAGCAGGATCAGAAGTGGAACAGCCAGGACTTGAACCAGTGTCCATATGGGATGCTGGCACTGCTGGCCAGGACTTTAATCTGCTGAGCCACAGCACTGGCCCCTAGACACATTCTTGAACTGTAGAAAAATCACTTTAAATGTAAATATAGATATAGATCAAAGGAGATGGGGCTGGCATAGTGGCATAGCAGGTTAAGCTATCACTTGCAGTGCCGGCATCTCATATGGTCGTGAGTTTGAGCTCTGTCCACTTCCAATCTGGGTTCCTGTTAATGCTCCTGGGAAAGTAGCTGAGGACAGCCCAAGTGCTTGGGCCCCTGCACCCATGTTGGAGACCCAGAAGAAGTTCCTGACTTTGGCTTGACCCAGCCCTGGCCATTGCAGTCATGTGGGCAGTTAACAAGTCAATGGAAGACCCCCCCCCCCCCTTTCTCTGTAATTCTGCCTTTCAAATATTTTTTTAATAAGTGGATAGGGAAAAATATAGTATAACACTGTGGAAAGAAGCTGGGAGTAGCTAATTTCAAAGCAAGGAAGTTCAGGGATAAAGAAGAATATCACTTAATAACAGAGGAGTCAGTTCTCCAGGAAGACAGAATCATTTTTAATGTGTATGCCCTTAACAATTGTGTCAAACTATGTGAGGCAAACAACTAATAGTGGATTCATCTATTTCTCCTTGTATTTCTATCATTGTTTAGGAACTTAAATGCTCCTATATCACAAATGGACAGATCCAGCAGGCAGAAAATCAACAAGGAAATAGCTGGACTAAACACCATCAATCATCTGGATATGATCAATATCTATAGACTGCTTCACCCAAACCCAGCAGAATACACATCTTCTTAGGCTCATATGGGACATTCACCAGGATAGACCACATACTGGGACATTACACAGACCTTAACATAAAAATGTCTCACTTCTGACCACAAAAGAATATTAGAAATCAAGAATAGAACGACAAACCTCCAAATACATGGAGATGAAAAAGTCTAAACACACGGCTTAAAGACGAGATCTCAAGAGAAAAGTAAAAATTTTTGAAATAAAAACACCATTTACCAAATTATGTGCGATGTGTGAAAGCAGTGCATGGAGGGAAACTTACAGCATTGAATGCATGTATTAGAATGCAAATAGTAGAAATTGAATGCATATATTAGAAAAGATCTAAAATCAATCATTGAGTTTCTACCTTAGGAAACTAGAAAAATATGAGTGAATTAAAGCTAAAGTAAGCAGATAAAAGGAAAGGCTAAGAATTAGAGAAATCAATGAAATTGGAAACAAGAAATTGACAGAGAAAATCAATGTAGCTAAGTCTCTAGCCAGGCCAAGAAAGAAAAAGTGACACAAGTTACATCAGAAATGAAAGAGGGAACATTATTATAGCTTTATGGGCATTAAAAGGATAATAAAAGAATACTCTAAACAAGTCTATGGCCACGAATTTGATAGCCTAGAGGAAATAGACCAATTCCATGAAAATTAGAGGTTGCTGAAACCCATGCAAGAATAAACAATTTGAATGGTCTTTTATCCAACACACAGAATCAGTAATTATTAAACTTTTCAAAACCAGAAAGCAAACTTGGTGGGCCTTGTGGTACAGTGGGTTATACTGCTGCTTGGGATACACACATCCTATATTGAAGTGACTGGGATCAAATGCTGCCTGTGCTTCCAATCCAGTTTCCTACTGATGAACACCTTGGGAGGCAGCAGATGATGGCTTAAGGGCTCCTGCTCAAATTGGTGAGACCTGGAAGGAGCTCCTGGCTCCTAGTATTGACTGGTTCAGCCATGGCTGAGGAGGGCATGTGGGGAGTGAACCAGTGGATAGAAGCACATTCTCACTTGCTGGCTCTGTCTTCCCCATTTTCAAATAAAAATAAAGTTTAAAAAAAAAAGTATGCCCAGATGGGTTCATAGGAGAATTCTATTAAACATTTAAGGAAGAGATGATACCGATTCTCTGCAATCTCTTCCAGACGATAGAAGCAGAGGAAATAATTTCTAACTCATTCTATGAGTATAGTATTACATGAATAACAAGACCAGGCAGACATTGCAAGAAACAAGAACTATAGACAAATATCACCACTAGCGTAGAGGCAAAAATCCTCAACAAAATATTAGCAAATGGAACTCAATAATATATGAAAAGAATTATGCACCATGACCAATTATTTTTTTTGAAATTTTAAAACAATTTAAGTTATACCAGTTTCATGTATTTATATATATAGATTTAGGAACATAGTGATACTTCTTCCCCATCCTCCCTTCCACCCATGCTCCAACCCTTATTTTTTTTCAAAGACACATAAAAGTGTTCAATATGTTTTAATGAAATTGGCAAGTATGACAAACAGGTCTTAAGATGAACCAAAATAACATTTTGAGCATATAGACCAAAAACAGCAAACATTTATGACAGTTCAGTAGTGTCGTTGAAAATGTACTATGTAGTAAAGAATATTTTTCTTTCCAAAATTTTCTTCAAATTGAACAGGCAAAGAGTCTTATTTATAATACATAGTTCTTTAAAAGATTTATTCACAAAGTAAATGAAATAAAATGAATGTAATGAATGATATCTGAAGTCTAAAGGCAACATAACTGATGAATTAATGAATTTTATGGGTAATTGAAAAACAGGATAGCAACACAATAGTGTATATAATGAATCAGACAATTTTCAAATATATCAACTAGTTGCTATAAAACAATACTGATTAATGAATAACAGATACACTACTTTTAAATATTACATGTAGAGTTAACATTAATTTTATGTTTTTTAGAATAAGTTTTTTTAAGGAAGCTTTTATTTAATGAATACAAATTTCATAGGTATGTAGTGGTTCTTTCTCCCACTCCCATCCTACCTCCTGTTCCCTCTCCCATCCCATTCTTCATTAAGATTAGTTTTTAATTACCTTTATATACAGAAGACCTATTCTATATTAAGTAAAGATTTCAACAATTTGCATCCCTACCATACACACAAAGTATAAAGTACTGTTTGAGAAGTTTTATAGTTAATTCTCATAGTATCATTCATTAAGGATAGAGGCTCTACATGAGGAGTAAGTGCACAGTGACTCCTGTTTTTTTGTTTTAAAGATTTATTTGAAAGAGTTACACAGAGGAGAGGCAGAGAGAGAGAGAGAGAGAGGTCTTCCATCCATTAGTTCACTCCCCAGTTGGCTGCAACGGACAGAGCTGGGCCGATCTGAAGCCAGGAGCTTCTTCCAGGTCTCCCTTGTGGGTGCAGGGGCCCAAAGACTTGGGCTATCATGTACTGCTTTCCCAGGCCACAGCAGAGAGCTGGATTGGATGTGAAGCAGCCAGAACTTGAACCAGAGCCTATATGGGATTCTGGTACTGTAGGCGGTGGCTTTACCCGTTACGCTACAGCACTAGGCCCAACCTATTATTGATTTAACAATTAACACTCTTATTTATGATGTCAGTGATCACCCGAGGCTCTTGACATGAGCTGCCACAAACTCTGACCATGATCAATTATTTATCCAAGTTACTCAGAGCTGGTTCAGCACTCAAAAAGTCTATTACATCAACAGATGAAAAAGGAATATACATGATATCAATGCATTGAGAAAACACATTTGATAAAACCCAATACAGTTTATGATTAAACTCTCAGTACATTAGGAATAGAGGAGAACATCCTTAACTTAGTAAAGAAAAACTCGAGGCTTTTTTGTTCAAATCGAGAACAAGGAAAGTATCTTATGTCTGCCACTGCTTTTCAACATTTTACTGAAGTCCCAGCTAATGCAATAAGACAAGAAAATAAAAGGTATATTATTGGGAAGTAAGAACTAAAACTCTGTGCTCCTAATTGTCATTGAACATCCAACATAATGAATAAAAAATATCTGGTGCTAGTAAGCAATTACAGCAAAGTGTCAGGATGCAAGGTTGATATAAAATGTCAGTCTCTTTCCTATCATCCAGCAGTGAGCAAGTGGAATTTGAAATTCAAAGTTCAATACCATTTACAATTAGCATCCACCAAAATGAAATATCTAGGTGTAAATATAATAAAAATAGAATATTTTAAAAGATTTGTTTGAAAGTCAGAGAAAGATCTGTCTGCTGGTTCAGTCCCCCATTGGCCACAACAACCAGGCAGGAGCCAGGAGCCAGGAGCTTCGTCTCGTCTCCCACGTGGGTGGGAAGGGCCCAAGTACTGGGGCCATCTTTCTCTGCTTTCCCAGGTGCGTCAGCAGGGAGTTGGATCAGAAATGGAGCAGTTGGGACTTGAACCAGTGGCTGTGTGGAATGCTGGATCACAGGTAGTTCCCCAACCTGCTATGCCACAACACCAGCCCCCAAAATATTTATGTGAAAAAAACTGCAAAACTATTGGTTCTTCTCAGCTTCATCAATAGGTTCATTGCAGTCCCAATCAAAATCCCAGTAATTTATTTTATGGATATTGACAAGCTGATCCTGAAGTTTAAATAAAAAAAGCAAAAGACCTAAAGTAGCCAGCACAATATTGAAGGAAGAGAAAGATCTGACACTACTTGACTTCCAAATCTGCTATAAATTGTGATAATCAAGGCAACATGATATTGGCGAAAGAACAGACATATAGATAATGGAACTGAACAGGGGATCCAAAAGTAGATCCACATATATACAATCAACTGACCTTGACAAAGGAGCAGAGCTAATACAATGCAAAAAAACTAGACTTTTCAACAAATGGTCTGCAACAACTGGATATCCCCTTATACAAAAATGAATCTAGACAAGACTCTGTCCTTCACAAAATTATCTCAAAGTGGAAAATAGACCTAAATGTATAACACAAAGCTAAAAAGTCCTAAAAGAGATCAAAGGGGGAAATCAGGATGAACTCGGGTATCATAAAAATTTTTACATATAATACCAAAGGCATAATTCATTAAGGGAATAATTGATAACTCAGACTTGAAAAAAACTAAAAACTGCTATGTGAAAGACAATGGTAAGAAAATGAAAAGACAAGCCACGGACTGGGAGAAAATTTTTATTAAAGGTATATTGGGTCTGTCTGTTAACATAGCTGATAAAGGACAGTTATCAAAAATGCAAGCATACTTCAAAAAACTTTAAGAAATATAGTTAAAATATGTTTATTTTGGTGTGAAAACTATTGAAATCCATGAGTAAGTTTTTTCCCCCACATACTATAAACAAAAAAATGCACCAAAATAAACTCATGAACTTTCAATTCCATTTTCCATGAATTTTTTGAGGTACCCTTATATAGAAATTGCTCTTAAAAGTAAGAATAAGAACAAAACCAACCTGACTTAAAAATGGTCCTAAGTTGGGGCCAGCGCTGTGGCACGGCAGGTTAAAGCCCTGGCCTGAAGCGCCGGCATCCCATATGGGCGCTGGCTTGAGACCCGACTCCTTCACTTCTAATCCAGCTCTTTGCTGTGGCCTGGGATAGCAGTAGAAGATGGCCCAAGTCCTTGGGACCCTGCACCCATGTGGTGTGGGAGGTCTGGAAGAAGCTCCTGGCTCATGGCTCTGGATGGGTGCAACCCCGGCCATTGTGGCCAATTGGGGAGTGAACCAGCCGATGGAAGACCTCTCTCTCTCTCTCTCCTCTCTCCTCTCTCTCCTCTCTCTGTGTAACTCTGGTTTTCAAATAAATAAGTCTTTTTTAAAAAAAAAATGGGCCTAAGTTTTAAGAGGCACCTCTGCAAAGAAGTTATAAAGATGGTAAATAAGCCTATGAAAGATGTTCCACATCATATGTCTCTGGAAATGCAAATTAAGATGACAATAAGACATTCCTCTACACCTCTTAAAATGGCCAAAATCTGCAACAGAAACCACACCAAATGCTGGCTAAAATAAAGCAACAGGAACTTTCATTCATTGCTGGTGGGAATGCAAGAAACAGTTTAGCCACTTTGGAAGACAGCTTGCCAGTTTCTAATAAAAAACTAGGCATACTCTTAACCGTTTAACCCAGCAGTTGTACTTCTTGGTATTTACCCAAAGGAGTTCATAACCCATTTCCATTAAAAAAAAAAAAAACCTACACAGAGATATATCTTTCATTCATAACTACCAAAACTCAGAAGCAACTGAGATGTCCTTTGAAGTAATTGGATAAACTTAATTTGAACTTTCTTTTTAAATTTTTGTTATTTTCATTTTATATGAAAGGGAGAGATTTTTTTTTAGTTTGCCTATATTTTTTTAACTTTTATTTAATGAATATAAATTTCCAAAGTACAGCTTATGGATTACAATAGCTTCCCCTCCCCCCCCGCCCATAACTTCCCTCTACCCACAACCCTCCCTTCTCCCACTCCCTCTCCCTTTCCATTCACATCAAGATTCATTTTCAATTATCTTTATATACAGAAGATCAATTTAGCATATATTAAGTAAAGCTTTCAACCATCTGCACCCACACAGAAACACAAAGTGTAAAATACTGTTTGAGTACTACTTATAGCATTAAATCACAATGTACAACATATTTAGGACAGAGATCCTACATGAGGAGTAAGTGCACAGTGACTCCTGTTGTTGACTTAACAAATTGACACTCTTGTTTATGGCGTCAGTAATCCCCCTAGGCTCTTGTCATGAGTTGCCAAGGCTATGGAGGCCTTTTGAGTTTGCTGACTCTGATCATATTTAGACAAGGTCATAGTCAAAGTGGAAGTTCTCTCCTCCCTTCAGAGAAAGGTACCTCCTTCTTTGATGACCTGTTCTTTCCTTCTTTCCACTAGGATCTCACTCGTGGAGATCTTTCATTTAGGTTTGTGTTTTTTTTTTTTTTTTTTTTTTTTTTGCCACAGTGTCTTGGCTTTCCATGCCTGAAATACTCTCATGGGCTTTTCAGCCAGATTCGAATGCCTTAAGGCGTGATTCTGAGGCCAGAGTGCTGTTTAGGAATCCGCCATTCTATGAGTCTGCTGTGTATCCCGCTTCCCATGATGGATCGTTCTCTCCCTTTTTATTCTATCAGATAGTATTAGCAGACACTAGTCTTGTTTATGTTATCCCTTTGACTTTTAGTCCTATCATTATGATCAATTGTGAACAGAAATTGATCACTTGGACTTGTGGGATGGCATTGGTACATGATGCCTTGATGGGATTGAATTGGAATCTCCTGGCACGTTTCTAACTCTACCATTTGGGGCAAGTCAATTTGGGATTGAGCATGTCCCAAATTGTACATCTCTTCCCTCTCTTATTCCCACTCTTATATTTAACAGGTATCCCTTTTCAGTTAAGTTTCAACACTTAAGAATAAATGTGTATTAATTACAGAATTCAACCAATAGTATTAAGTAGAACAACAAAATACTAAAAGGGATAAAATATTAAGTTGTTCATCAACAGGGCAAGGGCTGATCAAGTCACTGTTTCTAATAGTGTCCATTTCACTTCAACAGGTTTCCTTTTTGGTGCTCAGTTGTCACCGATCAGGAAGAACATATGATATTTGTCCCTCTGGTACTGGCTTATTTCATTCAGCATAATGTTTTCCAGATTCCTCCATTTTGTTGCAAATGACCGGGTTTCATTGTTTTTGACTGCTGTATAGTATTCTATAGAGTACATGTCCCATAATTTCTTTATCCAGTCTATTGTTGACGGGCATTTGGGTTGGTTCCAGGTCTTAGCTATTGTGAATTGAGCTGCAATAAACATTAATGTGCAGACAGCTTTTTTGTTTGCCAATTTAATTTCCTTCGGGTAAATTCCAAGGAGTGGGATGGCTGGGTTGTATAGTAGGGTTATATTCAGGTTTCTGAGGAATCTCCAGACTGACTTCCATAGTGGCTTAACCAGTTTGCATTCCCACCAATAGTGGGTTAGTGTCCCTTTTTCCCCACATCTTCGCCAGCATCTATTGTTGGTAGATTTCTGAATGTGAGCCATTCTCACAGGGGTGAGGTGAAACCTCATTGTGGTTTTGATTTGCATTTCTCTGATTGCTAGTGATCTTGAACATTTTTTCATGTGCCTATTGGCCATTTGGATTTCCTCTTTTGAAAAATGTCTATTGAGGTCCTTGGCCCATCTCTTAAGTGGGTTGTTTGTTTTGTTGTTGTGGAGTTTCTTGATCTCTTTGTAGATTCTGGTTATTAATCCTTTATCAGTTGCATAGTTTGCAAATGTTTTTTCCCATTCTGTAGGTTGCCTCTTCACTTTCCTGTTTCTTTTGCAGTACAGAAACTTCTCAATTTGATGCAATCCCAATAGTTAATTTTGGCTTTGACTGCCTGTGCCTCTGGGGTCTTTTCCAAGAAGTCTTTGCTGGTGCCGATATCTTGCAGGGTTTCTCCAATGTTCTGTAGTAATTTGATGGTGTCGGGTCGTAGATTTAAGTCTTTAATCCATGTTGAGTGGATTTTTGTGTAAGGTGTAAGGTAGGGGTCTTGCTTCATGCTTCTGCACATGGAAATCCAGTTTTCCCAGCACCATTTATTGAATAGACTGTCCTTACTCCAGGAATTGGTTTTAGATCCTTGATCAAATATAAGTTGGCTTTAGATGTTTGGATTGATTTCTGGTGTTTCTATTCTGTTCCATTGTTCTATCCATCGGTTTCTGTACCAGTACCATGCTGTTTTGATTACAACTGCCCTGTAGTATGTCCTGAAATGTGGTATTGTGATGCCTCCGGCTTTGTTTTTGTTGTACAAGATTGCTTTAGCTATTCGAGGTCTCCTGTGTCTCCATATGAATTTTAGAATCGTTTTTTCAGATCTAGAGATCTTTCAACCAGTGGTTTGTCCCTCAAATACCCACAACAGCTAGGGCTGGACTAGGCCATGCCAGGAGCCTGGAACTCCATCCGTGTTTCCCAGATCTTTGGCAGGGACCCAAGTACTTGAGCCAGCACCTGCTGCTTCCCAGGGTGTGCATTAGCAGAAAGTTGGCCGGGACTTGAATCCAGGTACCCCAATGTGGAGTGCAGGCATCCCAAGCAGTGGTTTAACTAATGTACCAAACATCCACCCCTCATCTGCACTTTGAATTTCTCTTGGAAAATGTATTTTGCCAACTTAGAAATAAGGTCAAGGTTTCTGTGTTGTGAATTATGCTGATGCTTTCATAAGTCTGATGTGTAGGGTTTTGGAATGTACCCTTGTAAAAGTATAAGGAACTCAGTAGAATTGTTTGCTTAATTTAGAAATTCATGAGTGTTAACAAATTTGAAAATATTAAAAATGTCTACAGACATACGTAGCATGAGGTAAACTCTCTACATTTGTCTTTCAAATTGTAGGAGCCAATATGATATGCAGTGTTTCTTGTATGGCACAAACATGGATACTGCCTGGCCTGGGTTTTGAAATATGAGGATTAAGGCTTGGTAAATGCTTTTGCTGAACACTGATAGTAGTTATGATCTTTGAACCACGACAGCAAGACTTCATCCATGATCCTAAAAGGATTATGTTCTTACCATTAGGGAGTTAAATGCAATGAGTCTAGGAAACAAAATATTATCTTTCTCAAGAAAAATAACACCCTAGTAACATGCAAATTCTACAGAAGTTAGAATATGCCAAGACTTCTCATTTAGCTGATTATTTATTTTTGGATTTATATAATGCTTGCTGTTATTCAGTGAATCTTTTATAATACTGTCCTTATATGAACTTTACACTGAGCTGAGAAAATCTGATATTCTACCAGTTTGTCACATGCAATTCAGGATTTTAATCTTTTGTGTCAGTTGTTCTTTTAAAAGTTATTTTAATTGTACATTATGGGGTATGGTAGGATAATTCAGTGTATGTATTCAGTGGGTGGTAATCACATCAGGTTAATTAGCATCTCCATCTCCTTGACCATTAAAAATTTCCTTAACACTTGACATTTATTTGTGGGGTACAGTGTGATATTTCAATAAATGTATAGAATATGGACTGATTAAATCAGGGTGATAACACTTCTTTCTTGTCATTACTTTGGAGCCTTCAAGCTCCTCCCTTCTATTTGTTTATCAAATATAGGTTATTACGGACTCGAATCACCTTTTTGTCTTAGAGAACATTGGAACTTTTTCTGATTGTTTTGGTATCCATTATCCAACTTCCTTCTGCCTCCCTCCTCAGCCTTCCTCGTGCCTAATAATCAGTATTCTACATTCGTATCAACATTTTTTTGCCTTCCACATAGGAGAATATGTATTATTTGTTTTTATGTCTGATTTCTTTTTTTTTTTTTTTGACAGGCAGAGTGGACAGTGAGAGAGAGAGACAGAGAGAAAGGTCTTCCTTTTTGCCGTTGGTTCACCCTCCAATGGCCGCTACGGCCGGCACGCTGCGGCCGGCGCACTGCGCTGATCCGGAGGCAGGAGCCAGGTGCTTATCCTGGTCTCCCATGGGGTGCAGGGCCCAAGTACTTGGGCCATCCTCCACTGCACTCCCTGGCCACAGCAGAGAGCTGGCCTGGAAGAGGAGCAACCAGGACAGAATCCGGCGCCCCGACCGGGACTAGAACCCGGTGTGCTGGCGCCGCAAGGCAGAGGATTAGCCTAGTGAGCCACGGCGCCGGCCTATGTCTGATTTCTTTTACTTAATATCATGTCCTCCAGTTCCATCCATTTTGCGGCAAATAATATTCCTCTTACGATTGAATAAAATTACACTGAATATACAAGGGTACCTTAAAAAGTTCATGGGAAATGAAATGAAATTTTGTTTTGGGGGTACAAAAAATTTGGAAATCCGTGCATAATTGTTTCATAATGTGCATTTTTCCATGAACTTTTTGAAGACCCTGCATGCATGGACTTAAACAATTTTTGCACTAAACATATCTTTATTTTTTTTTATTTGGGGGAGTATGCAAATTCCTATGTGCTGGTTGACTTCCCAGATTCCTGCAATAGCAAGGGCTGGGCTGGAGCCTCCTGGAAACTCAATCCAGGTTTCCCACATGGGTGACAGGAACCATCCTGCTGTGTTCCAGGGTCTGCATTAGCAGAAAACTGGAATGAGGATCCAGAGCAAGGTATTGAACAAAGGTACTTTGACGTGGGACTTGAGTGTTCTAATGGGCAGCTTCCCTGCTAGGCCAAGGGCCTATTGCTTTTGATCTATTTGGATCATTTGCCCATTTTAAAACTAGATTATTTACTTTTTACTATTGAGTGGTTTGGGATAATTAAATATTCTTTTTTTTTTTTTTTTTTTTTTTTTTTGACAGGCAGAGTGGACAGTTAGAGAGAGACAGAGAGAAAGGTCTTCCTTTTGCCGTTGGTTCACCCTCCAATGGCCGCTGTAGCCGGCGCACTGCGGCCAGTGCGCTGCGGCTGGCACACTGCGCTGATCCAAAGGCAGGAGCCAGGTGCTTCTCCTGGTCTCCCATGGGGTGCAGGGCCCAAGCATTTGGGCCATCCTCCACTGCACTCCCTGGCCACAGCAGAGAGCTGGCCTGGAAGAGGGGCAACCGGGACAGAATCCAGCGCCCCGACCGGGACTAGAACCCGGTATGCCGGCGCCGCTAGGCGGAGGATTAGCCTATTGTGCCACGGCGCCGGCCCTAAATATTTTTTTAAAAATGTTTATTTTCATTTACTTGAAAGAGACTGAGACTGTTTGAGATTGATCAATTGGCTTTCTATCTACTGGCTCATTCCTCAAATGCCCACAACAACCAGGGCTGGGCCAGGCGGAAGCCAGGAGGCAGGAACTCTAACTAGGTCTTCCACATGGGTGGCAGGGACACAAACACCTGAGCCATCATCTGTTGCTTTCCAGCATGCACCAGCAGGAAACTGGATGAGAAGCAGAAGAGCCAGGACTGGAATTCCTCACTCTGTTATGGGTTGTGGGCATCCAAGGGTGGGGCTTAACTCACTACACCACAACACCCACCCCATTGTATGTTCTGAATATTAATCCTTTGTCAGATGTATGGTTTGCAAAATGTTCTTCTGTTCTGTCACTTGTCTCTTCCCTCTGTTGACTCCTTTGCTGTGTAGAAACTTCTTAGTTTGGCCGGCGCTGCGGCTCACTAGGCTAATCCTCCGCCTTGCGGCGCCGGCACACCGGGTTCTAGTCCCGGTCGGGGCACCGATCCTGTCCCGGTTGCCCCTCTTCCAGGCCAGCTCTCTGCTGTGGCCAGGGAGTGCAGTGGAGGATGGCCCAAGTGTTTGGGCCCTGCACCCCATGGGAGACCAGGAGAAGCACCTGGCTCCTGCCATCGGATCAGCGCACGGCCATTGGAGGGTGAACCAACGGCAAAAGGAATACCTTTCTCTCTGTCTCTCTCTCACTGTCCACTCTGCCTGTCAAAAATTGAAAAAAAAAAAAGAAAGAAACTTCTTAGTTTGGTACAACTCCTTTTATCTATATGTACTTTTGTTGCCTGTGCTTTAGGGATTTTATCCGTAAAACCATTACTCAAGCTAATGTCTTGAATTGCTTCTTTATGTTTTCTCCTAGTAGTTTCCTAGTTTTTGGGTCTTTGATCCATTTTGAGTTGACTTTTGTGTAGAGTGAGACATCAGTGAGAACAGTGTCTAGTTTGAGTCCTCCGCATATGGATATTCAGTTTCCCCTGTGCCAGTTACTAACATGACTGTTCGTTTTCCAGGACACGGCTTTGGCAATTGTGCCAAGAATCAGTTGGCTATGTATGTGTGGATACATTTCTGGCATCTCTATTCCATTGGTCTGTGTGTGTATGCTGTAGCTGTGTCTTAAAATCAAGTAGTGAGATCTTTCCACTGTGCACTTTTTGCTCCAGATTGCTTTGACTATTTGGAGTCTTCTTCCACATGAATTTTAGGATTGTTTTGTTCTAGAACTGTGGAAAGTCATTGGTATTTTACGGGGGTTGCATTTAATCTGTGTATCACTTGGGCATTTTAATTTTAATTGGTATTTTAATGATACTAATTCTTCCGATCCATAAACACGGGAAGTTTTGTGTGTGTCTTCAATTTCTTTCATAATGCTTCATCATTTTTATTGTAAAGTTCTATTGAATTTTCAGTTGAATTTATTTATAGATATTAATTTTTGTTGCTAGTATGAGAACTGCTTTCATAATTTTTTCCATCAAGTTCATTATTAGTGTGTAAAGTGCCATTGTTTTATGTTAATTTTGCATCGTTCAGTTTTACTGAGTTCATCTATCAATTATAGCAGTCTTCTCGTAGAGTCTTTATGTCTTTCTGTGTAAGGAACTGCATCATCTGCAAACAGGGATAATTTGCCTTCATTCTTTCTATCTGTATGAATTTTATGTATTTCTCTTGCCTAGTTGCCCTGGCTAAGATTCCCAGTACAACATAAAAAAGAACAGTGACAATGGACATCCTTGTCTGGCTCCAGATCTTAGAGGGAGCCATTCAGTCTGATGTTGGCTATGGGTTTGTTAAAAATAGCCTTTATTCTGTTGAAGTATGCTCCTTTTATACTTTGTGTTCAGAATTTTGATTGTGAATAGATGTGGAATCTTGAGTATTTTTTCTACATTAGTTGAAATGATCTTTTTTTTTTTTTTTAAGATTTTATTTATTTATTTGAGAGGTTGAGTTACAGACAGTGAGAAGGAGAGACAGAAAGGTCTTCTGTCCATTGGTTCACTACCCAGATGGCCGTAATGCCAGAGCTGCACTGATCCGAAGCCAGGAGCTTTTTCCAGGTCTCCAATGAGGGTGCAGGGGCCCAAGCACTTGGGCCATCTTCTGCTTTCCCCAGCCATAGCAGAAAGCTGGATGGGAAGGAGAGCAGCCGGAACTCGAACCAGCGCCCATATGGGATGCTGGTGCCACAGGCGGAGGATTAACCTACTGTGCCACAGTGCCGGCCCTGATCATACGTTTTTTATCCTTGATTCTGTCGATATGATTGTGTTTATTTTATTTTATTTATTTATTTTTTTTGACAGGCAGAGTGGACAGTGAGAGAGAGAGAGACAGAGAGAAAGGTCTTCCTTTTGCTGTTGGTTCACCCTCCAATGGCCGCCGCGGTAGCGCGCTGCGGCCGGCGCACCGCGCTGTTCTGATGGCAGGAGCCAGGTGCTTCTCCTGGTCTCCCATGGGGTGCAGGGCCCAAGCACTTGGGCCATCCTCCACTGCACTCCCTGGCCACAGCAGAGAGCTGGCCTGGAAGAGGGGCAACCGGGACAGGATCGGTGCCCCGACCGGGACTAGAACCCGGTGTACCGGCGCCGCAAGGCAGAGGATTAGCCTAGTGAGCCGCGGCGCCGGCCGATTGTGTTTATTGATTTACATATATTGAACCATCTCTGCATCTCAGGGATAAATCTCAGTTGATCATGGTGAAAAATATTTTTATGTATTGTTGGCTTCGATTTGCTAGTATTTTTGTGGAAAATTTTTGCATCTGTGTTCATCAGAGAGGCTGGCCTATTGTTTCCTTTGTATGTTGTGCCATTCTCTGGGTTTACTATCAGGATAACACTAGTCTCAAAAAATGAGTTTCTAAAGGTTCCCTTGTTTCCAGGTTTTTGTAGTAGTTTGAGAAAAAATGGTGTTAGTTCTTCCTCAAAAGATACGTGGAACTCAGTGAAGTCATCTGGCCCTGGGCTTTCCTTTGTTGGGAGATTTTTAATTACTGAGTTGATCTCATTTCTTATTAATAGTCTGTTCAGGTTACTTATTTTTTGTTTATTTATTTAATAGGCAGAACTAGGAGGAGAGACAGTAATATTCTATGTACTGCTTCACTTCCCAAATGGCTACAATGGCCAGGCCTGGGCCAGACCAGAGTAAGGAGCCAGGAGCTTCTTCTGGGTCTCCCATGTGGGTACATGGGCCCAAGTGCTTAGCCCGCCTTCTACTGCTTTCCCAGGCACATTAGCTGGGAGTTGGATCGGAAGTAGAGCAGCCGGGTCTCTAACTGGCACCCTTATGGGCTGCTGGCATCACAGGTGGAGGCCTATCCCACAGTGTTGCTCCACCACCATGCTGGCCCCCTATCAGGTTTTCAGTGTCTTCATGTTTTAATTTTGATAAGTTATATGTATCCAGAATTTATATGTTTCTTCAAAGTTTCCAATTTATTATTATAAAATTGCTTATAATACTCCTTAATGATCCTCTGTATCTCTGTGGTTATTAGTTATATCCCTTTTGATCTCTAATTTTATTTGAATCTCTTTTTCTTCTTGGCTAGTCTAGATAAAGTTTTGTAAATTTTATTTATATTTCAAAAAACTCTTGATTTCATTGTTTTATTTCCTTGTCTCTTTTGTGTTTATTTCTCCTATTTCTTCGTTAATTCTTGTCCTCTGCTAATTTGGGGTTTGCTTTCCTAGCTCCATGAGATGCAACATTAGGGTTATTTGAAATCTTTCTATTTTTTTAAATACCCGAGGGTGGTTTTTTTTTTTTAAATAGATTTTATTTATTTATTTGAGAGGCAGAGATACAGAGAGAAGGAAAGACAGAAAAGTTTCCATCCGATGGTTCACTTCTCAGATGACCACAAAGGCTGGAACTGAGTAGATCCAAAACCAGGAGCCGGGAGCTTCCTCTGCATGTCCCACACCATCTTCCACTGCCTTCCCAGGCCATAAGCAGAGAGCTGGATTGGAAGAGGTGCAGCCAGAACATGAACTGGTGTCCATATAGGATGATAGTGCTGCAGGCAGAGGCTTAACATACTATGCCACAGTTCCGGCCCCAAAATCTTTCTATTTTTTATGTAGACATTTATCGCTACAAACTTCTCTCTTAGTATTATTTTCGTTGTTTTGGTATGTTGTATTTTCATTGTTTCAAGGAACTTTCAAATGTCCCTTTTATCTTTTTTTTTTTTAAAGATTGATTTATTCACTTAAGACGGTTAAAGGGGCCGGTGCTGTGGCACAGTGGCTTAACACCCTGGCCTGAAGCGCCAGCATCCATGTGGGCACCGGTTCGAGACACAGCTGCTCCACTTCCAATCTAGCTCTCTGTTATGGCCTGAGAAATCAGTAGAAGATGGCCCAAGTCTTTGGGCCCCTGCACTCACATGGGAGACCAGGAAGAAGCTCCTGGCTTCAGATTGGCACAGCTCTGGCCATTGCGCCCAATTGCGGAGTGAACTATCAGATGGAAGACCTCTCTCTCTCTCTCTCCCTCTCCCCCTCTCCCTCTCCTCTCTCTGTGTAACTCTGACTTTCAAATAAATAAATAAATAAATCTTAAAAAAAAAAAGAAAGTCAATTAGAGAGAATGGAAGAGAGAGGGAGGAAGGGAGAGCACGAGCGAGCACTCTTCCATCCACTGGTCCACTCCTCAGATGGCTGCAATGGCCAGGGCTGGGCCAGGCCAAAGTCAGGAGTCAGGAGCTTCATCTGGGTCTCCCCCATGGGTGGCAGGGGCCCAAGTACTTTGGCTATCTTCTGCTTTTCCTAGGCCATTAGCAGGGAGCTGGATCAGAAGTGGAACAGCCAGGATTCCAAAGGGCACCCATTTGGGATGCCAGCATTGTAAATGGTTGCTTTACCCAGTATGTCACAACACGAGCCTCAGATTTCTTTTTTCATTTCTTCAATGAACCATTTGGCATTCAAAAGCATGTTGTTCACTTTCCATGTATTTTTCTAATTTCTAAAGTTTCTTTCATTGTTGATTTCTAGTTTTATTCCATTGGGGTCAGCAAAGATGCACAATATGATCTTATATATTTAATTTGTTGAGATTTATAGCCTAATATATAGTATATATATTAGATAATATCTATATATCTCTCTGTGGGACATGAATCTGGGATGTTGGTACTGCAGGTGGACGCTTAACCTACTACACCACAGCGCTGGCTCAATTCATTTATATTTAAATGATTTATTTATTTGAAAGGCAGAGTGGTAGGGGGATAGAAGGGAGAGAGAGAGAGATCGATCGATCTCCCACTGATTAATTTTAACTTGGGATACCAGTTTTGCAGGTGTAGCTTCACCCACTGCAGCACAATACTGGCCTCACCCATACATTTCTGTATGTAAATGTCATGTATGCATCTTCTATGAAGTCACTCTGGTGATGAAGAATTCCCTCAGTTTTTGGTCATTTTGGGAAGTCATTATTTCTCCTTCATCTCTGAATGATAGCTTTTTCAGGCATCCTTTTGGTTGGCAAGTTTTTATTTTCTTTTAGAATTTGAATATATTATTCCCTCTTGGACTACAAAGTTTCCACCAAAAAAATCTGCTGTTAGTTTAGCCAGCAGGGTCCCTTAAGTATGACCTGATACTTTTCTCTTGCAGATTTTAGAATCCTTTGTGTTCTGTTTTTGAGAGTCTGTGTCACCATAAGGATATTTGCTGTTCATGTCTATTGAGGGTTCTATGGGCCCTCCTGTATTTGGATGTATACATATTCATCTAGATTGGGAAACTTTTCAGCTGTTGTTTCATTGAAGGGATTTTTCTCTCATCTCTTCCCCCAAAAATGAGTTGGCAGTTATCTTTGTTCTTTTTTATGTTAATTTTTTTGGGGGAGTCTGGGATATTTCAGGAGACCTATCTCCAAGTTTCAAATAGTTTTTCTAAAAATTTTTATTGTATTTATTTGAAAGGCAGAGTGATACACACACACACACACACAGAGAGAGAGAGATTGATTCCATCTGCTGGTTTACTCCCTGGACATAATGGCCAGGACTGGACAAGGCTAAAGAAAGGAACTTGAAACTCCATCAGGGCCAGGTTCTAAGTACATCGTGTGTGGCTTGCCCAGGCACCTTAGCAGGGAGCTTGATCAGAAGCAGATACCAATGTTGTAGGCAGCGGCTTAACCTGCTGTGCCACAGTGCTGGCCCCTAAATTCAGATATTCCTTCTTCTGTTTGATCTAGTCTGTTATTGAGGGTTTCAACTGTATTTTTATTTTTTCAATATCTCTATGTCTTTTCTGAATTTGTCCTCATTCAAATCATGCGTTTTTCTAATTTTGTTAAATGTTCTGTATTCTCTCATATCTCTTTGAATATCCTTATAATCACTGTTTTCCATTCTTTCTCAAACATTGCATCCATCTCCCTTGGAGTGTGTTACTAATGCATTATTGTGCTTATTTGAGGACATCATACTGCCTTGCTTTTCCTACTTTTGTCCTTTTGTGACATTTGTACACATGGTGGCTCGTTGTCAGTTGCTTTTAAAGGGTGGATCTTGTGGTAAAAACCTTTGTCTTGATGATATGTCTCTAAGTGTTAGTTTGGCCAGCTACTTTGGCTTTAGTTTCAGTTGCACACTCCAGTGTGGTCTCGCTATACTTTCTTCTGCTGTCATTGGTAGCAGCAGCAGTGGGAGTGTGGAGCGCTCCTCAGTCCTGGAAGGGTTGCACAGGTCTAGTGGCAGCTCACAGAGGCAGGGTGCAGGTGCACCGACCTGGAGTACTTGGGTGACACTAGGTCCTGGCAGGTATGTGAAGTGGGGACAGAATTACGGTATCCTGCAGCACCTGTGGGGACAGGACCAGAGTCACAGGAAAGTGTCAGGAAGTCTAGGCAGGGAATACCATTGTGGAAGCAGCCTGCTGAGGCAGAAGTAGGGCTGGGGCCTCAGATCTAACCTGTAGTCCTAGGAGGGTACATGCTCCCAGTAGTGCTTTGAGGATGCAGGGATGAGTTAGTAGTTCCTGCACACTCACAGGGGCTGGGATAGGATCCTGAGAGATGTGCTGACAGGCAGTCTGGGTGGGGTATGCAGTCCCAGTGACACCCTGTGGGTCTGGGGTCTCAGGCTGGCAGCCCTGGCAGGGTCCTGCAGGTGAGGGAGTGGTACAAGGGCCCACAGTGAGGTCATGGAAGCCCTGGTCAGCATCCTGTTACATGAGGGTCCAGTGGTGATGAGCACTGACCCAGGTAGCAGAGGAGAGGACAAAGTTGGGGGAAGAGACTCACAGCTGTAAGGGCAAGTGCCCCTTCTTCCTGGGTCCTGGGGCAAGATCACCTCTCTGTTCTGCCCACCTCCTCTCCCGCCCCAGCTCTTGTGGTGCAGAAAGCAGCATGGGCTCTGGTGCTGGGGTCACAGGTGTTGGGGTCACGGGTGTGCTGCTGGGTCTGGTTTGGTTTGGTCTGGTTTGTGAGGCTGTTGCCCCAGGGATGAGGACATGAAAGGGCTTCTTTCCCTTAGGGCAGAGTGGATTCCATGACAGTGACTCCTTTCCCAAGGCAGCATCCTGCTGCTGCCACCTGTCCTCTGGGGGGTGGGAGGGAGACGCCAGAGGTTCAGGAAGCTCCCTTTACTGAACTGCAAGCCTTGATGACTGTGCACATCTCTTGCAGCAAGGAATGCCTATGAAGGCTGCCCATGGAGCTGGCCCTGACGGGGCTCCCCTGCTTACCCCTTGCCCTACTGTGGGGATTTCCCCAGCTGTGGGACTGGGGTCACAGTTGCCGGCTGCTTTTGACCCTCTCTTTCTTTTGCCATCCCGACATTCCATGTCCTATGGGGTCCGCACATCTCCTTTGCTGAGTGCCAGTGTTTTCCCTTGGGTACTCATCTTGAAATGGCTTTGCTGTTTTTTTTTTTTTTAACTTTTATTTAATGAACATAAATTTCCAAAGTACAGCTCATGGGTTACAATGGCTTCCCCCTCCCAAAACTTCCCTCCCACCCACAACCCTCCCCTTTCCCACTCCCTCTCCCCTTCCAATCACATCATGATTCATTTTCAATTCTCTTTATATACAGAAGATCAGTTTAGTATAAATTAGGTAACGATTTCAACAGTTTGCCCCCATATAGCAACACAAAGTGAAAAAAAAAATACTGTTGGAGTACTAGTTATAGCATTAAATAAGAGTGTACAGCACATTAAAGGCAGAGATCCTACATATTATTTTTTTAAAAATTAATTAATTTTCTATGCCATTTCCAATTTAACACCAGGTTTTGTTTTTTTTTTTTTTTTCATTTCCAATTATCTTTATATACAGGAGATCGATTCAGTATATAATTAGTAAAGATCTCATCAGTTTGTACCCACGCAGAAACACAAAGTGTAAAAATACTGTTTCAGTTCTAGTTATAGCATCACTGCACATTAGACAACACATTAAGGACAGATCCCACATGGGATGTAAGTACACAGTGACTCCTGTTGCTGACTTAACAATTTGACACTCTTGTTCATGGCGTCAGTAATCTCCCTAGGCTCTAGTCATGAGTTGCCAGGGCTATGGAAGCCTTTAGAGTTCGCTGATTTTGATCTTATTCCGATAGGGTCACAGTCAAAGTGGAAGTTCTCTCCTCCCTTCAGAGAAAGGTACTTCCTTCTTTGATGGCCCCGTTCTTTCCACTAGGATCTCACTCACAGAGATCTTTCATTTAGGTCTTCTTCTTTTTTTCTTTTCCATGGTATCTTGGCTTTCCATGCCTACAATGCTCTCATGGGCTCTTCAGCCAGATCCGAAAGCCTTAAGGGCTGATTCTGAGGCCAGAGTGTTGTTTAGGACATCTGCCATTCTATGAGTCTGCTGTGTATCCCACTTCCCATGCTGGATCTTTCTCTCCCTTTTTGATTCTATCAGTTAGTATTAGCAGACAGTAGTTTTGTTTGTGTGATCCCTTTGTTTCTTAGACCTATCCAAGCCATCGAATGTGAACTGAAATTGATCACTTGGACTAGTGAGATGGCATTGGTACATGCCACCTTGATGGGATTGTATTCTAATCCCCTGGCACATTACTAAATCCATCATTTGGGGCAAGACTGATTGTGCATGTCCCAAACTGTGCATCTCCTCCCTCTCTTTTCCCACTCTGAAATTTAACAGGGATCACTTTTCAGTTAAAATTTAAACACCTAAGAATAATTGTGTGTTAATTACAGAGTTCAACCACTAGTATTAGAACAACAACAACAACAACAACAACAAATACTAAAAAGGATAAAGTGTTACATTGTACATCTAGAGTCAGGACAAAAGCTGATCAGGTCATTGTTTCTTATAGTGTCCATTTCACTTCAACAGGTTTCCCCTTTGGTGCTCAATTGTCGCCGATCAGGGAAAGCAAATGATATTTGTCTCTTTGGGACTGGCTTAATTCACTCAGCATGATGCTTTCCAGATCCCTCCATCTTGTTGCAAATGCCTGGGTTTCATTGTTCCTTACTGCTGTATAGTATTCTATGGAGTACATGTCCCATAATTTCTTTATCCAGTCTACTCTTGATGGGCATTTGGGTTGGTTCCAGGTCTTAGCTATTGTGAATTGGGCTGCAATAAACATTAATGTGCAGATGGCTTTTTTGTTTGCCAAATTAATTTCCTTTGGGTAAATTCCAAGGAGTGGGATGGCTGGGTTGTATGGTAGGGTTATGTTCAGGTTTCTGAGGAATCTCCAGACTGACTTCCATAGTGGCCTAACCAGTTTGCATTCCCACCAACAGTGGGTTAGTGTCCCTTTTTCCCCACATCCTCTCCAGCATCTATTGTTGGTAGATTTCTGAATGTGAGCCATTCTAACCGGGGTGAGGTGAAACCTCATTGTGGTTTTGATTTGCATTTCTCTGATTGCTAGTGATCTTGAACATTTTTTCATGTGTCTGTTGGCCATTTGGATTTCCTCTTTTGAAAAATGACTATTGAGGTCCTTGGCCCATCTCTTCAGTGGGTTGTTCTGTTGTTGTGGATTTTCTTGATTTCTATGTAGATTCTGGTTATCAACCCTTTATCTGTAGTATAGTTTGCAAATATTTTTTCCCATTCTGTCGGTTGCCTCTTCACTTTCCTGACTGTTTCTTTTGAAGTACAGAAACTTCTCAATTTGATGCAATCCCAAATGTTAATTTTGGTTTTGACTGCCTGTGCTCCTGGGGTCTTTTCCAAGAAGTCTTTGCCTGTATCTATATCTTGCAGGGTTTCTCCAATGCTCTCTAATAATTTGATGGTTTTGGGTCGTAGATTTAAGTATTTAATCCACGTTGAGTGAATTTTTGTGTAAGGTGAAAGGTATGGGTCTTGCTTCAAGCTTCTGCACGTGGAAATCCAATTTTCCCAGCACCATTTATTGAATAGACTGTCCTTATTCCAGGGATTAGTTTTGGATCTTTGATCAAATATAAGTTGGCTTTAGATGTTTGGATTGATTTCTGGTGTTTCTATTCTGTTCCATTGGTCTATCCATCTGTTTCTGTACCAGTACCATGCTGTTTTGATGACAACTGCCCTGTAGTATGCCCTGAAATCTGGGATTGTGATGCCTCCGGCTTTATTTTTGTTGTACAAGATTGCTTTGGCTATTCGAGGTCTTCTGTGTCTCCATATGAATTTCAGCATTATTTTTTCCAGATCTGAGAAGAATGTCTTTGGTATCTTGATTGGTATTGCATTGAATGTATAAATTGCTCTTGGGAGAATAGACATTTTGATGATATTGATTCTTCCAATACATGAGCATGGAAGATTTCTCCATTTTTTGGTATCCTCTTCCTTTTCTTTCTTTAAGGTTTTGTAGTTTTCATCGTAGAGATCTTTAACGTCCTTGGTTAAGTTTATTCCAAGGTATTTGATTGTTTTTGTAGCTATTGTGAATGGGATAGATCTTAGAAGTTCTTCCTCAGCCGTGGCATTGCCTGTGTATACAAAGGCTCTTGATTTTTGTGGATTGATTTTATATCCTGCTACTTTGCCAAACTCTTCTATGAGTTCCAGTAGTCTCTTAGTAGAGTTCTTTGAGTCCCCTAAATAAAGAATCATATCATCTGCAAAGAGGGATAGTTTGAGTTCTTCCTTCCCGATTTCTATCCCTTTAATTTCATTTTCTTGCCTAATAGCTCTGGCTAAAACTTCCAGAACTATATTGAATAGCAGTGGTGAGAGTGGGCATCCTTGTCTGGTGCCAGATCTCAGCGGAAATGCTTCCAACTTTTCCCCATTCAATAGGATGTTGGCCGTGGGTTTTTCATATATTGCTTTGATTGTATTGAGGAATGTTCCTTCCATACCCAGTTTGCTTAGAGTTTTCATCATGAAAGGGTGTTGTATTTTATCAAATGCTTTCTCTGCGTCTATTGAGAGAATCATATGGTTTTTCTTCTGCAGTCTGTTAATGTAGTGTATTACGTTGATTGTTTTGCGGACGTTGAACCATCCTTGCATACCAGGGATAAATCTTGGTCTGGGTGGATGATCTTTGGTCTGGGTGGATGATCTTTCTGATGTGTTGTTGCATTCTATTGGCCAGAATTTTATTGAGGATTTTTGCATCTATGTTCATCAGGGATATTGGTCTGTAATTCTCTTTCAATGCTGCATCTTTCTCCGGCTTAGGAATTAAGGTGATGCTGGCTTCATAGAAAGAATTTGGGAGGATTCCCTCTTTTTCGATTGTTCTGAATAGTTTGAGAAGAATTGGAGTTAGTTCTTCTCTAAATGTCTGGTAGAACTCAGCAGTGAATCCATCTGGTCCTGGGCTTTTCTTTGTTGGGAGGGCCTTTATTACTGTTTCAATTTCTGTGTCAGTTATGGGTCTGTTTAGGTTTTCTATGTCTTCCTGGCTCAATTTAGGTAGGTTGTATGTGTCCAAGAATCTGTCCATTTCTGATAGATTTTCCTGTTTGCTGGCATACAAGTCCTTGTAGTAATTTCTGATGATTCTTTTTATTTCTGTGGCGTCTGTTGTTATGTTTCCTTTTTCATCTCTGATCCTATTGATTTGGGTCTTTTCTCTTCTTTTTTTAGTTAGTTGGGCCAATGGGGTGTCAATTTTGTTTATTTTTTCAAAAAAACAGCTCCTTGTTTGGCTGATTTTCTGTAATGTTTTTTTGGATTCAATCCTGTTGATTTCTTTGATTTTAATTATTTCCCTTCTTCTACTGGGTTTGGGTTTGGTTTGCTGCAGATTTTCTAGATCCTTGAGATGACTTGAAAGCTCATCTATTTGGTGACTCTCCAATTTCTTGATGTAGGCACCTATTGATATAAACTTTCCTCTTAACACTGCTTTTGTTGTATCCCATAGGTTTTGGTATGTTGTGCTGTTATCCTCATTTACTTCCAGAAAATTTTTGATTTCTCTTTTAATTTCTTCTATGACCCATTGTTCATTCAGGAGCATGTTGTTCAATCTCCATGTGTTTGAACGTGCTCTGTGGATTCCCGAGTTGCTAATTTCCAATTTCATTCCTTTGTGGTCTGAGAAGTTGCATGGTATGATTCTAATTCTCTTGAATTTTCTGAGACTTGCTTTATGGCCTAGTATGTGGTCAATCCTAGAGAAGGTTGCATGTACTGCTGAGAAGAATGTAAAGTCCTTAGATGTAGGATGAAATGTTCTGTAGATATCTGTTAGATCCATTTGGGCTATAGTGTCATTTAAATCTGCTGTCTCCTTGTTGATCTTCTGTCCTGTTGATCTATCTCTGAGAGTGGAGTATTGAAGTCCCCCAGTACTATTGTATTGGGGTCTAAGTCTCCCTTTAAGTCCCTTAACAAGTCTTTTAAATAAGCTGGTGCCCTGTGATTAGGTGCATATACATTGATAATCGTTATATCTTCCTGTTGAATGGATCCCTTAATCATTAAATAGTGCCCCTCTTTGTCTCTCCTGACAGTTTTTGTGGTAAAGTTTATGTTGTCTGATATTAAGATGGCTACGCCCGCTCTTTTTTCATTTCTGTTGGCATGGTATATCTTTTTCCAGCCTTTCACTTTCAGTCTGTATGGATCATTGTTGGAAAGATGAGTTTCTTGTAAGCAGCAAAAAGATGGGTTTTGTTCCTTAACCCAGTCAGCCAATCGGTGTCTTTTAACCGGACAGTTCAAGCCGTTAACATTCAATGTGACTATTGAGAAGGAGTAACTTTGCCCTGCCATTTGCCAAAGATATTTTCTAATATCTGGTTTGAGATTCCTGTGATCTTTTGCTGTGGGGTTTCCTTCCTTTACCTTCTTTCATATTGGTGACCGTGTTTCTGTGTTTCTGTATGTAATACATCTTTAAGCATCTTTTGCAGGGCAGGATGAGTGGCAACAAATTCTTTCAATTTCTGTTTGCTGTGAAAGGTCTTTATTTCGCCTTCATTCACAAATGAGAGCTTTTCAGGATATAATATTCTGGGCTGGCAGTTTTTCTCTCTTAGTACCTGGGCTATATCTCTCCATTCTCTCCTGGCTTGTAGGGTTTCTGATGAGAAGTCAGCTGTAAGTCTAATTGGAGATCCTCTGAGAGTAATCTGGCGTTTTCTCTCTTGCACATTTTAGGATCTTTTCTTTGTGTTTCACTGTGGTGAGTTTGATTACAACATGTCGTGGTGAGGATCTCTTTTGGTCATGTTTATTAGGGGTTCTATGAGCTTCCTGTACTAAGATGCCTCTGTCCTTCTCCAAACCTGGGAAATTTTCTGCTAGTATCTCACTAAAAAGGCCTTCTAATCCTTTCTCCCTTTCCATGCCTTCAGGAACTCCTAGAACCCGAATGTTGGGTTTTTTAATAGTATCCTGTAGATTCCTGACAGTATTTTTTAGATTTCTTATTTCTTCTTCTTTTCTTTGATTTGACTGTTTCCTTTCCTGTTCTCTGTCTTCTAATTCCGATATTCTCTCTTCTGCTTCACCCATTCTGTTTTTAAGGCTCTCTAATGTGTTTGTCATTTGATCTATTGAGTTCTTCATTTCATTGTGGTTTTTTGTCACTATCTCAGTTTCCTGTTCTACTAGTTGTTTCATTTCATTTTGATTCCTCCTTAATATTTCATTTTCACAGGAGAGATTTTCTATCTTGTCCATTAAGGATTTCTGTAGTTCAAGAATTTGTTTTTGATAACTTCTTAATGTTCTTATCAATTTTTTGAGATCTGCTTCTTGCATTCCCTCTATCTCTTCATCTTCATAATCTTGCATTGGCGTGCCTTGTTCACTAGGGGGCGTCATAGTGTCTTCCTTGCTCTTGTTGCCTCGGCTTCTATGTTTGTTGTTTGGCATGTTGGAGATAATTTTTTTTTTTTTTTGCTGTGGTGTTTTTTTTCTCGTTATACTATTCCTCTAAGTGAGCTGCCTGTTTGTTGGAGCCTTAGGGGCTGTGATGGGTGTGGCCAGAGAGCTATGCTTCAGGTAAACTCTTCTGGTTTAAGGCTGTGTAAAGAGCATCCCAGATTGCTCACTCTTTTGCTCCTTGCTGGCTTGCTTTCTCTTTTTTTTTTTTTTTTTTGACTCAGTTGGGAGTGGAGTTGAGGGTAGTTGAAATCTGGCCTCTGTGAGTATTCGTTTGATCTACCCCTGGGACCACACACAGAGTTTATGCAGCCCTCAATGTGTTCTCCAGTTTCGGTAAAGTTACTGAGTTTGGCTGTGCTTTACATATGTAAAATCGCGGTGCTCTTTGTTTTGCTTGGTGAGTGAAGGGAGAGGCCTCTGTCCCCCCCCACCCCCCCCAGTTTTTCGGGTTTCTGAGGTCTTTGTCTTACCCTCCTCGGTTCCCGCGCTGGCGAGAATCTGTGGCTCTGGCTCCTCTCCCGCCGCTCGGCTCGTCTTGGTTGGTTTTCCATGCAGTGGGCTCCCTGTAAGTCCTCTGTGTCACATCCACAAGATCCGGAAGCGTTTCCTCTGCAGTTTTTTTCTTGAGTCTTTTCCTGAGGCTACAGTAATTCCACTTTTATGAAACTTTATTCTCCCAACCTAAAGGCGCACGTCCTCACTATCCACCATCTTGGCTCCGCCCCCCGCTTTGCTGTTTTTTTAAAGAAAACCTTTAGCCGGCGCCACGGCTCACTAGGCTAATCTTCCGCCTTGCGGCGCCGGCACACCGGGTTCTAGTCCCGGTCGGGGCACCGATCCTGTCCCGGTTGCCCCTCTTCCAGGCCAGCTCTCTGCTGTGGCCAGGGAGTGCAGTGGAGGATGGCCCAAGTGCTTGGGCCCTGCACTCCATGGGAAACCAGGATAAGCACCTGGCTCCTGCCATCGGATCAGCGCGGTGCGCTGGCCGCAGCACGCCTACCACGGCAGCCATTGGAGGGTGAACCAACGGCAAAACGAAGACCTTTCTCTCTGTCTCTCTCTCACTGTCCACTCTGCCTGTCAAAAAAAAAAAAAAAAAAAAAAGAAAAAAAAAAAAAAGAAAACCTTTAATATGATGTAATTTCAATTGAATGTAAGTACAAAGTTACAGCAGGATTGCAATGGCATTGCAGACATAGCCACCCCTAAGAACCAGGATCATCTGCGTGCTAGATTGCTGATTTCTCATCTGACCCCATCATGAGAACCACTTGGGGAGCTTTTAATGGTACAGATCTCAGGTTCCTTCTACTGTCAGCATCTCTGTGGGCAGGACATCAGGTTCAGTTTAAACAAGCTCCCCAGGTGATCCTGACTTGCTGCTGGGAGATTGACTTGGCAGCTGCTCAGGGGATCTGTTTCCTCTGCTCTCACCATGGAGGGTCTGGTCCAGGCTTTGCTGCAGAGGTCATCTCTGAGGATGATGGGAAGCCATTGAGGGCTCAAAAGCAAAAGGTGTCCTGATCATTTATTCAAGATGAATTATTTCATTCATATCTACCTGAAAGGCAATGTGAGAGTGAGAGAGACAAACAGAAAGATCTTTCAACCGTTGGTTCACTGTTCAAATGCCCTCAACATCCAGGGCTGGGTCAGGCTGAAGCCAGGAGCCCGGAACTCCATCTGGGTCTTCCACATGGATGGCAGAAGCCCCAGCACTTGAACAGTCATCTGTTGCCTCTCAAGATGCATTAGTAGGGAACTGGATCGGAAATGGAGCAGCCAGGACTCAAACATGGAATATGGATATCACGAGCAGCAGCTTAATCCACTGTGCCACAACACCAGCCCATTATTTTCTTTTTAATGCTCTGCAGTCAATGAGCAGATGGAATTTAAGGGGCACAAAACTTGGGGCAGTGACAAATTACAATTGTGATGAGGAGAGAGAAATGGACACATTTGAGGCATGTTTAGTAGGTAGAATCGGTAGAACTTGGTTAATGACTGGATTTAAGAAGCAAAATTCAAATCTTCCAGGCCTAGGTGACAGGGTAGATAGTAAAGATTACGTGTTGTGGTAGGGAACTCAAGAAACTTACAAACACACACACACACACACACATACATAAACTGGGACAAGCATTGTGGCGTTATGGGTTAAGCTGCCACCTGCAAGGCTGGCATCCCAAATGAGCATTGGTTAGAGTTCCAGCTGTTCCACTTCCTTTTTTTCCAGGGTGAAGCCAGGAACCAGGAGTTTCTACCAGGTCTCCACGTGGGTGTGGAGGCCTAAGGACTTGGGCCATCCCCTGCTGTCTTCCCAGGCACATCAGCAGGGATCTGGATTGGAGGTGGAGCAGCCAGAACTCGAACCGGCACCCATATGGGATGCCAGTGCTGCAGACAGCAGCTTAACCTGCCACACCACAATGCCGGCCCCTGTTTCACTTCCTATCCAGCTCCCTGCTAATGGCCTGAGGAAGCAGCAGAAGATGGACTAAGTGCTTGGGCCCCTGCATCCATGTGGGAGACCCAGATGGAGTCCCTGGTTCCTGGCTTTGGCCTGGCCCAGCCCCAGCTAATGTGGCAATCTGGGGAGTGAACTAGCAGATAGACACTGTCTCTCTGTAACTCTGCCTTTCAAATAAATACATAAATGTTTTAAACACATATATGTATAAACATATAAATAAAGCTGTAAATTATGTTATAATTTGAATATTTTCCCCAAAAGTGGTGTCTATGCATCTTATTATAGGTAAACTACAGCTTCCCTTATATTACAAAATCTTTAAAAGAAAAGCAGCCACTTCACAGCAGAGGAACTAGGCAGACCCCACCTTAACTAAATGATCCAAGTTGATGCCACCAGGAATGAGATGTATCAGCACCAGGTGCCTCTTGATACAATGTATGCAGCCTAAGCTCTGGGACATTTTTGCAACAGATGCACAAACTTAGCCTAGTTAGGAGAAAACATCAAAGTCGAAATGAGGAACATTCTACAAGGTAACAAGCCAGTGTTCTTGAAAGTTGTCTTGGCTGATGAAAGGCAAGGAAAGACCCTGTCACACACTGGAGGAGGCTAATGTGATGAAAGGACTACATGCAATGTGGAATCTCAAGTCATAAAAAGGACAGTTCGTAGGACACACTTCCAATAATGTGCACAGGTTAACAAAAGTACTGTAACCATGATCATTTCCAGGTTTCCATAATTTTACTATTACAGAATGTATCAACATCAAGAAAATCTGAGTGAAGGTCATCTAGAGTTCTAAGTTTCTAGCAACTTTTCTGTATGTCTAAACTCTGCAAGATATTGGCACCAGCAAAGACTTCTTGGAAAAGACCCCAGAGGCACAGGCAGTCAAAGCCAAAATTAACTATTGGGATTGCATCAAACTGAGAAGTTTCTGTACTGCAAAAGAAACAGTCAGGAAAATGAAGAGGCAACCGACAGAATGGGAAAAAACATTTGCAAACTATGCAACTGATAAAGGATTAATAACCAGAATCTACAAAGAGATCAAGAAACTCCACAACAACAAAACAAACAACCCACTTAAGAGATGGGCCAAGGACCTCAATAGACATTTTTCAAAAGATGAAATCCAAATGGCCAACAGACACATGAAAAAATGTTCAGGATCACTAAAGTACAAAGTTAAAAAATTCCCAGCAGCATTTTGCATGATTTGAAAATATCACTAAAAAATACCTTTTTTTTTTTTTTTTTAATAAAGGCAGAGTTACAGAGAGGCAGAGGAAGAGGCAGAGAGAGAAGTCTTCCATCTGCTAATTTACTCCCCAGATGGCTGCAACAGCCGGAGCTGCACCAATCTGAAGCTAGGGACCCGGAGCTTCTTCCAGGTCTCCCACGTGGGTGCAGGGGCCCAAGGACTTGGGCTGTCTTCCACCACTTTCCCAGGCCGTAGCAGAGAGCTAGATTGGAAATGGAGCGGCCGGGTCTAGAACTGGTGCCTATATGGAATGCTGGCGCTGCAGTTGGTGGCTTTACCCACTATGCCACTGCGCCAGCCCCAGACATCTTTTTTTCTGAAGTGAAACAATGTAGATGAAATATGGCCAATAGTATACCTATGAATTAGTTCTGGTTCCTGTGTGCCTAATAATTTTCCTTTTCTACCACTCAGGACTGGTTCTGGCTGAATATCCTCTGTTTCTTTACCACTTTGATCAGTGCATCAGCTGGGGCTCTTGACATTGTGGGATTCCTGGGGTTAGACCTCTGAGTGACAGATAAGGCCACTCAATCTTGCAACAGCTGTTCTGGGCTAAGAGTGAGAGGCAGGCAAAATTCATTGCCATATCTATTTTCTACTTTCTCTCTGGAATCATAGCTTCCTAACACTTAGGTGTTAGCTTTCTGTTACTTTAACTAAAATATCTGAGGGAAGCTTCTTTTTGAAAAGATTTGTTCATTTATTTGAAAGGCAGAGTTATAAAGAGATCTAAAGACTTTCCACTGGCCCCACCTCCTAGCCACCATAATCTGATCTAAGCCTCTACCTTTAGCCCATCAACAATTAATGTGACTGAGATTTTTTTAATTTAATTTTGACAGGCAGAGTGGACAGTGAGAGAGAGAGAGAGACAGAGAGAAAGGTCTTCCTTTGCCATTGGTTCACCCTCCAATGGCTGCTGTGGCCGGTGTGTTGCAGCCGGCGCACTGCGCTGATCCGATGGCAGGAGCCAGGTGCTTCTCCTGGTCTCCCATGGGGTGCAGGGCCCAAGCACTTGGGTCATCCTCCACTGCACTCCCTGGCCACAGCAGAGAGCTGGCCTGGAAGGGGGCAACCAGGACAGAATCTGGTGCCCCAACCGGGACTAGAACCCGGTGTGCCAGCACCACAAGGCGGAGAATTAGCCTGTTGAGCCATGGTGCCGGCCAATGTGACTGAGATTTTTAAAAAGCAGTTTAGAGGCCGGCACTATGGTGTAGTGGGTAAAGCCGCCGCCTGTGGTGCCGGCATCCCACATGGGCGCCAGTTCAAGTCTCGGCTGCTCCACTTCCAATCCAGCTCTGCTGTGGCCTGGGAAAGCAGTAGAGGATGGCCTGAGTCCTTGGGCCCCTGTATCACATGGGAGATATCACACCGGAAGAAGCGCCTGGCTCCTGGCTTCGGATCTACTCAGCT
Source organism: Lepus europaeus (assembly GCF_033115175.1). Taxonomy (NCBI): domain Eukaryota; kingdom Metazoa; phylum Chordata; class Mammalia; order Lagomorpha; family Leporidae; genus Lepus; species Lepus europaeus. The sequence goes on from NC_084829.1 coordinate 103,308,377, forward strand.
CTGGCCGTTGTGGCCATCTGGGAAGTGAACCAGCAGATAGAAGATCTCTCCCTCCTCCCCCACTCCCGCCCCTGCTTCTGTAACTCTGCCTTTCAAATAAGTAAATCTTTTAAAAAGGCAGTTTAATTTTCATTTATTTATAAGGCAGAGTCAGAGAGAGAGACATACAGAGAGCTTCCATCCTCTGGTTCACTTTCCAAATGCCCACAATAGCTGGGGCTAGAGCAGCCTGAAACCAGGTCTCCCACATGGGTAGCAGAACCCCTGCTTCCCAGGGTGTGCTTTAGCAGAAAGCTTGATCAGAGCCTGAAGTGGGACTTGAACCCACATACCCTGTGAGGTGTAGGCATCCCTAGGGGGGCTTATCCACTCTGTCACAGTGTCTGCCCTAGACTTTGAGGTTTGAGGATTCCAGTCCTGCTCAATCCCTTGCAACCTGCCTCTCGACTCTGACCAGTCTCTTCTTCATTGTGAAAACTTTACCTGCACTTCATCCAAGTGTTACTCCTAGCTCTATTCTCTAGAAAATAGCAAAATTAACTCAAAAGTGCAGGTGTTAACAAATGACGAAGCCTGTCTCAGTCATTCTCCCTTTTGGAAGATATTAGCATCTCGCAACTTCCTAGATGAATTAGAACAAATTTTACATTATGAGGCAGGACAACTAAGGGACTCTTGTGTTCTGGTTCTTGCAACTTTTGGGGAATGAGATTGTCAGGGCCTGGACATCTGAGGGAGTGCCAGTGGCAGAGCCAACATCTGACTCTCCCGGGGGAAGTTAACGTTCCCTGTGTCTACTCCCATCATTTCCTCTGGAACTTAGAGTTGTCATGTTTTGATCTTGTTTTCAGATTAACCTCTATTTGACTCTCTTCAAAGTCAAGCTTCAAAGGAAGCTCTTGGTATTTTACCAAAATCTTTAGGTACTTTGTAACTAGAAGACTATACAATACTTTCATTGTAGACTAACGTAAATCACCTTCTAAATCATAATTACCATTATTTTATTTATAATTCCTAGGGTTATTTGGCATTTAAGAAGATATTTATTAACTATGACAGTTATGTAATAATCTCCATAAATGGCTATCAAGACATTTTCTCTTGCACAGTGAAGAAAGTAAGACCTTTCATAGTTATTTACCCAGCATCCCCCAGAGCCCGCTTTCTCTGGTCTCTCCCTGCCAGTCTCTCAGTGCGTGTCTGCAGGAGGCTCTGAGCCTAGAGAGGCAGACACAGGGCAGAGTCTCAGGTCATGATCAGCAGACCTGATGTCTGATCTAAAGAGCAGGGCTGGTAGAGTGACAGCCTTGCTCTGAGATGTAACCTGACAGAGACTGCAGCGGAAAACAGCCCTCCGCCCCCTTGCCCCAGCTTGATGTGCAGGCTCTCATCTCAGCCCTCTGTCACCTGCCTTGCCCACTTACATCCCTCTTCCTGGATGGCACTCAGAGAGATTCAGGGTTCCTTTTTCTCTTTATTTCACTCCAGTTTTATTTTGACAACTTTATTGAGGCATAACTCACATACCATGAGACTCGCCCATTTCAAGTGTACAATTCAATGACATTTTTGTAGACTGATCAGGTTGGATAACCATCACCATCATCTAGACTATATCCATGAGCCTGGGAAGATCCTTTCTTCCATTTAGTCTGTATTTCCACCTCCAGCGCCATGCACCCACTGATCTATGTTGTCTTTAATGAATTGCCTTTTCTGGACATCCTAAAAAAAAAAAAAATGGAATCATCTTTGATATGCGTATTTGTGTCTGGCTCCTTTCACATGGCACATCCTTGAGGTTCATCAGTGACACAGATGTCAGTTATGTGCAGGTTCCTACTACCCCAAGCCCCAAACTCCCTTCAAGGCGCTATGAGCACCTTCTTTTTAAATGCCTTCCTGTTCTATCTCAGGCATCCTAGAGTCAGTCCTCCCTGTGGCTGTGAGTAGGGTCCCCCCATGGTGGCTTCACTTGGGCTGGACCACTGCTCTCCCCTACCTGTCCTCCTGGTTCCCCCAACCAGGCTTCTTACTTTTCCTCCAATGGCCTGATTCCCACCCTCTTTGCCCACTGTCTGTCCCTCATTCTTGGTTCAAGTGTAGCTTCCTGGAGGTGGTGCTCTCTGATCTACGTGGCTACGGTAGCATTCCTTTTCACAGACTATTCAGTTGCCCTGCTTTATGGCTCTTCCCAGCTGTTGCTCATTCCTGAAATAACGTTTTGTTTATCTTGCTAACAGATTAGCGGTTAAGCATCTTAGCCTGTTGGGACTCCTATCACAAAATATCATAAAGCAGGTGGCTTATAAACAACAGAATTTATTTATTCAAGTTCTGGAAGCTGGCAAGTCCAGGATGAAGGCTCTGGCTCATAGATGAGATCATCTTGCTGTGGCCTTACCTGGTGGAAGGGAAGAGGGCTGTATGTTAGACGTGTCTTAGGAGGGCATTCATGCCATTCATGAGAGTTCTGCTGCCATGACCTAAGCTCCTGAAGACCCGCTTGCTAACACCATCACTTAGTGAGGAGGTTAGGCTTTAATTTCCATGAACTTTTTGAGGCTCTCGCATATAAATTTTGGGTAGACACAGACATTCTGACCATGACAGAGTGCGGTGACCAGGGGCTGCTACGTGACTGCCCTGGCTGCCCACTTCCTGGCTAGAGAAACTTGAGCCTTTGCCAAATGAAATAAAGGCAACTTCAAAGGCCACGTGGTGCAGAACAAGGTGGCACAGGGTGCATGCTGAGCAAGACAAGGTGTCATCTGTAGCCTTCCCAGAGTGTCAGCTGGGTAAGGGCAGGGATCTTTCTGCATCTCCAGCCCCTGGACTAGGAATGGATGCAGAGTGTGGCTCCCTGTTCCTCATTCATCCGCCTCATGTCTAACACCATTGGCTTTACACTTCTGACAGTCTGATCTCTGCTTCTTTCCAGCCCATCCTTAACCCATCTTGCGACTCCTTCTGGGCATTTCCTATGGTGGTTTGCCCTGGGGACCCGCTGAGGTTGGCAAGGTGCCTGCCAAACATGACGGGATTGGCCACAGGCTCCCTGAGCTGAAAGTAAACCTGTTCACACTGGTAGCACCATTTGTGTATAGCTGCCAGAACCTTGGTGAAGTGTTCAAGAAACATGATTAACTGCAAGGTTTTGCAACACCCTAGGTATGTACGCATTAAATGGCCTACTTGTGATTTTATTTTACAAAGCTAACAAGGGTTCTGTGGTGTGTTCAGCAAGGTCCTGGCAGGAGACAGTTGGACCACCTGTGTAACGTGCTCAGCTTTCCCCGCAAAGCTCCACAGACCAAAGAAAGAACTGAAGGGCAGAGCACACAGGACAGGTGGCGTCACACAGAGATTTCCTGAGAGCTCAATTCTTGCTCCCAGTGCTTAACATTTAAGAGATGTGTTGGTGGGATCAGTTGTCCTGCTCAAATCTAGGTCAGAAAAAGGTTGGAAGAGAGCTCAGAATCAGAGGCCAACTATACGCTGGGCATGTAGCAATCTATTCCTTTATCCTCATCCTCACCGGTTACTGAACGGCTGAGTTGGGATTTGCACGCAGGCCTGACTCCCCTGGAGATCAAGGGTTCTACGCTGTACTTCTACTCTGCTGTTGAGGAGGAGACCTCAGTGGGAAAGACTGGCTGACTGTGCAAGCTTGAAAATGCTCCAGACCAAGTGGGTGCAACTCAGTATTCTGTACCCACAATGGCCCTTAGTCTGAGGAACAGGCTGCCTTTGGTTTAACTGTGCAGCTGAATTTTCCTGTTTTGGTTTTTAAATTTTTGGCCACACTAGTAAGAAGTACCATGGCAGTTAGCTGGTGGCAGCACTTGTCTGAGGGTGATGCCATCAGTGTCTTGGCATGCACTGGCTACCAGTGTAGACTTGTTCTCCAGGGGGTCTCAGTGAATCAGTGTGCAATGCCAGCTGCGTTATGTACGGTGCTTTAACAGCTTTAGAAAACAGGATTCTAGAAGAGCAAAACAAAACCATGGGGCCACACTTCAGCTGTGCTTGCTTTGCAGTCATACACAGAAGATGGTGTCTGATTTTGAACTACAACTTGAGGATTGGAGAGTGTCTGAAGAACACAGACATGTACAATTTGGAAAAGAGGACTTGCAAAAGTACAAGTTATTAGAATAATGAAGTAATCTTTTAGGCTACTTTATATCAGGATATTTTATACAAAATAGATGGTTAATTATTCTCATCATATCTGATAAAGTAAAAAGAACCGTTTTTGTCTTATAAATTATATTAGCATTTCCTAAACCGATACCCAAAGGAACGCTGTCCCGTGAGATGTTAAAACAGATACATTGCAAGCAAGCTTTTAAGGACAGAGCTTTAAAGAATGGTGTAGCTTTTTTTTTTTTTTTTTTGACAGGCAGAGTGGACAGTGAGAGAGAGAGACAGACAGAAAGGTCTTCCTTTTGCCGTTGGTTCACCCTCCAATGGCTGCCGTGGCCAGCGTGCTGTGGCTGGCGCATCACGCTGATCTGAAGCTAGGAGCCAGGTGCTTCTCCTGGTCTCCCATGCGGGTGCAGGGCCCAAGGACTTGGGCCATCCTCCACTGCACTCCCGGGCCATAGCAGAGAGCTGGCCTGGAAGAGGGGCAACTGGGACAGAATCTGGTGCCCCGACAGGGACTAGACCCTGGTGTGCTGGCGCCGCAGGTGGAGGATTAGCCTATTGAGCTGTGGAGGGTGATGGGCCTAGAATAAACCAAACTTTTTTATGTATTGATTCCAGGAAGTGGACCATGGTGGGGAAACAGTTTGGGAAATGCAGAAATTTCTGGTTGGAAGATCAGCTTGGACAAATGCATCTGTTGGAATGATTCACTCAAGTGATCCCTTAGTGTCAAATCCAATGTACTTGGATTTCCAGGAATACTTTGTAACCAAATTAATACTGACAGAGAGGTGAGTTAACTTTAACTTTGCAGTTTTTACAGGAGGCATCCAAACTCAGAGTCCCAGATCAGATCCCAGCTGCCTGAGTGACATGTGCTCGGACAGCCCCCCACACCCAGAGACACGAGAGCTGGGAGGGTGAACGTACCTTCTTGTCAGTGCTCATGTTCTCTGACTTAATTGTTTGGAAACTGACATGTTGCATAAAGCTTACGCCCACAGTAAACTATATTTCTAGAGTTGCCCCCCTCAATGCAAAGGAACCAGAAATACCTGCCCCCCACTTCTTAAACAGCATGTATTAGTATTGCAAAGAAGTCTCTTCATGAGAGGAGTTCTCACGTTTATTTAAAGATATATAGGTTATGGTTATAGAAGCAGATTTCACTGAGTTGTTAAATACGAAGGATGCCTGACTACGGCTCTTAATTCAGCAATCTTGTAGTCACACTGTGGTTTGTTGCCATTTAGCTATTTATCCAAACATGCCTTTTGTTTGCTTTTTTAAACATGTGCCAGATAGGGTGGAAAAAAGAAACACCAAGGACTTGTTTAAAAGGAGAAGCCTGAAAAAGAAAATTCCCATGGCAGTTCTGTCCCACTGTAGTCTGTGTGCAGGAACAGTGTTCACATGGGGAAGCGTACGCCCAGTGGTTTCTCGGTCTGGATGGTGTAAAAGCCCTTGAGGTTTTCTGTGGCCATCAGGAGGGAGTGGGAAATTCCATTTACTGGATCCAGTCAATGTTCAGGCACCGTGCTATGAATGCGAACATATCTGAGACTTCTTCTATCACTTTGGCCGTGGGCTTCCCTGCCCCGTGGCCCGCCTTGGTGTCCACGTGGATGAGCAGGGGGTTGCTTTGCTTCTGGCTGCGGCCCACGACGTACTGAAGGGTGGCGATGAACTTCAGGGAGTGGAGGGGGACCACCCGGTCATCGTGGTCGGCGGTGAGGAGCAGCATGGATGGGTACTGGACGTCCTCTGCCTCAGGTAACCTCACGTTGTGCAGCGGAGAATACCTGAAAGGCACAGGCGCAGTCGTGAGGCTGGATCTGGGGGAGACCCAGGAGGACACCATACCTCCACTAGCAAGGAGCTGGCAGCTAACTAGTCCCTGAGTGCTCATGGCGAGGGCTACTGGGAACCTGTGTCATGTATGTGGCTCTGGCTTTGGAAGAGTGCATAAGAAAAGAAATTCGGGCCTGTTGAAGTGATCCAAACTATGCATATGCCCTGTCTTATTTTGGTGCAGAAAGTCCATGGAAAAATGAATATTATGGGAAAAAAAAAAAAAACCTATGCATGGATTTTTGCCAAAATAAACTTAGCTTTGAATTTTTCAGAAACTTTCTGAAGTACCCTCATGCATTTTACCAGAGTGTGTCCATGAAGCTATTTGCATTAAAAAATGATAGCTTTCAGACTGAACTTTTATTCCCTGTAGATTTTTTTAATAGCTGCCACTTTAACTGAATTTCTCAGTGGCAAGCTAGCCATGAAATGAAAAAAATTCAAATTTTTATCAAAATTTCTAATTATTAACACTGAGAAAGAGGACATGGGCCTCTTGTGCTAGTCCAAGGGCTATTCCCACACATGGGCAGAAACGAGAGCGCTACAAAGAGAAGTTAAAGGACTATCATTTACCCTGTTACTCACAAAGGAGCTGAGAGTCACAAAAGAGAGAGCACTGTGATATTTCAGTAATGCAACTCGAACTTCAACAAGTTTACGAAAAATAAAACTAAACGATAAGTTTATTTTGGTGAACAAGTTTTGAAATCCATGCATAAACCTTTTCAAGACCCCTTGTATCTTTTGTACCATAGTAAGCTTATCTTTCATTTTCCCATGAGCTTTTTCATGAATATGTAGTTGTACTGAGAGTACAAAATATGTTTAAAAAGAGGAATATATGGAAGCACAGCTAGGTTCCTTATTTCTTAATTTAGAAAAGGAAAACACACAAAATGATGCATTTTTGCATTCATTTTTGATTACAGCACTAACAAAGTAGGGCAAATTTAGCAGCTGAGAATTTATGGGCCAGCTCTGTAAGTCAGCAGTGTGGTTCTCTGCTCTGGGCCTCTCAAGGCCAAATCAAGGCGTTGGCTGTCTGGGTGCTTACCAGGGAGAAAAACACGTCTCCCTCCAAATGTTGATTGGGGGTGGTTCTCAGCTTCTGGAGGTCTTGTCTTCCCCGAGTGCCCTCGTGGCTACACCCCAATTCCACCCAGAAAAGGTTCCCTGCATCACGGGTTTCTGGGGTTGGCCCGGGACCAGTTGGATGACAACCTCGGTATTTGAAGGGCAGCTGCCTGAAAGCATGCATTTCATCTGCAGAGCCCCGTCCCGGCAGAACCTGCAGGACCGACCGACTGCAAAGGGACAGGAATCCCTGGAAGTCTGCCTGGTTCGCTGTTTTTGTTAAAGACTGGATTAAAACAAGGAAGGACAAGTAGGTTTTCCTATCTCATCTCCAACTTTTGGAGTAAATTATATGCAAATACAAGACACTGAAGAGGCCAAAGCGGCAAACTTTAACCCTATTGACTATGTTCAATTTGATATCAAACCATTAACAAGGTATGCATATCCAGATGAATTCAAACCTTACTTGATAAGCCATTCGAAGTGCTGCTTGTTCTCCGAGCACCCATAATCGGTGGTCCAGGCATGCCCGATGGTGTATTTATGGAACTTCAGCATGTCCATCACTCCAACTTGGGCAATAACACATCCAAAGAGGTCAGGACGCTGATTTGCACAAGCAGCTAAAAACCAAGACAGAAAGAAAAGCCTATCATCCTGCATCAGAACAGAACAAAACTACACGTAAACGCTTTCAGGACCCTGCTTGCCATTATCCTTAGGGCACAGGAAGAAACCATCAGATATCCCCTGCCCAATGGCCCAGACGCTGGCCCACTGCACCCCATCCCCACCTCCAAAATGTCTAAGGGCTGGGACTGCATCAGCCCTGGGGTTTGGATCCCCAAGGTGAGTCTCCCTGGGGGAGCATTACTTGGGATGCTCATGGAATTTCTGAAGAATCTGTGTCCCCTCCCTCACTCGCTTTCACAGGTCAGTCCTGGATCTCAGTACCAGCCCAGGGTAGAATAGGGTATGAAACACAGCCTAGAGCTCTGACCAGTACTGGCACATCTTGTTCTGTTTGTGAGGGTGGGAGGGGTAGGAATCTGCACTTCTAAAGTAAGCACTCCAGCAAATGCATGGGGCCATTCCATCTCAACAGGCATAAGGAAACTCCTGAATATAAGCTTCCAGAGAGACAAAGCTGTCCCTGGATGAACACGGACATCACAACACAATTCTCCCATTATTCAAACAGGGGAGATTCTTCATATCCTTTGCCATTGAATCTTGGATTCATCGTTGATTCTTGCCTTTTTCTTACACCTCACATTGTAATCCATAAGCTCCAATTCAAAACATGTCCAGTATATGATCACTTCTCACTACCTCCACTGCCCCACCCTGGATCCCAGTAACTGGAGAGTACTAGAGTACTGCTTCCCTTCTCCTGCCTTCCCTCCTACCTCACATCGCAGCCAGCACAATCCTGCTAAGAGAGAAGTCACAGAGTCCCCCAGGCTGGCTGTGGGGCTCTATCTGTGCAAGCCTCCCAACACCTACCCCTGCCACTCGCTGGGCCTGGCCATGGACAGGTACCTCTCGCTCGAAAACTCCATGAACGTAGAGACACTATATTTCACTCACCAATACGTATGCCCAATATCTGGAAAAATGCCTGGTACTTCTTGGTGTTCAATACATATTTGTTGAATAAATGGATCTATTTGTTACTTGATAACTAATAGTTATATCAGTACCCTTTCTAAATTTATATGACTTTGGACATCTGCATTTTGTTTCTCTAGGAATTTTTCTTAAGGCAAAGAGTAAGAACAGGTGGAGGTTTTGCCATGACTCAGCATGTTTCAAAGACAAGAACAAGTGGGAGGGCCTCCAATCCCTCCCTCCCAACGGTGGACTGGAAAACCTGAAAATTGTCACGTGAGTATTTTGAGTCTGCGTATGCTGTTCTATACCTCTACAGTGGCCCCTCCCATCCTCACAACATAATATATAGGACTCAGCAAGCCAAGTTCAGGCCCACCATAGATGTTTGTTTCAATGTTAAGTGCTACTGAGGAAAAAAAAAAAAAAGTAAAATTTTACTAAGTATTCCAAGTCACCCTCTATGAAATGGGGACGACAACAGCACCCGCCTTAAGAGGCTGTTTGCTCGTGGGTGGGAACCACCCTTACAAACTGTCACTGTTAACTATGTCATGTTAAACTGTGGGTCCATCTCTGTGGGCAACTATCTCATTTCTCTGCACCCATGGCATTTGGTATCGCATGGCATCTATGCAAATGTTGAGTGACGCTTGCAGCTCCCTAGTTCTGAGTAACACAGAGGGGTTGTCCAGCTCAGTCCTGCACTTGCCAAACCCCAAGAACCCGTGGATCCAATTGCAGGGGGGAGAACTCTGAGAGGTGCTGGGACAGCATCTTGTGCTGTCACAATTTCTCTGGACCACTGTTCCAATCCCAGGTAAACCGCAGCTGCCAACAGACTACCTGAAAACCACAGGGGTGTTAACTAGTGAGCACAACGAGTAAAAGCCAGCTCTCACCCACTAGGAGGCCTCCGTTTGACCCTCCATTGATAGTCAGCCTCTTGGGAGACGTGTAACCTTCCTTAACCAGATACTCCGCGGCACACTGAAAGTCATCGAAGCAGTTCTGTTTGTTGGCCAAGATACCACCTGTAACGTGCCCAAGTGAATGACAGTTAATTAACATAAAAATTGAGTTTAACCTAACGGGAGTTCAAAATGATGACAGGGCATAGTTTCAACTATTGATTTGCTTAAAAATAATGGGCTAACACTATATTGAAGCATGTCTTTAAATACACATTTTATTATGCACTACAACTGCTAATCCCTATCCAGGGCTTTTTTGAAGAAACCCCCTAGAACTTGAAAGGCATCTGCCCCCAAAGGAACAGCCGATCTGTTACGTGAGAGAAGCACAAGAACAGAAGCATGAAAGTATATAATCAAAAAGTCTATGTTGGAGAAGCTGAACTTAAAATAGAAACAAGACCTCCAGTGGTGTCCAGTCCTCCATGTTCCATGCAGCCAGAGCCGGTGCCGGGGGCTACACAGGCGGCCCTTTCCCGTGAAGACGCAAGCGCTCTGCACAGCTGCACTTCTCACCCAATCCTCTTTGCAGGGGTTGGAAATGGGTAAGTGAAGAAAAGAAATAAATGCTCGAGCTTCGCCCTGGGCTACTGACTTCACAAATGGGAGTTGGGTGGTGAGGTGGTACTGCAGGTCACCCCGGTACAGTCTCAGTTCTGGCAGGAGAGAGCTCAAGCATCTCCCTGGGGAACCTGGGCTTGCCCCTCGGTAAGTCACTCCAATGCATTAAACCAACCAAAGGGGGAGACAATTGTAGGGGCTTGGGATAGCCAAAGGCATATCCTCCAAGGAGCGGATGTCTGAAAAGACTGCCTCTGAAATGAGCAAAGAGCAGACACAGACCTAGTTAGATATTTCAGATGAACCGCTTCTGCCGAAATTCAATTAAACATGAAGCAGTGCTACTGAAGGAATTTTTTCACATTAATAACATTTGTTTTGATAGGATTACTTAGTTTCCAGGAATAATATCATTTGGGTCTGTGACTATATTTTTAAAAGAGCATTAAATTTTAAACTCAATTAATAGAATTTAGATTCATCAATGTTCATACATGAGGCTACAATGGGAAAGGTCTATTTCTGGTCCTTTCCCTGATTTTTTTTTTTTTTTTTTTAATTTGAGAAAGAAAAACAGAGCTCTATCCACTGGTTCACTCCATAAATGCCAGCAACAGCTGCACTTGGCTGGGTTGAAGCCAGGGGTCTGGAACACAATCCATATCTCCCATGGGGGAGGCAGGAACCCAACTCCTTGAGCCATCACTGCTGCCTCAACAGGAAGTTGGAACCAGGGGCTGCGCGGGCAGCCTAGCTTAGCCACTAGGCCACATGTTCACCTCTCCCACCCTGAATTCTGAGAAAGTCTCTGACTCTTCGTCAAGCTCCACTTTGCGGTTCCAGGATTTTGGACAGTAAGTTGGTTTTAGAAAAACTTAGCCCATCCAGGTCATGGCATCTTCCCCAGCAGAACACGGCTGGGGGGCACCTGCTGACTACAAGGGTTCTTTCAGGAAGGGGCCTGGGGATCCACGCTCTCAGCTTCAGTGTGCACAGTGCATACAATTTAAACAGGAAATCAGCTGAGTTGAGGGGTCTAGACTTAGGGCAGCTGCTTGGGAGTAATTCAAACATGTGAAAATTTTATTATTTAATCTCTTTTTATCAGTCATCTTTTAGTATTCCACCTTCACTGTTGGTTTTGGTATAATTAAACTCCTAAGCTGTATGCAGTTTCAAATGTGACACTAACTGATCAAGTCTGGGGACAGTGACCTGGTGATGGCAGGTCATCATGTGTTAATATAAGAGCTTCGCTCGGGCTTGAGTAGGTTACTGTCTGGTGTCAGCCCTTGGGGTGCCTGCTGGATGTCCAGGGGTCAGGCCTGTCCTGTACCTTGAGACCTCCCAGTTGTTTATGAAAATCCCCGTGTTGTTTTGTAAAAGAACAAGCGGAGGGTGCTCTCTGAGGCTGCCGGAATGGGCCAACCCTAAGCACTGGAGGCCACCTTCATCCTGGAAGCCCAGATACAGGGGAGCGTGGGGGACTGCAAGGGAGGGCACTTTCCACATCTTCCTCCTCAGGCACACAGCACCCAGGCAAGGGAAGAAGGTCGTCTTCAAACCACTGGCAAGTATATGAGTTCAATTTCGGTCACACTAAAAGCCTGGGCACCCCGCAAATAAACAAAGAGGCAGGGCTTTAAAATCGAGATGAACATAAAACACATAAAAAAAAACCAACAAAAACCCACATGACTCTGCCCATCCGGGGTATGAAGTATTTATACTATTCAATAAACTGGAACCCATGCTTCCAGAGGTGGAAAGGCACTAACACCCCCCCCCCCCCGAAAATGAGTGTGCCCTTGTGTCTGAAGCTACGCACGCTCGAGCCACAGCAGCAGGGCTGGGAACACGAAGATGCCCACACTGGGAGCAGGAGAGCTCAGAGATGGTTTCCTCTTAAAAGACAACAACTGCTTTGCACTCTGTTTCCAGACAGCCTTGTTACAGGTTAGCACCATGTGGCTACGAGGAGACAGAGTAAGCACTACAAAATTCTCAACAATCACTATGAAAAACACACCCTGTGCGTGAAGGGAAGAGTGAGTTGTTTTTAAAAGGGGAGTGGTGCCTGCGCTGTGTCTGCAAATATCCTTATTTGTCTCATCAAAATGCTTCTCTGCTCTTCACTCCTTCAGCTCATTTGAAAAGGAAGGGTTGGCACGACCTTTGGTTTCTGTAGAGAAAACACCCTACCTTTATGCCACGTCTCTCCGTATTCGCCGCCTCCTCTGATGTTGGCCACTGCAAGGACACCACCCATGTGCCTCACGAAAATAAGCCTGGACACACTGAGAAACAGTGGACATAGTTACCCTTCTGTGACCCACCTGATAAGGACCATGTTATTTGTCTTTACCGCAAAAAAAAAAAAAATCCCTGGAAATTCTCGGTGAGTAATAGCATCTAAAGAGGAGCCAAATATTACTTGATTAATGTCTAACTGCAAAGCTCATACATTTTCATGAGCATTCAATATGTCTCACTTTCCTATATTGGAAATATTTCACTATGCAATTCATAATGCAAATAGAGAATAAACCAGAGGCCCTCATTTCACAGTGAATCTATCTCTCAAACAAGTGTCTTGGCAAAGAAAACACTGCCAGCCCAGGCGTGAATGACACTGGGCTAGCAGGAGCAACCAGTGCTGGCCCTGGCGTCCTTTCTTTGGGCAATGCTCTCTGAATGTTCAAGCTGGAAAAAGCCAGCTCTTTACAGAACACGACTTTTAAACATAGCTTCTAGTTCTCAGTAATTTAGCTGTTAAATGAGACAACTCCGAGTGTGAAAGGTCAATGAGATCAAGGACAGAGTTCTCAGGGCTGGAGATACTTTCTAGAAACAAACACAAGAAACTAGCACACAGCCTCTTGGGAAGGTAGGAGGTCCTTTGGAAAATTTGTTTATCCCTTCCTCCATTCCACTGTGACCCTAGAAGTGTGGACATTTTTCTATTTGATAAAATTCCCAGAAATAGTTCTCAAAAGTAGTTTTAACTAACATCATTCTTCCATTGCAAGCTTGATTTTAACAAGGGCTTCTGCGAACTTGAGGCCCTGAATGGTTGAGTGCTAATAGCCTGAGGATCAGGGGTGAAGAGGAGAAAAAGGAGGAATGGGAGAGATGCATCAGTCCAAACAACTACACCCAATTCCCATCATTCCAAGGGTCTCTCCTGAAATTACTACCCACTGGGTCTGGGGATGAAAATGGTCCAGGAACTCATCTCTTTATTCCCAAAAGTTCAGGTTTAATAAATCTTTGTTGCACTAATGAACAAAGGCAAGAGGTTTTTAGCTACTGTAGATCCACTCAAGAATCACTACTGTCTTGATCCCAGCCCCCTGCTGGGACCAAGGGGATGGGGCTCAGGTGCAAGTCTCTCCTTGTTTATTAGAGGAAGCAGGTGTTCATTGTTCCTGCACACAAGTATCCCGGTGCACTGAAACTGAGCCTCTAACCGTACCCCTTGAAATGACAAAAGTCAGAAAACAATGGCATATTTTTAGTGTAAGGATGAATCTAATGGAGCAACATCCACTGGCTTGGATTCTTAGACTAATAATTCAAGGAATGCATACAGTATATGGTTTCTACCACACAGATACAGATGTATTAATGAGACAACACATCTCATTGCTTGGGGAACTCTGGAAAGAGATGGAAGCCTGTCTAAGGGCTGCTCTCTCCCACCCAGGGTTCAGGCCATGCCTGGAATGGTGCCCGAGAGATGGCACTGCCAGTATAGAATGAATAGCAACGACTGTGACACTCTCCTAACTAGTTTCCCTGCAGTTTACTCCTATGATGACAACACACAATGTTCCAAAAATACCTCTCTACACTTCATGATTTCACACAAGGCCTTGCTAACGAAAGGATGAAACCAAACTCTTCAGCCAGATGCTTAAGGCGGCCCATAATTTGGTTCTAAACCATTTGAAGGCAAGGACCAATTTTCATATTAAATCTAATATTTTATGGACAGTGAGTGCTCAGAACCAAAGGATAGTTTCCTTGTATTCACCTCTGGAACAGCTGGTGGAATCTAGTCTGCATTTATGTCCTGCGGTCACCAGTGCATGAAAGCTCCTGGGTGGAGCTGTGGCTGTGATCTCCTATGAGGCGCTCTTCAGAAGATGGCTTGGAGCTGGTGTTGCTACTGAGAAATTCTTTGTTCTTAAGTATTGACAGTGCCAAAGGAAATCCCATTTTGTAATAGGAATGGGATGTTAAAATCAAGCTTGCAAATATCTAATAGGAGATATTCATATAAATGACATCAAATGTATACATGTAGATTTTTCTCCCTGACAAAGAAGTTATCTGGGAAATAATCACAGAAACAGTGCAGAAAAGCTTAAAATTAAGGAAGTAATAGAATATTCAGAAAATGTAGTTGCAACTTAACATTAAGATAATCGAAGGCTTTGTAAAATGATCACTAAAACAATCATTCCCTTGGAATACCAAAGGTAATGGGGTGGTGGAAAGTGACAAAGATTAAAAAAAAGATTCCTTCATGATCTCAGCTCATACTGATCTTCTAGAGCTGCAACATCTAGTTCTTAAAGAACGTGTTCCACTGGGGAGGTTTTGTTTTTTGTTTTTTGTTTTTTTAAAATAAGATTAGTTTGTCATGATCTTGCAATTCCTGAGCAAAAATTCCGAGAGTCAGCACATCATCCTATCCTGACATGGGAACATCAGAAACCAGGATTTAGCAACGTTCCAAGAGTGTTCCATGCTTACCTGTAATTGGGTGTGATAGAAATGTTGAAGCCACCGTAGCCATATAAGAAAGCAGGATGTGAGCCATCCAATTTTATGCCCTTTTTATGTACAATGAACATGGGAATCTTTGTACCATCCTTGCTAGGGTAGAAAACCTAGAACAAAAGAAAGCAGAGATGTAGAGTTAGCATTACCTAGTGAACACATGCATGCTTTCGAATGGGAAAATATGTGGGTAGCAAATTCTTCAGGATGTACTGTAACACGATGACCATCTAATGCCACTAAACAGCTACTGGATGGTGGAGCATCTTTCAGTTTTTACGGAGACGGGGTAGAATAATGAAAAGAACATGGGTCTGCAAGTAGGGGGATCTGAATGAGAATTCTTATTCCACAGCTATCCAGGTGGGTGCCCTTGGGCAAAGTGTTCAAGCTCCCTCAGCCTTGGTTCTTCATCTACAAAATGCAGCCATCGTGCCCACATCTTTCCTGAGACACACAGAAGGGAACAGCCATTCCGTTCTTGCAGCCACTGCTCGGCTCTCCCAGATTTAGCCATCCTGCCAAGCAACTCAAACTAGGTAAACTTCTCTTCTAGAAAAACAAATGTCATATTCCACTTCACCTCTAAGTGTTAAGACAGTCAGCACATCGTCATTTTTCTATGTTCAGCTAACAAGCAAATGTTATTAGCAACAACAACAACATATTTGCTTTGAGAGTTGATGAGAAACAGCAGAGAGAGACCATTATTCCTGGCAATACAAAGATATTTTCTTCGGTATTGATAATTAAGGCTCATCAAATCTTCCTGAATCTGGGCAAGGCAGGCGAATTCACAGTCACCATTTCCATATTCATTACTTTTTGGATAAAGGATTAAGAGAAAACGGATAAGGAAGGGAACAGTAAATGCTATTGAGGCGATAAAGCCATAGAATAAATGATAAGCCGCAGAAAGCTGATAAGGGTTTCTTCCAGACAGAAAAGCTGTAAATAGCCTTTTCTTTGGGTAAACACGGTGTCATTACCCTAACTGATGCAGAAAGGGCGCAGCTCAGAAACGTCTTGCTCCCACGTTGCTGACAAGGGTATATGCCGTTCACTTGCACACAGTGTGACACTTGACATCCACGGCTGTTCAAGGCAGCAGCTCTGTTACGGGAAGCTGCCTCAAAATCCTGGGAAATAAACCCTGCGGCGGGGAGGGGAGAGTGGGCAGACGATGCACATTTAGAGATGCCCGATATGAGACCAGCACAAACGCCTGCAAGAAATTGCAGTATAAACAGCATTTGGCTCTGACTTTGGAGGGAGATGCTGAGAGAGAGATGAAACCTGCAGTGTAGGGATCATGGAAACCACTCCACGGGGTTCAAAGCTGTCTGAGGGAACATGGTATTAAAGCTATTCAGTGCCAGTTAGTAGCTACTTAACAGTAGTGGGTGGGTGGGTACAAGCAAGTACAGAGTAGGAGAACAAGCTTCAGGTGATTGGCTGGGGCTAATAAGCTAAAATACAGGGCCTTCAGCTCAGAGCTGGGCAGGATCTGGAGCTCTATAGCCACAGAGGTTGACAGTATCAGGGCAGCAAACTGTCTGACATGTCACCTTAACCATCTGCTAAAAAAAACCAACCAAACAAAAAACCAGTGTGCCCTCTAGCTACTCCCCCAACTTCCCACCCAGTCTCAAATCCCTGCCTAGGCTGACCCTCTTGTTCCTCTCTTCCCCACTGCTGAGTCCCAGTTCCTCCATCCGTTCCCAGTTCTATTTCCTTCATCTGACAGGGCATCCTCCTCTGATAGCACAGTTCCTTGGAAGACACCACCAAAGAAGCACAAAGTCTCCTTTATGCCTGCAGTTGCAGGAACACATCCAAGATCTAAGTTGGTGTGATTCTGATGGTGTTAAAAGAACATTTTGAAAAAAAAAAAAAAAAAAAAAAAAAAAAAGAAAAAAAACATTTTGAGGGGTCGGCGCTGTGGTGTAGAGGGTAAAGCCACTGCCTGTAGTGCTGACATCCCATATGGGTACTGGTTCGAGTCCCGGCTGCTCCACTTCCGATCCAGCTCTCTGCTATGGCATGGGAAAGCAGAAGATGGGCCAAGGCCTTGGGCCCCTGCACCCATGTGGTGGATCCAGAGGAGGCTCCTGGCTTTGGATTGGCGCAGCTCCAGCTGTTGCAGCCATCTGGGGAGTGAACCAGCAGATGGAAGACCTCTCTCTCTGCCTCTCTTCTCTCTCTGTGTAACTCAAGTAAAAAAAAAAAAAACAAACATTTTGAATACTGTCCCAAAGTGAAAGGGGTGTTTGTGGAGATGATTTTATTGTGGTCAAGAAAGCTCATGAAAAAAGTGTGCTATGAAAACTATGCATGGGCTGCATTTTTTTTTTTTTTTGGCACCAAAATAGTTCCAGTTTTCTACAAGCTTTTTAAGTATGCATATGCACACACACACACACACACCCTACCTTTCTGCAAAAGCTACACTCACAGCAGTATTTTGTGTCATTTCCATTTATGGAATGGCAGTTGTTACTGGATCTACATTGGATTTTGAAACGAAAGAGATTGAATGCTCAGTCTTTTGATAACTGTGGAAGGAGTCCACGTAGGCCTTTTGGAAATGGTGATTAAAAACAGCCTAGATGTGAGGCCAGCATGGTGCGGTGAGTTAAGCCACTATTTGCGACGCCAGCATCCCAAATCAGACTGCCAGTTCAAGTTCCGGCTCTTCTGCTTCCTATCCAGCTCCCAGCTACAGTGCCTGGGAAAGCTGTGGATGATAGCCCAAGTACCTATGTCCCTGCCACCCATATAGGAGACACAGATGCAACTCTGAGCTGCTGGCTTCAGCCTGGCCCAGCCCTTGTTGTTATGACTATTTAGGGAGTGAACCAATGGATGGAATCTCTCCTTCTCCTCTCCCTCTCTCTCTCTCTCACTGCCTTTCACGTAAATAAATCTTAAAAAAAAAAAAAAAAGTGTTTTCCATCATGCACTTAAACTGGCTGCCTCTTGAAGCCACTTGCTCCAAAGCTTTTAGGAGGATTTGAGGACCTGCTAGGTTAGGAGCAGAAGTGAGTAAACTTTTTCCATCTGCTTCCCAAACCTGCCCAGAAAGCCCCACGTCAGAGCCTACGCTGGAGGTCCTTACACCTTGCCAGTGGGGCCTACACATCTGGTCAGGAGTTTCACACACTTCATCCCCAGAGGTTGTGATGAAGCCTGCAGATGCAGCACATTGCCTCGATACCGTGGCAGGTGGATTTGGGCACATTTCCTCTGTCACTCCTTCTGCACTAGCCCAATAATGTCAGTGAGGTCCAGATAGTTCCCTTCAATCCCTAACAGTTTCAATATGGGACTCTCTGCTTTTCTTTATGACTGTAGTGATGAAATCAGTGACCAATGACATGTCAGCATCCTGACCTTGAATGCCTCAGGATCAGATCTTCATTTCAACCCTTCCCTAACCACTAGCTTGTTCCAAAGTCTGCTGCACCTGTTATGGGTCAGGCACTGTGCTAAGCATTGGAAAAGTAAAAGATGAGCAAGACCTGCACACCCGCTGCACCAAACGCAGCCATCACTTTGGCCCCTAGAGCCTGAAACTCTGCAGAGGATTCTAACAGGCCCCCACCCTGGTGACCCCGACGGGTTCTTTCACTGCCTCTTTCCTTATGCCTGGGGTATCTGTCCTTATTCTTTCTTCACTGCTATGATGATGTCCAGTCCCTTATATGCTCTCTGACCATCAGTTCGTACTCTCTTGCCCAGCTCGAGATATTTGGACAGCCCTGTAAATGTCCCTAATGCCCCAAACCTCTAATTCTAATCCTAACCCAGTGGGTTCCTTCTCTCCCCACACATCTGGTCACTCAGAAAATGCCACTCCATTCCAAGTTACGTACATCTGAATTCAGCTGTGCTGTGCTGTCGCCCCTCTCCCCACAAACGAATTCCTGTGCCTTGCCCTTCCTATGTGTCTCCTTACATCCTCCCCCCAAATCAATTCCACAGCAGCCGTCTGCAAGGGTTTCCATTTTCCGCCACTCACTGCACCATGCCATACCATGTCCGCCTGCGTGGAGTTCTCAAAACACCCAACACTCCACTCATCATCTGCAGCCCCAACGAGGGATGGGTCACCCAGTCAGTTCCCTTCCCCACTTCCTGAGCCATCACGTTCTCCCAATCACAGCCATTAACAGTTTTTGCATCTTCTCTCTTTCTCCCTTGCATACAGACTCAAATTTCTCCGGTCCTATAGAACAATGAAACCTTCTGCATCACCCTATCTACTCCTTAAGCTGATTAAGCTGAATTCCCATTTTCCTCTTCGTCCCTGATCCAACTGACCCACAATAACTTACGCCCATTGCTCACTGCTCTCCTCCTGTGTATTCTGTCGTCACCACTGCTTTTTTCAAAGGTCGCCAATTTGCCCTCCATTTCTACCTTGGCCACAGGGGGTACACCCCAACTTCTCATACACATATAAAGGCACATCTCTACACACACGTTCACATACACCTAAGCTTATTCTACAGCGATGAATAGAAGCAAGCTAATATATTGGGGCTACAACTTACTCGCCCCACCCTTCACCTTAACAAGAGATCATGGAATTCTTTCCAGGTTAGAACACCAGGTTTATCTCATTAAGAACGGGCAGTGGCCCTCGTGGTTAGGAGGCCTGTGTTCTGTACTGGAGTACCTAGGTTTGAGTCCTGGCTCCTGACTCCAGCTTCCTGCTAATGCACGCTCTGAGAGGCAGCAGCTAATGGCTCAAGCAGCTGGGTCCCTGCCACCCACATGAAGAGACCCATGCCGAGTTCCCAGTTCCTGGCTTTGGCTGATCTAGCCCTGGCTCTTCCAAGTATTTTGGGAGTGAACCAGTGACGGGAGCTTACTCTTTCTTTGAATTACTCTTAACTAGTTAAACAAACCCTGGCTGTATTGTATTTCACTGCATGAATGTACACACATTTAACTATCTGCTCACTGATACATATTTGAAGGGATGAGTCAGTCTCTCTCTCTCTCTCTCACTGATCTTCCATCTTCTGGTTCACTCCCTACATGGCTACAGCTGGTGTTGGTCCAGGCTGAAGCCAGCAACCTGGAACTCCCTCCGGGTATCCAACATGGGTGGCAGGGGCTGAGGCACTTCAGCCATCCACTGCTACGTTTTCCAGGCACATTAGCAAAGGGTGGGATTGGAAACAGAGCAGCTGGGACGTGAACCAGTACTCTAACATGGAATGCCGACATTGCAGATAGCAGCTGAGCTCACTGCATCACAGTGCCAGCCCTGACACATATTTAAACTATTCTTTATTTTTTCTGTAATCTACAATGATGGAATAAATCTCTTTGGGATAAATCTTGTGTACTCATGCTATGATTTCTGTAGGATATATTCTTAGACATGAGACTCCTAATCAAAATAGACACACATTTAAAAATGGATTCTCACAAATAATTCTCCAGAAAGTGCTTATCAACTAAAGCTCTTGGTGACAATGTTTACCTAAGTGTCTAATTCTCGTAGGAAGTGGATGTTAAAATGAATTTTTCTTAGTCTACTCGTTAAACAGTGGCACTTCATTATTGCTTTTTTTTTAAGCAAACATTTTCATCTACTTATTGTCATTTTATATTCTGTCCTCAGAGAACAAAAAGTGCCTACACTGTCACTGTGTCACCCCTCTGTTTACAGGAGCTCCTCTTACGTTAAGGACATGATTTCTGGCATGCTTTGTTTCTATTTCCTCCCAGCCAATCACCTATATTTTCTTTTTTAAACTTTTCCTGTGGCATCATAAGCCAAAGAAGTTAATATTTCTGTATCCATCTATGTCTCCCCTGTCTTTCCTATCTTATGTAGAAATGATCCCCACCCCAAGTTAACAAGATATTTGTCTATATTTTCATTTTGAATATTTTATTTGTACACATGGCCTAGGGTCAGATATTCCTCTTCCACAAGTGGCCACCTAGTACATCATGTATTGAGGGGTCAAATTCTTGTTCCTTCCCTCTCTGTTCCGAAACGCTTTTTCCTTACTGGTTTCTTCATGGCCTCATCTGTCTCTAGCTCTATATGGCAAATACTTTTTTGGTTTCCTGGGTGGAAATTTCTCTGATTTTTATTTCTCAATTTCCTTTTCCATGTTCCTAACCCATCTCTATTGGCTCCTCTGCTCCTGTTTTGCCATTTTCTTTCTTGGCCATCTCTTTTTTTCTCTGCAAACTCCCTCCTGGCCATCTTCAGAATTACTTTACGCCAAAGACCTCTGTGTGCATGCCTGCTGGAGGCCTACAGCCACACTCGAGTTTCCCAAAGCGAGGGTCCGGGGAGGCCAGCCATCGGGTCATCCCAGCGCCAAGGCCTTTTGTGGCGGCTGGGCTGTCTATGTGCGCAGCTTGCCTGCATCCATGCTCCGCCTTGGGCCTCTCCTATCTTGTCTAACAGCAGCACTCTCTTCTCAGCTGACCACCTGTCAACTGTTAGGGACCCACAGAGTAGGCCACCAATCATCCAGTTTGGCATTCACAGCCAGGTCTCTCCTCCTCCCCTGTGTGTACTGGCAAACCTGTTTAGGGCTCTCCACTCCACTGGCCTCATCACCCATGCATCTCCTTGTCTCCTTTCACTGGCTAACGGGGAGCTGTGGCAGGAATATTAGGACCTTGAACGATTAGTAGTACAATGAAAATGATGTCATTGATGTATGTAGAGAATAGTAAAGGCACCAGTGCTGGGGGAGTAGACAGCTGCCAAAGCCCAGGTACTGCTTTTCCCTTAGGCAACAGTTTATTGCTACCCTAACACTCAGGTTCAAGTTAAAAAGACTTCCTTTGCCTAACTCTCTAGCCAGTGAGAGCACTGATGATACACAGCTGTTCACTGTGTGTGTCCACTGGGGCACAGCTCTGCAACAATGCCAGGGCTTTTATGGGCTCCTTAATGGACAGAGAAACAAAGTGCTCACAGGGGATCGGACAGGCGCCCACTTAAGTAACAGCAAAAGCCAGTTGTCATCCAGGGCTAATGGCTTATCACGTTACCACGTGAGGCTGGCGGGCCTCAGCTCCTGCCTTCCTGCCAGGGGCCGAGCAAGTGGATCATGTGATGGATCCAGCCGGATGAGGAGCCTGAGACCAGGCGCCCCCGGTCACCCGAGAGAGAGAAACACCACCGAGAATCTGAATACAACCTCAGCATGTACCGGTTCCAAGCCTTCGTCAGGGACAAATCAAAACCAAACACCGCAGGGACTCAAAACAACAGTCAGTTCAGAATAGTGACCCAGCCAAACACTGACCAGAGTTAAACACTGAATTAAACCATCTGTCCGGGCTGGCATTGTGTTGTAATAGCCACCTACGATACCAGCATCCCATGTGGGCACTGGTTCTTGTCCTGGCTGCTCCACTTCTAATCCAGCTCCTTGGCCTGGGAAAAGCAGCTGAAGATGACCCATGTGATTGGGCCCCTTGTAGCATCCATGTGGGAGACTCGGATGAAGCTCTTGGCTTCAGCCTGGCTCAGTCCTGGCCATTGCAGCCATCTAGGGAGTGAACCAGCAGATGAAAGATTTGTCTCTCCCTCTCCCTCTGTAACTCTTTCAAATAAATAAATCTTCAAAAATGCCTTTCCTTAATTTCATTACCCTTCCTCTTCCAAACTTGAATTCTTTCAGCATCTTGGGCAGGAGTTTGGAGGGAGGAAGGCGACCCCGGCCTCTGTAGCCATGAAGATGCAGGAGGCCAAGGTGGTGGCGAATGCCCTAAGAAAAGGCCAGTGAATGCTGGCACTGGACAGGTCATCCAGCCCGAGGCACCTGCCCTGCTTCGTCCAGCAATGGCTATCCTCTGTAGGCAGCTCAAAGTGCCTCCTAGAGTTAACCCCTTCACCCAGACCCCAGGCCTCCAAGCTTCATCTGGGCCACAAGTATACGCCCGACACAAAGCAGAGATGACTCAGGGACTGCTGGCCTGGGCTGAGAAGAGAGCACAGGGATGTCCCCACCAGGGGACCGCCTGTCCACTGAGCAGGAATTAACACTGTCACCACCGTGCGGGAGAACAGGCAGCACGGTGGGTGGTGACTGCATACGCCACGGATCCAGTGGGTGGCCTGTCACCCGGCCTGCCCTGCTCAGTGTCGGCGCTCCCCATCGCATCACCACGGGGAAGGCAGGGCTGGGTGTCTGCTCCACACAGAGACCTGCACCACCACTGCCTTCACACAGGCCAGCTCATCACAAGGTGAAGGACCTCTGGCTACGCTGGGGGATGCCCCAGGGCAATCACCCTGACAGAGGATAAAATGCACCATAACCCGAAAGGCAACATCCTGGTTCAAAAATCTGGGGCTTGTGTTGCCAAGAGAAAAAAGGCAAAGGCCCAGGAGCCTGCCACTAAACTGGTTTAAATGGTTGTATTTTCTGTACTTATGACTAACCAAAATTCTCCTTAAACAAAAAAACAACAAAAAAAGGATGAGCATTATGGCCCAGCGAGTTAAACTGCCACTTGCAATGCCAGCATCAGAGTGCCAGGTTGAGCCCTGGCTGCTCCAGTTGCAATCCAGCTCCCTGCTAATGCACCTGGGAAGCAGTGGATGATGGTCCTAGTACTTGGGTGCCTGCCACCCAGATGGGAGACCTGCATGCAGTTCCTGGCTCTTGGGTTTGACTTGGTCTAGGCTTGGCTCTTGTGGCCATCCAGGTAGTAAGCCACCTGGTAGATGATCTCTCTCTGCCTCTCTTTGCTTCCAAATGAATACATCTTTAAACCAAATGCCACAGATCCTTCATTTTGGAGACTCACAGCAGACTAATGATACTATTATTTGCTATCTACAACTCAGAACACTCAGCATGACGAGGCTGTGAGGAACGTCACCTTCAGTGAGGTTCACGCTGCTCCTGTACAGGGGGCAGAAGAGGGAATTTTCTGAGAAGGCACAGGACTGTGCCACCTGGTAAGCAAAGATGATGTTTTTAGTTCTTCACAGTTCTGGGGAAATGAGACAGTAATCCCAAAATGTTTCAGATCTGGGAGAGGCTATCATTCAGGGACCTCATGTAGTTGGTTGTTCTGATTTCACAAATGATAAGATGGGATCCATGAAGATAACATGTTAACAATGCTGGCTTATGGCAAGTCAGGACTAAGTCTTCGAAATCTTTGGCTCAAAGTTCTTTCCACTTCAAACCATCACTTCCTGGTAAATATCCATTTGGATACAATTATGCAAAATGTTGCACATGCTAGAACCTCTGTGGGTTTAACACATTCAGTCCTCCCCCCAACACACACACAGACACACACACACACACACGGCAACACTCTCTAGAGAACAGAAGGAAGAAATAAAATATTCTGTCAGAGATACTATGCCTTATTTGTTTTTCTGTTTGTATTATGCGCTCAAAACGGAGTCTTTTTTTTTTTTTTTTTTTTTTGACAGGCAGAGTGGACAGTGAGAGACAGAGACAGAGAGAAAGGTCTTCCTTTTGCCGTTGGTTCACCCTCCAATGGCCGCCGCGGTAGCGCGCTGCGGCCGGCGCACCACGCTCATCCGATGGCAGGAGCCAGGTGTTTATCCTGGTCTCCCATGGGGTGCAGGGCCCAAGGACTTGGGCCATCCTCCACTGCACTCCCTGGCCACAGCAGAGAGCTGGCCTGGAAGAGGGGCAACCGGGACAGGATCGGTGCCCCGACCGGGACTAGAACCCGGTGTGCCGGCGCCGCTAGGCGGAGGATTAGCCTATTGAGCCGCGGCGCCGGCCTCAAAACGGAGTCTTACTTAAGCATTTCAAAAGCCACATTCCAGGTTCAGAGGTGGCTATTTTTATTATAGCAAAATGAATCTGCTTAGAAAGATGGTCCTTTTCCACAGTCATCAGTTACCATCTTGGAGGCTGTTAATACAATTAAAAATCCCATAGTATCATGTCATGCCATTCAACTCAAAATTCCAATGGTAACAGTACTTCTAAAAGAATTACAAGGCACAATGCAGTCCACAAATGCAACAGAAAAGTGCTGGGAAAAATCAGACAGCATTCTTGACTTTCCTAGTAACTCACGGTCCGAGTGTCCTCTCTGAAACTTACATTGAAACTTCACCTTCAAATTCATTTGTCGATGATGTGTGAAAGTGTGGCCTTTACACATTGAAAGCCATGTCCTAATGAGTGACTGCGTCAGCAGATAAGCCCTCACAGATCCTGGAGTTGAAATCTTTACATAAAAACAAAACAAAACAAAAAAAAAACTACCAGGGAAAGAAAGAAAAGACTTAACAATTCCAGGATTATGAGAAAGTTGTCAGAATCAAAACAGAGTTGCTTGTGTCAACTCTAACCAAAATAAATGAAGCTGGGTGCTTAAGATGAAACGTTCTGACACACAACTGCCTGACAGTGACCATCACGCCCTGCACAGAGGCTGCCACAACCGTATGCAAAAAAAGTCCTTCGACAAGGACACGCGCCCTTAACTGTTTGACCCTGCTCCGACATCACCCTGGCTATCAGTGTCCCTAGGTGATCCTCCTTATTGTCACCTTTAAAAACGCCCTGTCTCACCTTCTTTGGGTGCGTCCAGTTTACTAGGGCATTGCGTTTCCATGGCAACATTCTGCTTTCCTAAATAAGCTGCATTCTTAGGAGAATCCCCAATTAGTTCTTTAGATTGGCAAAGCATAAAGCACACTGTCAACAATTTCAGAAATGACTCCAATCTACTGTCACGTGTGATGTTCCAGAGGCAACACCAAATATAAAGTGACTGAGCTCCAGAAGTGTTCCAGCACGAGACGGCAGTCCCCGAGCACATGTCTAGCTGTCTTCACATGGGAGTCTGGTTTCCAACAAATAAACCAAAACACCTTCCTTTAAAGGACAAAGCGAGGCAAGTCCACACAACAAGCCAAGGGAATACTTCTGTTCCTTCTGGTGTATGCCCTTGGTTATGGAAAGATCAACCACGTGCCCGGAAATGATTGCTCTCCACTTTGGAATCAAATCGATCTCACGGAGACACTCACACGTGTGCCCCCTCCCCCCCCCCCCCTTTCAGGCCCTGAACACGATCTTCAGTGACACATCTGGTTCAGATTGGAGGCGGACGCCAGGATCCCGACATCGCCAGCACCGGGACGGGCTCCTTTATGAGGAAGGAAGGTAATGTGCAGAGGGCGCGCCCTTCAGAGAAGAATGTCTGCCGATAGCAACTCCTGTCTAATTTTAGAGGCTGACGGGCTGAAAGGGGAATGTTCATAAAAGGGTGCTGAGCTCCCCCTCACTGATATCAGAGCAGACAGAGGCCACTTGGGTGGCCCATCCTAAGTGCGGCAAATAAATCTGACGAGCAGAACCGCTTGGAGATTCTGCAGTCAGAGAGGAGGGAAGGAGACATTGCGTTACTCGGAGGACTGGGCAGAAGGCAACCCTGCGTCTCAACTGCCTTGTAAAACAGGGGACCAGGAACTCTCTAGGACTTGGAGGGAGGCAATGCACATTTCTGCACCGTGCTGAAGTTAAAAATACCAGGCCGGCACAAGAAGGCTGTAATCCTGTCTGTTTTCCAGGCATTTAACTCTGGGGGAGTGGGGAGGAGTCTTAAGAGTCACCTTTGGGAAGACACTATAACGGGAAAATCTATTCCAGACCATTTTGGTTCATTTTTCAAAGAGTGGCTGGACATTTTAGCAATCCTGGGGATTTAAAGACTCCTACAGGGTGCCTCTGTAACAGCTAAGTCAGTCAACTTAAAGGCCGATGTTCAGTATCTTTCCTGAGCACCAACAACGAGTGCTGTACTAAGTCTCTGCGGAAACCCACTGGCTCTCCAGGGCTTGGCCATCTGTTCCATGGAGTAAGCCGGCTTCTCCCAGGATGGGGCTGAAAGTGCAACAGTGGCAGGGACACACCCAGATCTTGTGGGTGTTTGTTTGTTTTTTTTAATTCAGAGGTACTTTTAATTCGGGTGCTTTGAAGTGGAAAGCCATTGGCAGGGCTCTGATGAACAAATCTGACTTGGTGATAGGACATAAAAGCCACCTATAGTTCCACTGCCCTCATCTCTCTCTTTTTTTTTTTTTTTTTTTTGACAGGCAGAGTTAGAGGGAGAGAGACAGAGAGAAAGGTCTTCTTTCCGTTGGTTCACTCCCCAAATGCCTGCTACAGCCAGAGCGCTGCGCTGATCCGAAGCCAGGAGCCAGGTGCTTCCTCCTGGTCTCCCATGTGGGTGCAGGGCCCAAGCACTTGGGCCATCCTCCACTGCCTTCCCGGGCCACAGCAGAGAGCTGGACTGGAAGAGGAGCAACTGGGACAGAACCCAGCGCTCCAACCGGGACTAGAACCCAGGGTGCTGGCGCTGCAGGCAGAGGATTGGCCAAGTGAGCAGCGACACTGGCCACGCCCTCATCTCTTTATGGTTAGTAACAACATATCATCAGACATTAAAAGGTAGGGACCCCACTTCATGTAGAGGCCCAAAGAAAGCAGGTCAAAACTGCTCTGTGACAAGGGACCCTGCAGTGGAATGCATATGTGTGTGTTTTGTTCCTGCATGAGAATAGCATGGTCAATCCACCATCAGGGTTAGGAGCTCTGCAGTGTTTGCATTCAATAAATATCTGTTGAATGAGTAAATGTAATTCCACATTAAACAGAACCATCCCCGTCCCTGAACACCTACACCAGCTTGCCTCATGCCTGAGGCTCAGAGCCTCCGTGGCTGCCTCTATCCCACCGTCTGATCCCTGCTCATCTCCATGGAAGTCTTGCCCTCTGCCAGTACTCCTGTTTCCAATTATCAGGCACCTGCTAACAGAACAATCTTCCCCAAATCTCCCTTTTAACCCAAGTCACTCCCCTATTGGAAACAAGGAACACCTCCCTCTTCTCAAAACAATGAAGTCCACATTTTAGACTAATAATTAATGCGCTCCACCCTCTGCCTTTAAGCTTTGTGAATCCTTCTCAATTTCAACATCCCCCTTTAGTGAAACTGCCATTCACACCTGCCAAGTCCCAATCCCCACGCCACATGCCTTCAGAGACTAGGTCATGACCAGAAAGAAGAGCTTTTAGGAATTCACTGGGGTGCCCTCCTCTACTCCACACCCCCCACTCCCCCCAAGCCACATCTCAGGCAGGTGCATCCTTTGCTGGAATATTTCTAGCAATGAGAAGAAACCGTTACCTTAAGATATTAAAATAACTCAAAACACAGGAAATAAAATGAGCCTGGAAGCAGAACCGTATGACAGTACATCCCCAGGTCAGCTAAGTATCAGTTACAGTTTCCACATGTTTAAAGACAACTATATGTTTGCCAGTTAACGTCTGTATTTTTCACAATAGGGTGTTCCTTAGTGCTTTGGTCAAAATATGTTATTGATTTTACCTGATTTACTGATAACACTTGTCTGGTTATCTGCAAGCACCAAACACTAGTTGTTGATTATTATGTACCAAGCACTAGTGACTGCCATGTGACAAGCACCAGTTTAAGGACCTTAGAAGTCTTTTTAATCTACATGAATCTGTATAACGAATACTCTCATTTTCAGCTGGGGTCCTTCTGACCCAGAGAAGGTTAGCCCACGTCATATGTCCTGTAAATGATGGAGTCATTTGAACCCAGGTTTTTTGGCTCAAAACTTTTTGCTCCTGGCCACTGTGAACACTGGGTGAGGAATTCCCCAGTGGCTCCTGCACTCCCTGTGGTATCACGTTGTCTCTCCCCTCTAGGCTGTGCCTCTGTATCTGGCATAGGACCCACAAGACAGTAAGTGCTCACAGATCATATGCTGGATAAATGCACAAATGATTGCTCTCAACCTGGATCCTGTGTTACAATTAAAAATACAAGAAAAAAAAATTTTACATGGTATTTAATAATTAAAAAAAATTCCATACAAATATAGCAGCCCAGAGAGTCTGACATCAAAAAGCTTATAAACTGAAAACTAAGGAAATAAAAATTAATGCTGGCTGATGCACTTAAAAGAGGCTGTAAGCTTTTTAAGGTCACAAATTTTCAACTTATTACTAATGAAAAATACTTACCATCTGACATTTCCCTTCTGTGTAGCTGTTAATCTCTTAGTTTAGGGCAGAGGAGCTTTATGGCTTTTAAACTGTTTAGTTATGGTAATTTACTGCATGAGATTGCACCTGCATAATAAAAAACTGACAAGGATATTTGAAATCCATTTCAAATCCTCATTAGCTCAGAACTACAGCAGACCATTTATTTTACTGCATTAGGAAAAGAACATTAATAACCAAAATGCCGAAAAGACAAACTCCAGCCAGAGTGTTCATTAATAGAACAGAGGAGAACTAAGGAGCTTTACGAATGTGTGGCTAGTGGTTGCTCACTCCTTCAGAGGGTGAACTGTTAGAGACAAATGCCAGCGTGCGGAAGGCTGCTCAGTGTGTGTGCAGCGAGGCAGTTCATGGCAGGGTGGGGGATTAACCATCACTGCGGAGGCCCCACGTGGCTTGGAATTGAGGACGGCTCTGTCGAAAGTCCTAGAACAGCAACCTGGAACAACTGGCCAATTACCACTTTTTGTACATCCAGGGGGAAATCGAGTGATGAGCAAATACACATGGAGCAATTTTTATTACAGAAAAATGAACCACCGGATTACTGAAAAGGTGAATTTTGAAGTAAAATTTTCAGGCACTAAGATTTTTACCCGAGTTTCTGCTGAACACATCCAAAGCTGCTATTATACTCTGAGCCACTTTTCCTTTGAGTCTCTGGGGCATCACAAATGCAAATCACCCAAGTACACCCTCAAGTGAGTAAGAAACAAAAAAGAAACCCGTCACGTACGGTTCCAAATTACTTCGGGAACAACCACAGAGCACCTCATCCCCCCACCAGGCAGAAGTGGGTTCAAGCTGGTGCATGCCAGCCGCAAAGAGATGGGCAATTAGCAGAGACTGAGCCAGGGGCTCGGGGCAGCATCACAACAGCTTCTGGGAAGCAGCTCACCAGGGGACAGGAAAAAAGACTGGGGCAAATCACAGAGTTCAGAAGTCCCGCTGTGAAGGCCAAGAACGCACCTTTCTACACTTGGCTGTGTGCAGTGCTGATTTCATTCCTGTGCAGCAAAGTAACAGCCTTGGCAGTCTTTTCAGGGTATCCGTGCACAATTTTCTCCTCTGAGGGCTGTTAACGCCTCCCACCACCTCCTTTCAGCCCAAGCACAGAAAGACCTCTGTACTCCTTTAAAGTATATATTGGAAACAGTACAAGTTTAATCTCTCTCTGCCCTCTCCTCTGTTTTATCATCAGCAGTCATCAAGAACAATGGAAGCAGGAGATGAGTAATTGAACCACGTTCACAGCAGATCCTGAAAAGAACCCTGACGGCGGTGCTGATGATAGATGGTAGACGAGGACCGTCTGACAGCTCAGGAGCATCGAGGTGCGCGTGCAGAAAAGCTGGCTGGCTACAGAGCCAGCACCTGGAGTACGACGACTCTCACTGGGTGCATTTCTGGTATTATTTCTGTTCCCTGGCAACTGACCCACAAAGCGAGGAGACCCTCACTCCATTAGAAACAGCTGGGCTCACTGGCCCCACGCACACAGCTGCTGCAGTACCTGCTGTGCACCGGCTCAG